>NC_140915.1:0-30586 GCF_045865225.1 Trachurus japonicus | reverse complement strand
AGCAAGAGTACCTGTATGCAGGGACAAGAGCATACCGGAAGTCACGACCGGAAGTTGCTCTTCTTCGTGTGTATCATTTCTATGTAGATAAAAAAACAACTCAGTAACTCAATGGTCCATAATAAAAATATTGTTTTCCAGCGGATATCTTAGTTACACCATGATTGAGCTAACTAAATATTTTTGCATGGATCGTTTATTAAGTTATTGAGTTATTAAAAAACGCTGCTAACGGCTAACGGCTAGCGCCGAACGGCTAACAGCTAACGGCTAGCGCCGCTCCTGCTGACAGCAGACCAGGAGAGAGAGAGAGAGAAAATAAATGAAATGTGGTTGGTGGGTGCTTTGGTTAGGGTTAGGCAATGAAGAAAAGAGTTGGTTAAGTTTAGTAAAAAGAGCAGGTAGAGGGGTTCTTAGAATAACATAGAAATAATATATAGAAATAATATACACGAAGAAGAGCAACTTCCGGTCGTGACTTCCGGTATGGATCTGCTGGGCTAATGGCGGCGCCCATGTCCCTGCACACAGGTCCCTCTCCAAAAAAGAGCTAGAATTTAGTCCGTCTCTGTGCTGTTCTGATGACGTTGCCCCTGGCAACCGATAGCGTCTCCTTCCATCATGGCCGACCGGACTGTAAAAAGCTCAAACCCCGCCCAGATTAGACCAAATCGGCACGTGACTCCTCACTCTCAATACAGATCCCAGAGGCAGCGCTGCTCTTATGTGAAACATGAAGCTACACTTTTAATTCAAACAAACTAATGAGACTGCCACCGTGGGACCAGCCGGCGCTCGGTGGCAAAACTCTAAAAGCTAAAACAGCCACAGTCCAGGTGAACCTCTGCAGCGTCCGTCCCACAGCTCACCGACACAGCAACGGCTACACCGGCAACAAAACCGTGGGCCGCCGCCGTCAGCAGACGAATCTCCGCTTGCCCTGATAGCATTAGCTCGGCGGCTAGCACTTGGCCCGTCGTCCTGTGCTGACGGTGGCGGCCCTCATTGTTGTTGTGGTGTACACTGTAAAAAAAAAAGAGCTGTTCCAATGTAAAATCTTTCAGTAACTAATTCCCTAGCTATTGTTAATTTACTCAATTTCTCTGTTCAAGTAATTCTCTCAATTAAAAAATCTTGGTTGGCTCAATTTGATTTGTTTGCTTGCCCAACCATCAGAAGAATTCACTCAATTAAAGTTTATCCATTATCCCAACCATTAAAGAATTCACTCAATTAAAGTTTATCCATTATCTTATCATACTTTCAATTAGAAATTCTTCATTGGACATCCCAATGAAAAATAGCTAGGGAATTAGTTTCTATACAATTGTTCATTAAAGCAATCAACATAAAATTCTTAATTGGATGTAAAACTAGACATACTGAATCAACAGAATGAAAGCAGCAATGTTTTTTTAACACAACTTTATTAAAAATGCAAATAGTGCAACTTTGCAGGAACTGGCACCAACTCCAGGATGTCGACCTTAACTCCGTCAGTTGCAGTCTCCACATCAGCTGTCTAAATTAAAGTACATACAAGACTCGTTAAAATCTTTCAAGATATTTATAGCAGAAGTGTTTCCCCCTGATGCCTGAAATGTTGATTTACCTGACATGTCTTCATGATAGTGTAGGTTCTTTGAGAAAGTACTGCAGGCCTTGGATTGCAACCGATCTTCGATGCATGGTAATGTTGTGTTCTGTATAGAAAGAACAATTAGGAAATTGCATCACACAATGTTCAACACTGCATTATTACTTGCACCGATAGGCCACACGTGGGAGATAATATTTACTAACATTAAAATTGTTTCACATTAATAAATCATAAAACAATATACACAGTGGGTCCTGCATATATCATATGAAAAAAAATATTGCTTAAGTTACAGCAGGCGAAAACAGTGAAAACACAAACGCGTCACAAAGAATTTCCCTCTGTTGTATGTTGATTAGATTAAATTTAATGTAGACCAATCAGTTAGGCTAATTGTGAAACATGAATTTATTGATATGAATGTGATGATTTCTGTACATCCAGAGCCCCAGGGCAGCGCTGCTCTTCTGACCTGGAGCCTCACTTTTCATTTAACAAACCATTCAATGAGATCATGAATTAACCAGCTGCTGACTCCTTGACGACCCTCTACTCTCTGTGGCTGCTCCCCAGGTGGAGCTTCACTTCTCCAAAAACGTGGGAGCAAATTTCCAAACAGGCGTCATTTGGATTAACTGTCCGCAGATTGGGACTCTAAATGATTTCTTTCTCGCATGAAAAAATATTAAAACTAAGCGTTAGTTTAGCTGATGGCCGGTATCCTCCAGCCAACATTAACATTAGCTAGTCAGTCTGTCAGCTAGCTAATGTTAGCTAACTAGCTAGAATATCAAAGCCAAAGAAATATTAAGACGGTTATTTAACTTGTTCGCTAGGAACACGTCGACCATCATGAGTTAAGATACAACTACCAACAAAGTAGAGTTTATTATTTAGCAACTTGATGTGAATAAACTCACCTTGTCTGGTCTCTGAAGATGCTGCTCCTCGAATGGCACATTTGCACTGGCCTTGTGGACAAGTTTTAACTTCATTCACTTAATGAATCATTTGTCATTGATTGAACGAGTCACTCGTATGAAATGTCACATGACAGCCAGCATCTCTTTGACTGGATTTATGTCTTTTAATTGAGCCAACAGCTAACTGTGGGTGTTCACTGTATTTGAATATGTTAGTTCTTTCAACAATTTCCAAAGAATGATCATTCCAACATAGATTAACAGGTTCAGTCAATTGATACCACGCCAAGAAATTGATTCAGCAATATATTTTTGGTTAGCCCAAAATGTCATTCATTGGGTTTTTTACAGTGTAGCCTTCAAGGCTCCCGCTGCTGTGGTGGTGAGCCGTGGGTCCGATGCTGCAGTGGCTCGGGACCATGGAGGCTCGGGGTGAACGAACGGGGCTAGCCGCCGAGCTAACGGTTAGCGCCGGGCTAGTCGAGCTAACGCGTTAGCGCCGGGCTAGTCGAGCTAACGCGTTAGCGCCGGGCTATTAGCCGCCGAGCTAACGCTATCAGGGTAGCGGAGATCCGTGTGCCCCCAGCATATTTCCCTCACTGCTCAGTGTGTATCGGAGACATTCAGATAAGAGCTGGACTCAGACTCAGGCTCAAGCCCGTAGCTGCTCGGGAACGATGTGACAGTTAGCAATAGGCCATTTGATTGACAGTTGAAACTTGACGAAGCTCAGCAAGTGGGCGGGGCTTATGTGCCTGCAGCAGACATCCAGAGCTGCGAGAACTGCCTCATTTAGTCATGATTTTAAAACCTAATTTCACCTACTAAACGAATTTTTCTAGCATCCAAAATTGGCAGGATGGTTAATAGGACATATGTCTGGGATGTGATTAACTCAGAAAACGAATCCAGTGTCACTTTCCAGGGACTTTAAATGTGAAAACAGCGGAGACCTATTCAAGATTTGCGTTTGGGTAACACTGACATATAAGGCGAAACATTAGAATAAATTTATTAATGGCCACATTAAGTGAAACTATTAACTTTACCAATTATCCATCTGATTGTCTGTCCTGCTGCGAGCGCACAACTTCTTTCAGCTGTGACTGACTGTATATAAAATGAAATATATAGGCTATAGCCTAATATATAATGAGCTCCTGACGCTCAGCTCCACTGGACTTTCAAAGTAAAGGTGACGCAGCTGTAAATAGGTTAAAATAATGAAACAGCGGCGCTTATATATATTTTATGATTAAACTCTGAACATAACCTGGTCGGGACCAGGCGCATATGTGTCCAGGAGTACATTAGTATTTCGTGCTCACGTTATATCTATTTCGTGGGAACGAAATAGTAATTCGTTCCCACGAATTAGGTATTTCGTGGGAACGACTTAATATTTCGTGGCCACAAATTACTATTTCGTGGGAACGAATTACTATTTTGTGGGAACGACTTACTATTTTGTGGGAACGACTTACTATTTCGTGGGAACGACTTATTATTTTGTGGGAACGACTTACTATTTCGTGGGAACGACTTACTATTTCGTGGGAACGACTTGCTATTTCGTGGCCACAAATTATATTTTTTTTATTCCATGATATATCACGGGCTCCGTAAAAGAGCTTGCTCCTCCTGTCACAAATAATGTGGAGCATACTGTCAGTACAGTATTTCAAGTGTCCCTCTGTCAACGACCTACGCCTGGCCAACAGCCTTAACGAGTTCTACTGCCGCTTAGAAAGACAATGGGACAGACCTGATATCCCCCACACCTCCGACCACCAGCTATCAATCAGCAACAGCTCCTCCACACCTGGATCACCTACACAGCCCCACACCCCAGTGCCACCCTCCCCCACACCTCTCACGCCTCTCTCCATCATACAAATCAAATCAAATCAAAGAAGGAGAGGTGAAGAGACTGTTTAAACGGCTGAACCCCTGCAAAGCTGCAGGCCCAAACTCTAGCCATGTTCCTACTAAAATCAGCGGGTCAACGCAGGTTTTTTAAATGTGGGTCGACCCGCTAACAATCGGCATTTGGCTCCTTTCCCATTGACCAAAATGAGCCGGGTCTGTCTGTCTAACCCCCGCATAAACCAGTTGCCCCGCTTTCATTCGCAGTGTGAGAAACACCGTGTCATGCCCCAGCCACCCGCCACGGAGGACAGCGAGTCTGCCGCGGCCGCCTTATGATGCACGTCCGCGGCACAACATGTCAGTTAAACAGACTGTCGCTTCTTTTTCTTCAATCTTTTTTGGTCAGTGTTCTTTGATCTTTTGATCAAATCCCAGTCTTGAATGCAAGCAGAGTTTCGCGACTGGTGGCATGATGTGGCGTCACGTAACGCCCAATGTCATATAAATTAGCAGGTTGAGCCGGGTCTGGTGTTCCCACTGCAAGCCGATCAGAGCCGGGCCGATTTAAGGCGATTTTAACCCGCGTCTCTTGCCGAGTCATTTGACGTGGGTCGACGGGGGAGCATACATCAGTCCGACTGCCCAAAAGTGCTACAGTGTTAAGGTTAGGTGTAGGGTAAGGTTGAGGGTTAGGGCTACTTAAGTCGGAGAAATGGGAGGTCGGACTAATGGACGCAAAAATAAAGAAATGTATAGTCGGAGAAATGGGTAGTCAGACAGATGTCCCGGGTTGACGCGGGTCGCTGTGCCTTTCTCTCTGCCACTAAAAGCCGATTGTTTCTGGTTTTAAACGGGTTTTTTGGCCAGTGGGAAAGGAGTATAAGGCCCAATCCCATTTCACCCCTTGGCCCTACCACTTACCCCTACCCCTCCGTTTTGCGCGTTCACGTGTAGGGGTAGGGGTGTCCCAATTCCGTAAGGACAGAGGGGTAGGGGGAAGTGGTAGGGCTACATACCCCTCCAAACGGAGATTTTTCAGAGGCACACTCCAAACGGAGGGGTATGAAAAGTTTCCCAGAATGCATCTTGCGGCAGCCGGCAGCAGTGGCTGTAAAACGAAAAGTTGTTTTATTTCTTGCTGTAGCGCTGTTATTAAGTCACTTTCTTAAGTTTTAATATTTTTTCTTGCGAGAAAGTAACTGTTTAGGTCCCAAATGTGTGGTTAGTTTATCCAAATGACGGCTGGTTAGAAGTTTGCTCCGACGATTTTTCGGAGAAGTGAAGCTCCAGGAGGAGCGGCTCCTCACAGAGGCAGCAGCCGGTCTGCAGAGCTGCTCCGCCGGCCAAATTACGTCCTCGTCCCGGTCCTGCCGGGAGAGAAGGCGGTCGTTAATTAACTTATCCGCGGGTTTTTAGAGGTTTACCACCAGCATGTTACATTCTTTTTAGCATTTAAATGTTGGTCTCATTGATGAAATCTGACAAATTGTGGCAGTAGCATTAGTTTATTTGAATGAAAAGTGAAGCTTCATGTGTGTATCAGATAGAGGAGCAGGCAGCGCTGCCTCTGGGCTCTGTGTACAGAAATCACCACATTTACATCAGTAAATAAATGTTTTACAACAGGCGCGGCGCCAGGATTTCAATTTTGGACGGGCCACAGTAATTTTGGATGGGCCACTACTTAGGAAAAAAATAACACTAACATACATAGAGTTGAAAATGATTCCTGAATGACTCGTTCGTGTCTAAATTGCCTTGAAAGCACACATCTGCTGAGACCTATAGCTGAGACGAGCTTTGACAGCGCGTCTCCCGTTAAAAGTTAATCTAGCTCACCCAGCGGACCTCCTCGTCTCTCTCTCTCGCTCTCTCTCTCTCTCTCTCTCTCTCTCGCTCTCACTGTTACTTATGTGTTTAACCAAATACACGAAAAGCAAAATCAAATCAGAAATGCGTAGCCCACTTCTTTTTTAACTCACAGACATTTATTTTCATAAAGTAATAAAATATCTCGACATTTTGCCGTACAAAAGGCTGCAGGAATGGAAGAAGAATTCGGCAAATCATCTTATCACGCAAACAGTCACAACAAACAGGTTTTGCACAATGGTTTGCACAGATAAGTCTTAAAATATGTGCAACACCTTCTCATCACAATCCACACCATCTACACAGTTACGTTATCAGCTGTTATTAAAACCCAACTCATCAGGACGCGATGACCACCACTCACATTAAACAAACCGTTAACAATTAATAATCCACACTCAAACCGAGGCAACAATAGTGTTAACTGTGCTCAACAAGCTGTTATTACAAGGTTTACAACAGATATGACAGACAACCTGGGCCGTGTGTGCGTGTATAAGAAAGGGTGGGAGGGAGGGAGGGAGGGAGAGGAAAAAGTAGGTAAAACCTGCTAGCTGTTAGCTGCTAGCTGTTAGCTACCGTAGCTCAGGCGTCGGTCTCCCGTCAGGTAAAAGCTGCCGTTTATTCCTCAAATGAAGCTCATGTTGAGCCTCTCCGGTACAGTTATCCATCACTGCTGTTGAATTAGCTGCTAAACTGCTGGACGCTAAAACCGAGGGGGCGTCTGTTTGTTTACAATTCACGAAAGCAACGTGAATGTACGTGCCACTCACACTCAGTAGAGTTACGCAATGAGGCAGCGTAGCCTGCCCTCTGCCTCCCTGCGGTGTCACACCCGTGCTGATATACAGTACAACAGCACTCGATCCCTCTCCTGTGATATTGCTGAAATGAAAATCACCAAATGCTGACACATTTAAACCTGTGGTTAAGTTATCTGAAATAAAAACAAATAAATAATTAAACCTTAGATTAACTAAAGTTATGTTCACCCTGTCATTTTGGATGGGCCAGTTGTACAAGTGGGTGGGCCCAGGCCCGTTAGGCCCACCCATAACGCCGCGCCTGTTTTACAATGAACCGATCAGTCTGCATTAAGTTTTATCTTATTTTATTAAGTTATATGGTACACGCTATTTGATTTCTGGCAAAAGCTCGCCGCATCAGCTTACGTAAAAGCCAGTGACACTACGTGATGACGTATGTGACTGTTGAAGGGGTGTCCCAATTCGGAGGGGTTGACTTTCTACCCCTACCCCTTGTAGCTCCGTTTCAAGGGGCGAGGGGCAAGGGGTAGGGGAAGGGGTAGGGGTAAAAAAGAGAAATGGGATTGGGCCTAAGTCTCCCCCTCCACCCTGAAGCACTGAGCCAATCAGCTGTCTCCGGTGTTCACACACATTTTTAACACCTCACTGGAGACCTGTCATTTGCCAGCTTGCTTCAAGGCCTCAGCCATTGCTCCAGTTCCCAAAAAGACAAGGCTCACAGGCCTTAATGACTACAGACCCGTTACTCTGACTTCTGTGGTCATGAAGACTTTTGAGTGCCTCGTCTTGACCCACCTTACATTACAGTTCACCTACAGAGCCAACAGATCTGTAGATGATGCTGTAAACATGGCCCACTTCATCCTCCAGCACCTGGACTCCCCAGGATCCTATGCCAGGATACTGTTTGTGGACTTCAGCTCTGCCTTCAATACGATCATCCCAGCTCTGCTCCGTGACAAGCTCTCCCAGCTTAATGTGCCTGATTCCATGTGCAGGTGGATTACGGACTTCCTGACAGACAGACGGCAGTTGGTGAGGCTGGGGAAGCATGTCTCTGACACCCAGACCATCAGCACTGGATCCCCTCAAGGGATTTCTCCTCTGCTGTTCTCCCTGTACACCAACAGCTGCACATCTGGACACCAGTCTGTCAAGCTCCTGAAATTTGCTGACACCACCCTCATCGGCCTCATCTCTGATGGGGACGAGTCGGCCTACAGGAGCGAGATGGACTGTCTGGTGTCCTGGTGCAGCATGAACAACCTGGAGCTGAACGCTCTGAAGACAGTGTAGATGATAGTGGACTTCAGAAAGGACCAAGCTGCCATCCCCCCTGTCATCCTCTGTGACTCTACAGCGACCCTGGTTGAGTCCTTCTGCTTCCTGGGCACCACCATCTCCCAGGAGCTCAAATGGGAGCAGAACATCAGCTCCCTCACCAAGAAGGCTCAGCAGAGGATATACTTCCTGCTGCAACTGAAGAAGTTTCACCTTCCTGTGAAGATGCTGGTGAACTTCTACACTGCCACCATTGAATCCATCTTCACATCCTCCATGACAGTCTGGTGTGCTGCAGCTCCTGCCAGAGACAAGGCCAAACTGCAGCGTGTCATTCACTCTGCCCAGAGGACGATCGACTGCAGCCTCCCATCTCTTCAAGAGCTGTACATCTCCAGGACCCGGAGACCAGAGCCAGAATTGCTGATGACCCCTCTCACTCTGGACACAAACTCTTCCAGTCCCACCCCTCTGGCAAAAGGCTCTGGTCCATCCGGACCAGGACCTCACACCACAAGAACAGTTTCTTCGTCTCTGCAGTCAGCCTAATGAACAATGCCCCAGTTCCCCCTAAATAACCCTAAACCTATGGATGTAACATGCTATAATGTTAATGTCATCTTTACTCACTACATCTTAGCCTTCTTAACCTTGGATGTATATATAAACCATTAAAAATGTTCCCTGTATAGACCTTTTCAGAGAGTATAAACAAAGACAGGTGTGGCTCATTAGAAAACGCTCTGGTACACTAAATGGAATGGAGCCTTAATTAGTATCCTTGGTAACACCTGTATTTGTTTATACTCTCTGAAAAGGTCTATAATATGATTTCACAAAAGTTCTCTGCTACTTCCTGCTAACAGCAGTATTAAAGCTGATTTTCCCCCTCGCTCCCTCATGCACCCAGTGGAATTAGCGCCAACTAGTGGTGCAAACAAATATTATCTGCAGGGCCTTTCTGCAACTGCAAAGGTGCTCTAAATCATCAGTAGTGGCACACAAATTATGAAATGTGCAACATCGGAGAATGGCCATAATTGGTGTATATGGCATTTTTATGGTCAAAATAGTGAATGCATGATAAATATTGTTAAGCTACTCTTGTGCAAAGGTTATCATACCAATTAATAATATGGACATATATAGGAATAATAAAATAGCAACAAAAATTTGCCCACCCTTTCGATTGCGATTGGTGGTCTGGCTCATGGACGATAGAGATTGCCAGCGTGTCGTCATCATGACGTATTCCCGGCGGGGAACGCAAAGCATTGTGGGAAACTTTGGCACAAACAAACGCGCCAGACTTTGAATTTGTGGAGGCAAGAACGCTAGTTTCAAATATCTACTGCTCTGGTTTGAAGATGCCATCAACCTGCTGTGTTGTGAACTGCAACAGTCGTTTGCACGATAGACAGGGCAAAAAGTTACATTTAGTACCATATAAGTAAGGGATAATGTATAGTTCGGAGGTTGTTATGGAGAAATAAACCCCGACAGGTTGTATGGAACCCGGTTTCATTCAACATGAAGGGGTTTATTTCTCCATAACAACCGACCAACTGTACATTATCCCGCTTATTACACGGTTTACGAGTGAAATAATTAATTTGAAACATAATGTTGATCAAAATACGACTTTCATCGATTTAAAATTGCATTTAGCGAATCTGCAAGACCGGGTCACTTCCGCTGTTTTGCCGAGCCTCCTCCCGTTCGTGCATTTGAAGCCTTTGATAATCAATCAGTGGATCGATAGATTACCATACACGTGTTAAAATGTGTGTATTGTGTGTAGTCGTATCTGTCATAAACAAGAGATTAACTTTACTGTTTACGGGGTGCGTTTGTGTCGCGGAGTCGCGGTCCGACCGAGACGAGAGGAGAGCTGTGACACCGGGTCAGAGGCTCTGATCAGCAGGTTTGGTTTCCAGCCACGATGTGGAAGGAGCCTCCACTCTCCTTGTAACAAGTTACAAGTCATTTATCTCTAACATCACTATTAGTCCGACGCTGTTTAATGACGGTAAAAATGAAACACAAGGTAAATATCCTGCATAGTTTCTCTTTTCTGTGCTGCGCTGATCAGAGCGGCGTCCCTAGCAACGGTCTGTTATACATGACGAAGGTCCGTTATACAGAAATAACAGACCGCAGAACGCAGCACTGGACCAATCAGAGCAGCATTTAATAGAGCCGTGTAATAATTATATATATATGGGTGCTGGAAGTTGGGCAGCAGGTTAATGTCAGCGGACCACACCATGTTCATAGGGATCCAGCCCTTTGATTGTCTTTATTTTGTCCTCGTATCGTTTATTTGCGGCTGGATTTAGTTTTAGGCGGTATGGTTCTTTGTTGTTTTCCTTTGCCCGCTGCATTGTGCCAGTTAATTCTGTTTTTTATTGTACTTTTGTTATTATTTACATTGTCCATGTCTAGCGCGCTATGTAGATCGGGGGAAATTGGCCAAAGATACCCACAATCCTTTGCGTTTCTGATGACGTTGCCGCCCAGTTGGTCACGTGTCTTGGCAATCTCTATTACTGATAATTAATATGAACGCAGCGCCTTGTGTCTTCTCTCGCCCGACACTCACTGCTGTGTGATCACACGTGTTCAGTGCATGCCAAGCCAAGTAAGGATGTAAACAATTCAATTAACTGCAGTTAATCAATCCTTTTCAAGGTGTTTTTTGTGAAATGTAAACAAGCAAAGCCGACATAAAGTAGCGGGATCTCTATTTACATGTGTGCGCACCGCACTGAGCAGCGCACTGAGCACACAGAGCAGAGAGGAGGTGAAAAGAGACAACAACACTGTTACCTGTTGTATACTGGCCTCAGGCTGTACCATCGCTAAAACACACAGACCAGTGTGTAACGAGTCAAAAAGCTGCCGTCACTGAGCTGCCAAACCGACGCGGATCCGCCGTGCTGAGACACCGGGTCGATTTGAGCTGCGTTCAGGCTGCAGTGACGGTGGCTTTTTGACTCGTTACAAACTGGTCTGTGTTTTAGCGATGGTACAGGCTGAGGCCAGTATACAGCAGGTAACAGTGTTGCTGTCTCACCTCCTCTCTCTCCTCTCTCCCTTGTGCGCTGCTCAGTACGCTGCGCACACATGTAAATAGAGACCCCGCTACGTTATGTCGGCGCGGTCGCTACCGGAGCTTAATTAAAAAAAAAAAAAAAAGCGCTCGTCGCGGTGCAGCTGAGAGCAGCGGAGTTTCCTCTGCTGCAGCTGATCAGCTGACATGTGGTCAAGACGAAGCTACAGAGTAGACCTGTCACTAGCTGCGTTTCCATTACAGATTTTCGCAAAATAAAAGCGATATTTCTGAAACTTCGAAAAAGTGCAATTGCTATTTGCGGGTGTTTCCATTGAAAGGTATTTTGCGAATGAGCCGTGATGCGTCTTGCGTTTCTATGGTGACGGCACAGCGATCTCAGCTGCCTACAGCTGTTGCTGTTATTGTTTTTAACAAAGACAAAAACAGCGCTTGATTGCTGAAAGGCAAAGCCCGTGTGGCGCTGCAGTGGCCACAAATAAGGACGCACTCACACGGGCCAGTTGTACCGTGCTGAAGCTCTAATGCCCCCTGTAATAACTTTGCCCTAATATACCACTGTTAATATATCCATAACAGATACGGAACACGGAGCCAACTTGCAACCGTCTGCACTTGTTTATTGCAGTTCTCAGACAACTCAAACCAGTCAACATCCGGGCATTTCTGTATTACCATATGACCACTAGATGGCGGTGGTTAAACACAAACTGTATAACATATATCAGCTAAGCAGTTATAGTATCAATATACTACACTCCTTCCCCGTAAACTATGAAGTTCCTATTAAGAATAAACTCATAACTTAAATTTATCTTTGCTACAGTAAATTAATTATTTTACTTAGAAAATTGTAACTTAATTATTACGGCTAACACAACCATTAGACCCAGAATTTCAGTCTTTTACATTTCAGTCTCAGGAACTCTTTTTCACATTTTTGTATGAACAGGAACTCTTTTACTTTAGGAACAATGTTCCTCACTACTGACTGATCACAAGTTCAGTCGTTTAGGAGGCGCTCTTTCTCTCACAGGGTACCTGCGCCCAAGCACCTCTGGGGAACTGGCTGCTCGTTTGGCAGGTGTAACTGCCTTGTCACAGGCCACTGAGCCTGGTGAAGGTGTTACAAGTGTCTCTTTAGTCTGCATACGTTTCAATGTTGTCTCTTCAGGTGAGTACGGGCTACCACCTACTGCTCCAGGTGTGCCTTTCCCCCCCAAGTCCGCATGAACCACCGCAGGGTAGTTGTTTGTGACGTCCAGCTGCTCATCCGGAAACTCCAATGTCCCTGGACTGGACGGTCGGTTGTACAGCAGATGGTCGATGTGGACTGAGCGCCGGCTCACTCCGTTCCATACCAGGTAGGTGACTGGTCCGAGTCTTTTTTCCACTGTTCCTTTCGTCCACCTCTCCTTTCCTCCGCGGAAATTTCGGATCAGGACTGAGTCACCCTCAGACAGATGTCTCAGCTTGGAGGCGGTTTTATCATGGTAGTCTTTCTGCTTTTGTTGTTTTGCTTCCACCACTCGAGCAAGATCTGGTTTCAGTAAGCTGAACCTGGTCCTGATTTGACGTTTGAGGAACAGTTCAGCTGGTGCGCATCCTGTGACGCTGTGTGGTGTACTCCGGTATGACATCAGGAAGTTTGCGAGCCTGTGCTGCATTGTTATCGTGACATTTTGTTTCTTTTCATCGAGCACTTGTTTCAGCAGTGACGCTTTCACTGTCTGAACCGCTCGCTCTGCAGCTCCATTGGAAGCGGGATGGTAAGCTGGTACCAACGTCTGTTTTATGCCGTTGCTTAGCAGGAATGTCTTGTACTCCTGCGAAGTAAATTGAGGACCGTTGTCGGAAACAATCTCCTCAGGAAGACCGTAGGAAGAAAAGATGTTCCGCAAAACCTCAATCGTTTTGGCGGCTGTGGTTGTTGCCATGGCGATTACCTCAAGCCATTTCGAATGACTGTCCACTAATACTAAGAAGTGGTGTTGATCTTTCTCTGCAAAGTCAATATGTATCCTCTGCCAAACCCTAGTCGGCCACTGCCAGCAGTGTAGTGGTGCGGCTGCTGGTAGTTTCCTTACACTCTGACAGGCATCACATTGTTGTACTGCATGTTCTATTTCACTGTCTAACTGGGGCCACCACAAGTAGCTCCTGGCCAAGGCCTTCATCTTGCACCCTCCAGGGTGGCCTTGGTGTAGATCATGCAGTAGTCGCTCTCGGTGTGCTGGTGGAATGATAACTCGAATTCCCCACAGAATACAACCTTGTTCCACAGACAGTTCATTTTTTCGGGTAAAGTATGGTTTCAGTCTCTCATCCTTAATATGACTTGGCCATCCGGACCGAGTCAGCTCCAGTACCTTGCATAGGACTGGGTCCTTGAGAGTGCTCTGTGCGATCTCTGTGGCCTGCACGGGGAGCTCATCCACTACTGAGAAATAGAAGATACTGTTCTCCTCCGCTGTATTATCCTTTTCCTTCCCCGGCAGTCTAGATAACGCATCTGCGTTTGCATTCTCTGCTGACGTTCTGTACTCTATACTGTAGTCATAAGCCATCAGTCTCAGCGCCCATCGTTGCATTCGTAAGGCAGCTAATGTGGGAATTTCAGACTTGGGTCCCAAAATGGCAAGGAGGGGCTTGTGGTCAGTTATTAAACTGAACTTGCGGCCATACAAGTATTTATGAAATTTGGTCACGCCGAAAATTATGGCCAAAGCCTCTTTCTCTATCTGACTATATTTACTTTCTGCCTCTGTCAATGTACGCGACGCAAAGGCGATAGGTTTCTCATCCCCATTTTCCATTATGTGAGACATGACTGCCCCTATCCCATAAGGGGATGCATCTGAAGCTAATCTCAGGGGTTTCTTGGTGTCATAGTGAACTACTACTGAGTTCTTCACTAACTGTTCTTTTGCATCTTTGAATGCTGCTGCACATTCAGGAGTCCATTTCCAATCAATTTCCTTCTTTAGAAGTTGATGTAGCGGCTGCAGTACAGTCGACAGGTCTTTCATGAACCGACCGTAATAGTTTAACAGCCCTAAAAATGACCGTAGCTCTGTGACGTTTGTAGGCTGGGGTGCATTAACTATGGCGGCAACCTTTGTCTCAGTGGGGTGCAGTCCCTCCCTATCTATCAGATGTCCCAGGTATTCTACTTTCTCCTGCATGAAGTCACATTTTGCTCTTTTCACTCTCACCCCGTAGCTCTCCAGGCGGCTCAGTACCTCCTCCAGGTTCCTCAGGTGTTCAGCTCTTGTTCTTCCTGTGACCAATATGTCATCCAAAAAGCAGGTCACGTGCTCTAAGCCTTGGAGGATCTGGTCCATCACATTCTGAAACATAGAAGGCGCACTAGACACTCCATATGAAAGTCTATGATAGACATACAGTCCTTTGTGAGTATTTATTGTCAAATACTTTTCTGAGTCTTTCTCTAACTCAAGCTGTTGGTAAGCATGTGACAGGTCTAACTTGCTGAAGAGAGTGCCCCCAGCCAGTGTGGCGAAGAGGTCTTCAACGTTCGGTAGTGGATAGCTCTCCTCTTCCACACTCTGATTTACTGTGACCTTATAGTCTCCACAGATACGAATTGACTTGTCTGATTTGGGTACCACTACTATCGGCGCAGCCCACTGACTATGTTCTATCTTTGAGATAATGCCTGCTTTTTCTAGCCGGTTTAACTCTTTCTCAACTGCATCCTTTAGTGCATATGGCACTGGTCTGGCCTTCCTGAAGACCGGTTTGGTATTTGGCTTTACTGTGATGCTGGCCTTAAACTCACGAATAGTGCCAAGCTCCTCAGAAAACACTGCTTTGTATCTTTGCAACACTGCCTCCACATCTGCGTTATTACAGCCCCCTGCTGGTATAACTGAGAAGATGCTGGCCCAGTCTAGTTTGAAGTTTGTGAGCCAGTTACGGCCAAGGAGGGCTGGTCTGTTACCCTTCACGATCACTAGGGGTAGATCACCACTCTGGTTCCCATATTTTGCATTGACAGTCACTTGTCCCATCAAGGGAATGTTCTCACCGGAAAAGGTTGACAGCTGCACTTTACTTTCTTTCAGTGGCAGATGAGAGAGATGCTTCTTATACACTATTTCAGAAACAAGTGTTACAGCAGCTCCTGTGTCAAGCTGCATCTCTAGAGGAGTTCCTTCTAATTGGACATGTACTGTAATTTCCTTCTTTCCATTTCCAACAGTATGTGTGGGATACACGGCATTCATGGGATATGACCCAAACAGTTCATCATCACCATTTCCTGTTGTCTCATTTTTATTTTCAGTTACATACTGTGTATGTCCTTGCCTATTTTTAGTTTTACACATCCTTGCTATGTGTCCTACTTTTGAACACTTGTGGCATGTCTCTGTTTTATACCTACATACCTGCGCTGCATGATTTCTACCGCCACATCGGTAACAGGGCTGGTGATTTTCTGTTCTCTGTGGTCTGGAATTGTCACTTGTGCCTTTACCTTTCCATTCGCTGGTGGCTGGTTTGCTTTTCCACACACCTTTGCTTGTTCTCTTGTTGTCAATCCTATTCACCGTGGCAGGTCCTTTCATTTTGCTTGCGAACTCCAACGTATTCCTCGATGCCATTTCCATTGATAAAGATAGTTCACATGCTTTTGCAAATGTCAGATCTTGCTCCGTGAGCAACTTTCTCTGAATAGCCTCCACTCTCAATCCACTAACAAATCTGTCCCTCAGTGCTTCGTCTAAATGGGGACCAAATTCACAGTGGGTGGACAGCTGCTTTAACGCCACAACATAATCCGACACGGACTCATTTTCTTGCTGATTCCTTTTTTGAAATTTGAATCGTTCCGCGATAACTAGCGGTTTCGGTTTGTAATGGGATGATAGTTTTCCACTTAGCACTTCATAGGAGAGGCTACTTGGCTTATCTGGTATGCAGAGGTTTTTTAATAGTCCATAGGCTACTGCACCTATTACAGACAGGAAAACGTTGGCTTGTTTATCGTCCTCCACATCGTTTACGATCATCCATTGCTCAAACCTCTCGAGGTATGACTCGAAGTCTTCTTGACCTTCCTTGTATTCGCCGAGATTTCCGATGAACATGGCCATGCTGCTCCGTCGACGTTAGCTTAGCTAGTCTTGCTAGTGCTAGTTTGCAAAGTTCTGTTACCTCCGTGTAACGCCTTAATTTCCTCGCACTGCAACTGGAATTCCCTTCCGACTTAAAAGGAATCCCATCCTCGTCGCCACTGTAATAACTTTGCCCTAATATACCACTGTTAATATATCCATAACAGATACGGAACACGGAGCCAACTTGCAACCGTCTGCACTTGTTTATTGCAGTTCTCAGACAACTCAAACCAGTCAACATCCGGGCATTTCTGTATTACCATATGACCACTAGATGGCGGTGGTTAAACACAAACTGTATAACATATATCAGCTAAGCAGTTATAGTATCAATATACTACACCCCCTCCTCTGTCCCCGCTGGCCCGCACTCACACCACCTCCAACCCAAGCTGATCAAGCACGGTCGCCTCCGTTGATGTAGAGGGACTATTTGTTTACCAACACGGCGGATGTGCGCTTTACTGCAGAAAGAACGGCTTTTTAAACACCAGCGGTGATGAGGCGCTGATGGTTGTGTGTGTGTCCACACACCCGTACTGGTTTATGTGACTTAAGGTGACATGTCGGCGCAGGAGGGAGTGGGAGCGTGGATGCGAGCCAGTCTCCTTCAACCATGCACGGAAAAGGGGAATGATAGGAAAGGTTTTTCTAATTTAATGAGAAACGATGCCCAGGTCAGCAATGCATGACAATAAACATGTGGTTCATTTGTCCCCTCAAGTTACATAAACCTACACAGCGTGGACACACACAACTCCGGTGACGCCGGTGACGTGTAGAAAAGCGAAAAAAGTGTTTCCATTACACTTTTGCGATACACGTTTGTATCGATACGTCTCAAAAACCACCTCATGAGAGCGCAAAAACTTTTTTGCGATATTTGAGAGTTTTTTCGAAATGTAGGTGTTTCCATTACCAGTTTTTAATTTCGATATTTAGGTTTTGCGCATTTCAAGGGGTAATGGAAACGCACCAACTGTCACAGGTGTCTCTCATCTCATCTCATTATTATAGGACTTCAACCTCAGAGCTCTGTCTTCAGACCTGTCCCTGAACATCACACATGGACAACATGGAGCCGCCTGTGTGATTGGTTACTGATTTTATTAATGTTTACATCAGGCTGCGTTCAACCAATCAGTTTATGCTACTGTGATTTATGTATATACAGTAATCAACATAGTGTAGTGGCAGGAAAGACCATTTCATGTATCAAATCTATTGTGTTGGTCAAGTCAGAGGAAAAATGTTTGGGGTGTTTTTACTGTTCCTAAATGTAAAAATGGGTTACATTGGACCCTCAACATTATTTAAAGGTTAAATAACGTGGTACTTAAACATTTTTACCAGGTAGGCAATAAAAAAGTTCTACTGGATTATAGTATTAGAAGAAAAAAAGCTCTTATTTTTTTTTTTTTTCCAAACGGTGTGGCATCGGTACGGTATCGGTATCGGCAGATACTGCACAGCCGGGTATCGGAATCGGTATCGGGGGCCAAAAAATGGTATCGGTGCAACACTAGTAATCAACATAGTGTAGTGGCAGGAAAGACCATTTCATGTATCAAATCTATTGTGTTGGTCAAGTCAGAGGAAAAATGTTTGGGGTGTTTTTACTGTTCCTAAATGTAAAAATGGGTTACATTGGACCCTCAACATTATTTAAAGGTTAAATAACGTGGTACTTAAACATTTTTACCAGGTAGGCAATAAAAAAGTTCTACTGGATTATAGTATTAGAAGAAAAAAAGCTCTTATATATATTTTTTTTCCAAACGGTGTGGCATCGGTACGGTATCGGTATCGGCAGATACTGCACAGCCGGGTATCGGAATCGGTATCGGGGGCCAAAAAATGGTATCGGTGCAACACTAATTTTAATTAATGGAAATGCTGGGCGAGCCGACTAGCGTTTCCTTACTTTCGGTTTCGCCGACGCTGCCCGGCCGGTCATGGGAATAACGCCGCCGAATCGCCGTTTATGGTCGAAACTACAACGGTATGTGATCGTCTTTGAACCTCTGACTTTCATTGTTGATGAATGAAAACATTCTTGGCAAGATGTACGTCTTGCGCCGGTCCAAGAATTTCACGGTGCACGCGGAGGCTCATGGTAAATGTAGTATGAAAACACTTTGCTTTCCAAAACTCCTCGTTGTCCCTTTAAAGTAGCACTATCGCAAATTCCAATACTTTGCTCGGCCACTAGATGGGGCCAGTGGTGCAGCGTATCAGATAGAAACATCCTCGTCCTCTTTACATAGTGTGCCGTTCAGGAGGTGGGGCTAAGCGTCGGGTCGGCTTGTCTCATAACAAAATGGAATTCTGCATTTGCTCAGGCACTACACCGCTATATTTTGTGTACAGATAATTATAGCTCCCCTGGACCTATTTATTGCATATTTCAGTTTTTGTATTGCTATTACTGCTGTATTTGCGATAGTGCTGCTTTAAGATTCAACCCTACACTTCAACACTTGATAACAAACTTTAAGCTGCAGCTTTGGGCATTTTTTTAAAGTCAACTCTTAGCAGTGTTTTTAGGAGTAATGCTGCGTTCACATGAAGTCCGGCAGATGGCCTTCGACGGAACGGTAAAAACAAACAAACGGTACAACAGCAAGATGTGTCACCATGTTGCTATAGCTACATCAATGTACTCGTACTCATACGTTACGTTTGGTTGAGGATACCGTCGCGGCAGACGGCAAAAGTTAAAATATTTGAACTTGGGACGGCATTGCCGTTTGCCGTTGCCGTCCACTGCATTTTTTGCCGGCCTCCCCCAAGTTTTACCGTCGTTCTCTCGTCCACCAGAATGACATCCGGTCTGCCGTCTGCCGGACTCCATGTGAACGCAGCATAACTCTTAAGAAACTTGATAAAAACGACCCCTGATTTCAATATCTCTTTTCAGGTGGTGTGTATCCCCTTCCTTCTGTACAAGCCCTTCTTTCCAGGCATTGCCCAGACTGCTTTCAACCACACATTTCAAGAGCCCTGGATCGGCACACTGGAGTCGGACAAAGTCTGGAAGTGGATCGATGACTTTCTAGTGCTGGTGGGCTTAATATTCATAATCTATCTTCCATGACTTGCCCTGAACATTTATAGATACCAGTATGTGATTTATTTTTTTCCTGCATCAAAGGCAGAGATGGAGAGACAGACCTGCTGGGAATGCTTTTACACACATCCAACTAGTCACTGTCAGTGATTTGCACTGACCTGATTTCCTCCATTTCATGTAAATGTGAATTATTGTGCATAATGAGGTAGAGAATTAGAGAAGTCTGCTGGACAAGATGTCTTGGCCAGTCGTACGCAAAACATCCATCCATCCTGTAGCTATATCCTTTATCTGTATGGGATTGTGAGTTAATCCCAGCTGACACTGGGTGAGTGTTGGACAGGTCACCAGTTGGTCACAGAGCTCACACAGAGACAATAAAACATATGCAGAATGTGTGGGTTTTGTTTTTGGATGTGTATACATGCATACATGCATTGTAAATACTTCACATACACAAATATATTGCCATGTAAGCAGAGCAGCATGTTTCCTCCTCCTCCTCTCCCTCCACTCTTTTTGTCCAGGGTCTTGGCAGCGTTGCATTTCAGAGCTTCCACCAGAGGACGCTCTCTGCCTCCTCATCGCAAACAGCCCAGGTTACCTGCTACACTGCAGCGCTTGTCATCAGCATACTGGGAATACCCCCCATCTTGGTCGGGGCTGTCGCCGCCTCCACAGGCGAGTATTAGTTCAGAGATGACAGACCTTTACTGCAAACACACTGTGACCTATGGCAATATGTACATTACCAAGTGACTAAGTGGGTTTTTTCTACGGCTACACAAACGTGGCTAACTCACACAGTAGTGGTCCTACACACCTGGGCTTTCATTGGAACAGATGGAGCCTAATCTTACTTTCTAAATCGTCAGAATTTGTAAATGATGTTATTTTGAACAGGCAAAACAAATGCTATTAGTTTGATGTTAACAGAGAGGATTCCTCGTTGTTTCTGTACAATATTTCGGGGTATGAATACTGAAAAAAAATACTGATGGAGTAAGAAGTTGTTAATTTTGTAAATTAGTGAGATTGAATTTGCGATCATACAAAGATAGTATGATGTCGTACACAATGTGGATTTTTTTTCCCTCCGCTTTCTCTGAAAGCTGCACGAGTCAATGTTTGTATATGAACAATAGAATAATTGTGTCGTAACTTGCACAAAGAGAGGAACCACAGAGAAACATCACTGGGCTTTGTAGTTCATTCAGTTCAGTGTTTGCTCTCATTAGCCCCATTACTGACCACAAAACACAGCTGTTTTCAGTGAAAACACTCATTGTGCACAACCTGCCCAGCAACTCAGGTCAGCAGAGTTAAGATTTACAGCTAGCCTGTGTGCACTGGGCTATTTTCAGTAATTTAAGGTTTAGGATATTTCCCAGCACCATGTCTCTGGCAGATGTGTAAATAGGCAACTATTTACTGATATGTCTCTTTTATCCACATCAAGATAATAATAATAATAAATTTATTTGTAGAGCACTTTCAATCAAAGTGCTTTACAGAGGTTAAAAACAATCAGGAGCACAATCAGTTACATTAAAAACATTAAAAACAATCGCAATAGAAATAAGAACAATTTAGACAAAACCATACATACAAATTAAGAATAGTAGCCTAAACAACAGAGAAGAGATGTGTTTTCAGTTTTGATTTGAAGACATCAACAGAGCATGCCAGTCTAATGTCTTGTGGAAGACTATTCCATATGGAAAGCCGTTTTAGTCATAATGAAATAAATTAATAAATGCATAATATAGCCATGAAATGAGTCCCGAATTAAATAAATAGGATGATAAATAGATATAAATGAAATATAAATACATATATTTTTATTTTAAAAACAACATTTTTATTTTTCCAGGAGACTTTTATTTTCTAACGCCTCATTTATTTATTTCCAGATACTTTTATTTCCTAATGTCACATTTATTTATTTCCGGTTACTTTTATTTCATAACGTCACATTTATTTATTTCTGGGGACTTTTATTTCATAGCATCACATTTATTTATTTCCGGCGACTTTTATTTCATAACGTCACATTTATTTCTCTCCTCTTTTATTTCATGCTGCAATATTCAAATGAGGGGGCGGGGTTATCTGGACCCTTTCAGAGTAAAACATCACATGTGGAAGTGCTGTTGTTGTTAATTGTTGACGGCTACTCAGCAACTTGATCAATAACTTGGGGAGGAGAATAGTGTTTTAAACATATTTCGTTTTTTCTAGTTTCTGTTGTTGTTACACATCTCTCTGCCTTATGTGTTAATATAATACATCCATGCTTATGTGCTGCGTAGCTAACCAGCTAGCTATGTCTAGCATTATGTCCCTGCCACAGCAACTGGGTAAAGAGCAGACGGCAGTGTGTCTCGAACACAAAGTGGAGAGGCAGGGATATTGTGGAGCAGGCTACCCACCTCCCAAAGAAAAACATATAATGAACTGCAATGAAAATATTTAAGTCGTTACCGGGTGTAGCTACGTAAACAGAAACAGTCTCTTTGGGTGTGTTCGAAACCGCATACTACTATATACTTCCATACTGCATACTGTCCATACTCCATACTACATACTCATCGATCAGACAGTATGCAGAGCGTTTACACTGCAGCATACTACGTGATAACCCATAATGCATTGCGCTCCTACCCGAGCCAAAATCAACAGGCTAAAGCTGATTTCATTTTAGCTCTAAATTCTTTAAATATATCACTATTAACATTTCAAACATGTTTAGGTGAGAAAGTAGCCGTTTAGATCAGCAGTGTGTCGTTAATTTGTCTAAATACCAGCTGTTTACAATTTTGTTCGGACGATTTCGGCGCTACTAAAGCTAGCCGTCGTGAGCAACGCACTTCCGGTTACTTTCACAAAATAAAACACCAGTTGCCCTTTACTATATAGAAAACCCCAACGATAGAATTTGTGCTTTTATTTTGAAAACAGGAAGCGAACCTACCCTCGATGTAGCTAGCTTGGAACCGCAGTTTTGACCGATCTCGTCCCGTTAACGGCATTTAACCGTTCAATATGCCTTACCGGAGAGTCTTGCCAGCTCTGAGATCGGCCTGGTTCATTGTAAAACATTTATTTATTGATGTAAATGTGGTGTTTTCTGTGCGTACAGACCCCAAGGCAGTGCTGCTCTTGTGTCTAACCACAAACAAACTTCTGCTAGATTTCATCTATGAGACCAACATTTAGAACCCCAATGTGCGGTTAGTTTATCCAAACGACGGCTGTTTTAAGTTTGCCCCGATGTTTTATCCCCTAAAAAGAGTTTAATCAGCCGGTGGTAAACCTCTAAGCCATCGGGTAAGTTAATTAGCGGTCGTTTTCTCCACCTGGGCGAGGACCGTATAGCCGGCGGAGCACGTCAGGAGCCGGGCTGCTGCCTCTATGATGTCGCGGTCGCTGCTCGGACCTGGAGCTTCACTTCTCCGAAAAACATCGGGGCAAACTTAAAACAGCCGTCGTTTGGATACGCACCGCTATCGGCGGCAACGATGACGGGTACTGCGGTCCGACGGCAAATTCACGTAAGCTACTGCTTCTCTGGGAAAGAGCAGAGCAGACACGTAAACGTACTATACTACTTGTTCTTCTCAACCAGAGTGCCAGTAGGCTACTAACACATAGCTCAGTGGATAGGGAAGTGGATTGTTCAACAATTCACAACAACAGCACTTCCACACACTAGATCCAGCGCAAAATAAGGTGAATAGGCCGTCGTGTGATGTTTTACTCTGAAAGGGTCCAGATAACCCCGCCCCCTCATTTGAATATTGCAGCATGAAATAAAAGAGGAGAGAAATAAATGTGACGTTATGAAATAAAAGTCGCCGGAAATAAATAAATGTGATGCTATGAAATAAAAGTCCCCAGAAATAAATAAATGTGACGTTATGAAATAAAAGTAACCGGAAATAAATAAATGTGACATTAGGAAATAAAAGTATCTGGAAATAAATAAATGAGGCGTTAGAAAATAAAAGTCTCCTGGAAAAATAAAAATGTTGTTTTTAAAATAACAATAAATGTATTTATATTTCATTTATATCTATTTATCATCCTATTTATTTAATTCGGGACTCATTTCATGGCTATATTTATTTATTTATTTATGCATTTATTAATTTATTTCATTATGACTAAAACGGCTTTCCATAATTCCAAAGTACTGGCGCGCGGAAAGAAAAGGCCCGCTCCCCGAAACCTTTCTTATTAACCTTCGGGACGCTTAAGGCCAGTCCCCTGGGAACGTAGGGAGCATGCAGGCTCATAAAGAACAACCAAATCAGTCAGGTAGGCAGGTGCAAAACCGTTCACTATTTTGTATGTGAGTAACAGTACCTCAAAGTCAGCTCTGGCTTGCACCGGGAGCCAGTGGAGGGAAGCCAGCACAGGACTAATGTGCTCGTATTTAACCAGTCAGAATACGAGCTGCTGCGTTCTGCACCATCTGCAGGCTGCGGACAGATTTCTTCGGCAACCCCGACAGAAGGACATTGCAATAATCCAACCTTGATGTAACAAATGCATGTACGAGGGCCTCAGCATCTTTAAGAGACAGAATAGAGCGAATCTTCGCGATCCTTCTTAGATGCAAAAAGGCAACGCGTGCCACTTCCTTTATGTGAAGATCAAAAGAGAGGGAACGATCAAAAAGGACACCAAGATTTTTTACTCTATCCTTGCCATGAATAGCATAATCATCGAGAGACAGAGACAGAGAGAGCTGGTCAAGCTGATAATTAGATGACGCTGGTCCAATAAGAATCATTTCAGTTTTAGTTGAATTTAGTAATAGAAAGTTAGCTGACAACCAATCCCTCACGGCAGCCAAGCAGGTATTTAGTCTATTCAAACCAGCTCCATTCCTGGTTGTAACAGGTAGGAGAATTTGTAAATCATCAGCATAAAGGTGAAATGATAATCCAAAGGAGCGAATGATGTGACCCAATGGTGTCAGATACATTGAAAATAATAGTGGGCCTAAGACAGAACCCTGTGGGACGCCGTGCCTAACAGGGAATGACTCTGAGAAATTATTATTGTAAGCAACACGTTGAGATCTATCTGTCAGGTAGGAACCTAACCACTTGAGCACCTGTCCCGATAGACCGAAATGGGTTTTGAGCCTGTCCAGGAGTATGCAATGGTCCACGGTGTCAAACGCTGAACTCAAGTCCAATAGTACTAGAACAGTAGTTAGATTTGAGTCAGCAGTAAGTAAGAGGTCGTTAGCCACCTTAGTAAGTGCTGTTTCTGTGGAATGGTTTGCCCTAAAAGCAGACTGTAAAGGCTCAAATAGGTCGTTAAGTGATAGATGTCTCGTCAGTTGAAAAGAGACGATTTTCTCAAGGATTTTAGATAAAAAGGGCAGATTTGACACAGGCCTATAGTTTGCAACAGAGTTTTGATCAAGGTTTGGTTTCTTAAGTAGGGGTTTAATCAGAGCAGATTTAAAGCAAGCTGGAAAAAATCCAGTAGATAGGGAAATATTAATTATAGTTAATACGTACCAACCTAAAGTTGACCATAGCTCTTTAACCACCCACGCTGGCAGAGGTCTGAAGAGCATGTTGTGCATCTTGCTGCCATGACCACTTTAGTCAAGTCGGGTAGAGAGGTGAGTTCAAAATCAGAGAAAGCCTGTCCTGAAAAGGTGGTGACATCACGAGAGTCATTTACAAAAGACTGGGGTATCCTATTTCTGATGTCATCTACCTTCTCTATGTAATACTCCCTGAAGTCACTTGCTGAAAGTTCAGTGCTGATGATTGGCTGTTGACACTGTGTAAGCCTGGCAATAGCATCAAAAAGTAATCTTGGATTGTGTTTATTATTAGTAATCAGATTTGAATAGTATGTTGCCTTTGCAGCAGACATGCTAGTTTGAAAAGAGGTGAGACTCTCGTGCCACATTTTATGATGTACCTCAAGCTTGGATTTACGCCACTGCCGTTCAAGTTTTCTAGTGTCCTTTCTAAGTGATATTAAGCCGTCGTTTAACCAGGGCCTACCGATTTTTTGTGAACACTTTTTTGTCCGTGCTGGGGCCAATAGATTCAGCAAGCCTTCCAGTGTATTGTTAAAAGATTCAGTGAGAGAATCTAATGTAAGTGCCTGATCAAAAACGCCATCCATCACGTTAGGTAATCTCACATTCAATTCATTTAAAACTGTAGGACCTATGTAACGGGATAACCTTGTAGAGCTTAAAGTATTTCCCACACCGAGTTGATTAGGAGCCAGAATTTTTTTTTTTTTTTTTTTTTTTTAACTTTTTATTTATCTACATGAACATAGAACATGAGATCATCATGGATGGTACAGTTAAAATCAAAATATTCAATTACACATACATACATACATACGCATACATCATAGTCAAATGTCACATTATTCAAGGTGCATATTCAATCCATTTTTCCCAGCGTTCCATACACTTCTCCAACTGAAGTCTTAAAACAAAAGTAAGTCTCTCCATACAGTAAATTTCGTGAATAATCCCGTGCCACTGGATCAATGTTGGAGGATCTAGTTGCAACCACTTTCTGGTTATGGCTTTCCTACCACTGGCCAGAAGAATCTTCAACAAGTACCTGTCCTTATGCAAGACTGTTTTTGGAATTTTACCGAGATATAAAATAACAAAAGAAAAATCTAAATCCACCCCTATTATTTTATTTATCTCGGTTGACACCTCCTTCCAAAATAACTGGATTTTCGGACAGGCCCAAAAAACATGAACATGGTTAGCCATAGGGGTTCCACATTGTCTCCAACAAAAGCCTCGACTCTGTGTGCCTGTTCGTAGTGCTGTTAATTTAGGAGTTATGAAAAATCTCACTACATTCTTCCAGCCGAACTCTCTTAAAGATCTCGAATTTGCAGTGGTCGCTTGTGTCTCACATATTTCTATCCAGGTCTCTTCTGATATTTGTGTTTCTGACTCCTTCTCCCATTTTTGTTTAATGGATAACGTAGAGTGATTCTTAGAAGCTTGTATACTTACGTAAATTCTTGAGACCAACTTTTTATTATCTTTCTTTTTATATGCCTCATGAAATATAGAAATTAAATTGTATTCCTTCTCCTCCTTGATTTGTAATTTTTTATTATAGTAGTCTCTGACTTGCAGGTATCTATGAAAGTCCTGCTTCTCCAGTCCAAATGTGGCTGAAATTGACTCATAACTCTGAAATTTACTGTTTGAGATGAGGGAACAAAAGGACGTGATCCCTCTCCTAACCCACTGTTTAAAGCCCCCGTCCAATCTAGCAGGTTCAAATTCTGGATCATATGCTATCCAATTCAAGACTCTAACCTGTTTCTCTATTTGTAACTTCCTCAAGACCTTAAACCATAGTTTCAGAGTGAATACAGTCAATTGATTCAAATTGTTATAATATTTTTCTGCTTGGTTTTTGTTTCCTATTATAGACTGTATTGGAATTTTTAACTGTGTAGTTTCCAAGCATTTCCATTTAGATTCATAATTTGGAGAGCACCAGGATACCAAGGGTTTCAACTGTGCAGCATAATAATAATCCTGTAAACATGGTAAAGCTCTCCCTCCCTTCTCTTTTTTTAGCTGCAGAGTCTTGAACTGAACCCTGGGTCTTCTACTGTTCCAAATGAACCTTGAGATCCAGGCATTCCACTCATCAAATTGTTTTTGGGGTACCTCTAGAGGCAGAGACTGGAAGAGATAAAGAAGCCGTGGCAACACGTTCATTTTAATAATTTCTATTCTATTACTCATATCCAATGGGAGGAGGGTCCATCTAGAAATATCAGATTTGATCTCTTTATTAATTGGGCCGTAGTTATTTTCAAAAAGTTTTGACATATCTTTAGTAAGGTTTATTCCTAAATATTTTATTTTGGACGAGTCCCATTTAAAATTGTATTTCCCTTTAATATCTGGGTGGGGAATATAGTTAAATGTAAGGGTTTGGGTTTTTTGGATATTAAGCTTATACCCAGAGTATAAATTATATTTTTTTAGCAGGGACATCAATTTAGGGATGCTTGAGTCTGGACTTGTAATAAAAAGCAGAACATCATCCGCAAACATACAAATCTTATGTTCTTCTCCTCTAATCATAAGGAGCCAGAATTTTAAATAAAATCACTGAGTGATCTAAAACTGGTAGGGTGCGGATTTCGCTGTTAGACAGGGATATGCCATAGCTTAATACCAGATCCAGTGTATGGCCAAGTTGATGAGTTGGCTCAGACACTGATTGTGTAAGGTTAAAAGACTCAAGGACATTTATAAAATCTTTAGTTAGTGGCTTGTCGCCACAGCAAGTGTGAATATTAAAACCACCAACAATTAATATCCTCTCATAGTGGATAGTGTATCTAGATAAAAAGTCTGCAAAATCTGAAATAAAATTCTCATTATATTTTGGTGGACGATAAATAACTGCAGAGATATAATGAAGATATAATTTCCTCCGTTATTGTTTTGTTTGAGAGATTGTTCAGCAGCAGGAAACAACACGTTGTTTGTTCACACCTTTAAAGGTAGGGGAGGAGATCTCTTTTTCTGGAGCATTTTTACCGCATTGTTTGAAATCCTCTTCACACCCGGAATGCAACCAGTTGATTAATGTTTTTTCATTAAAATGAAAAATGTCAGTCATCTGTGGAACGGACAATCCTGTAAAAACACCATCCAATCGTTTTGAATGTCACAAACAAATTCATTGGATCGAGTTGCGTTTATCAAACTGCCATCTGCTCCTCTCTCCCCCCCTCTGCACGTACCCCTTTTTGTGCACTAACCATTTACGATACGGAAAAGACAAGGCCAGAGCCAGAGCTTATGCTAACTTGCTAAATTCAACAAGACACTTGCAGCAATATTATGGCAGAAAAGAACAATCATTGTATTCCTGTGCTCTGGTGCTTGGCTTCAAAGAGAAGTCTGAAGAAAGGGGCTTGGACTTTTGAATTGTGTATTTTCACAATGTGGCCTGTCCACCTCTAAAGGCAGAATCAATGCAATCAACACAAATTTGACTCATGTTAAATAGATTTTCTTCCATGATTCTATTACTTGTTAAAGTGCAAGATGCTACTGAGCTGTTTTAGATTGCAAAACCTTTTAAAGGGGAACTATGCAGGTCCGGTCACTTTTCCACTGTTTTGCTAACCCTCCTCCCGGCCATGTGCATTTGTTTTCAATGAAGCCGGTGAGAAATCAGTCCATATTTCATATCTGATGGTACGGTACGATGCGTATATTTGTATAGTCTTATTTGTCATAAACAAGAGATTACAGGTTATGCGGTGTGTTTTTGTCGTGGTGCTGCAGTGACTAGAGCTGGGACACCGGGTTGGTGGCTCTGATCTTGCAAAGTTGGTTTTCAGCCAAGAGACGCTACAGTAGGTGGAAGGCAGAGAGCCTCCATTCTCCCTGTAACAAGTTACAAGTCATTTGTTTAACCAGCAGCTGTTTAATTAAGGTAGAAATCCTCCATAGTTCCTCTGTAAAGGGACAGTTCAATATTCTGGCAAATTGGCATATTGCCATAATCCCTATAGTTTTAGGGGTAGGTTCATTACTTTTAATTGTCGGTGCAAACTGTTTTTAGATCGGAGAGGCGAGCTGCTCAGCTAACGCAACGGAGGCGCACGGTACTTTCACCTTTCCCTCACCGAACTCATCAAATGCACAATCCAACAACTCCAAAACACTCTCATGGACAAGGTGTGACCTGCACATTTGCTACGCTATGAAATAATCATGTATATTTTATGTAACATTACGACACATAAAGCAAATAGTTGGCACTACTTGCGTTTTTTAAATCACTCCACCCAGCAGCCGTGTCTAGAATGTAGTTCCGACTCTGCGTTTGCCTCGATTACAACTCGGTCTCATAATGTTACATAATTGTTTCACAGCATGGTGAATGTGCATGTCACAACTTGGAGTTGTTTAATTGTGTATTTGATGAGTTTGTTGTAGGAAAGGTGAAAGTACCGTGCGCCTCCGTTGCATTAGCTGAGCAGTTCGCGTCTCTGCCCCGCCGATCTAAAAAGGTAATGAACCTACCCCTAAGACTACTGGGATTATGGCAATAGGCCAATTTACCAAAATGTTGACCTATCCCTTTAAAGCAGAACAATGCAAGTCGGCCGGAAATAGCTCGCTCCTTCGTTGGTTTCTCTTTTTTTCCCTCTCCGGAGCTCCCCCACAGTTCTGGGAGGCACATGTCACTGTCGTAAAAAAAAAAAAAAAAAAAAAAACTCGCCGCCGCCACCTCCTCCACCCCCCCTACACGTGCTTGTGTTTACTGTTTGCTAAGCCCTGATAACACCGAGCTAACGCTAACACGGAGCTAATGCTAACACCGAGCTAACGCTATGCTAACACGGAGCTAACGCTAACACGGAGCTAATGCTAACACCGAGCTAACGCTATGCTAACACGGAGCTAACGCTAACACGGAGCTAACGCTAATACAGCCACACACAGGCACAAAGACACAGACATACACACAGGAATAAAGGTTCCAAAACGCGAAGGTGTGTGTGTGTGTGTGTGTGTCATGATGTATTACATTATCTTATAAAAGACCCATGGTGTGTGTATCTGTGTTAGCATTAGCTCCCCGTTAGCCACAAGCTGAACTTCATCAGTAAACATTTCATGTTTCCATGGTTTCCTCCGACTTTCCGAACTCAAACCAATCACGATTCGTGACATGCATGACGTCATATGCGTTCTTATCTCGTACTGCCGTAAGGCAGTTTCTCGCGATACTTCTATCCATTGACGAGATTTGTAACACCGAGACGGACGACTGATCTTGCAAGTGCGGTTTTCAGCCAGTGGGGGGGGTGAGCGCATTGGCCTAGACCCCATTCACTTCATAACAGGTCACTCAACCATCACAGTGACTCTGAGCCACAATAGTTACAGCCCAAATCCTGCATAGTTCTG
>NC_140914.1:33571002-34044417 GCF_045865225.1 Trachurus japonicus | reverse complement strand
ACGGTGAACGTCGATCAACAGGATTCAGCAACTCAGCGCGAGTAAACCAGCTCTGTAAGTAACCTTTTCATGATTTCGGAGTTTGATTTAAGTAAAAATAATACTGTTGAAAGTGGTAGCCGAATTAAGAAGAGTACACACACACTCAAAAAAAAACTAGGCCACAAAGGCCTGCTAGCAGCATTTGACCGCACTCAGTCCAACACAGCGAGGCTGAGAAAATAGTCATGTAAGTTACTTGACTATACTGTTTTTTATGTTGAAATAAGCCAAATAGCAGATAAGAAAATACACACCATAATAACTAACTATTTCGTTATTTTCTCGCCGAATTACGAAAACTAGGTCGTTGACTAGGTGGCGAAGGCCTGCTGCTAGATGCTAACAGCATTAGCGCTTGCAGTTCAAACTGGGCCCCTCCTCTCGGGCTCAACTGTGTGGCCTCCTGCCCCTGACAGCAGCAGTTCATGAGTCATTTTAATGAACTGATTCTAACTTATTCAGTACAGTCAAAAGAACTGCTGTGTGTCTCAAGCGACGCCATGTAAGTTTCACATGATGGCCTCTCACAATTACAGACACTGGCTTAATTTGAAATTGTTTTTTGCATAAGGTACAATATGTGTATTGTTTGTTGTTCAACTGTGAATTGTGCTTTGTCAAATAAAGCAACGTTTGAGTAATGTAAGTAGTATGTAAGAATTAGCATGGAGGTTTCTGTAGAAGGGTAAACCTTTTCAGTGTACCATAACAGTAGTACTTTATTTCAGTGATCGCAAAGGCAAGATGGGTGTAGCTACATGCAAAAGTTATACTTTTCATTTAACTCTAATGTCCCATGCAAAAAAATTGTATACTTGCTGAAAATATAATGTAATTAATTACTTTTCACATTGTGCTTATACTATAGTGAGGAGATCCCCAAGGAAAAGCCAGCAGCCAACCACTTCCTTGACCTCACCAAGGAAGAAGGCGGCTGTTGGCTTGCCAGGGGGCACATCACCTGGGAAGAGGGGCAGCCAGAGGCCAACGAAAAGCACCGGCCTTCCCAGTGTCCCATGCATATACAATGAGTTGAATTGTATAAAAATGTAATGTTTTTGAGGTGATTTGATTGCATCAATAACGAGATCCCCTCCCATCTGTTGTCTGTTACATCCTTATATTGTACTCAAGTGCTCAACTAAAATATTGAATTGCCATACTTCCTCAAATAGTAGCCAGGGCCTTTATTTACACAATTGCTCAGTATGGCCTTTTTTTCTAAATACCTCAGTTTCTTTTTGCACATCAGTGACTAATCTCATCGTTCAGTAGCTCATCTTAATCTTTCTCACGTGCTGGTCTCCTCGCTGCGTGGTCGGACCTAGGTCTCTGTCTCCGTTGTGCACACTGTAGCACTTTGCTCCCATTCAGGTCAATCAGAGCATTTTCACAGCGTGCACTGCAGTCCGAGCAGAGACCTGCGGTGCAAAGCTGTCTCTCTCTGAAGCAGAGGATGAAGTTAGCTTCACTCCTGTCAGTCTTCATAGATAGTCCAGAAAAGTTGAGAGATTTTCTGATCATATTCTTGTCAGTTTGTTCCAGGTGGCGGAATTATTTTTGTTTCTTTGTTTTGACCTGGTCTTAATATGAAAACCAGCTATTATTTAAGGAAATATGTTAAAGACACACATTTTAGTTGTAATAAGATGCATTTTCTTTGCAATTACTTTTCAGAATTTCAACGCAAAGTCATAAGGAAACTTCTGGATATTGAGGACATCCTTCACGGCCAAAGCGTCCTGTTGCAGGTGGGACAGGTGTATATGGTGGTGGTATTGCTGGCAGTAGTTAGTCTGTTGGGTGGTCTTTGTCTTTTTTGTTGCATCCGGACCGTCCTCTCCACCTCAAGTGTTTGGGTCCCATTGAGGCACAGGCCCAATTCCAATCCAACCCCTCATGGACTCACTGACTTAGAGGCGCGTTCACGGGAAGTCCCTGAGTGTGTGAGGGCTGTTCCGTTGTCAGATCATCAAGTCAGTGAGTCAGTGAATGAGCCCTTACCGTAAGTCAGCATCGATGCTGATTTACGGTATGGGAATTACCCACAGTTCATAGCGTTGTGAAGTCAAATACAGGGGCAGCCTTCTGAACATGAGTGTTAAAAAAAATAAATTTAAAAAAAAGTAAATAAACAAATGCAGTCAGAGAGCTCTGCCGCTCTCTTTATTGTTAATGTACAGGAGCGAAAAAGAAACGTAGAAGAAGTTAACTGTCAGTAGTAACGTGCAGTTTGTGATTATTGATGATGATTTGATCAGATCTGATCCAGGAACATTTTGTTTTGAGTCTGCCCCCCTCACACACCTTGTGCGTGTTGAAAGTAAGGTAAATTATCAGTCCACAACATGTTGTTGTCATGGTAATGTGTCGTGAGAGTGTGTAAGTGCTGTTCCATTCATGTTTACAGCATCTGGACCCTCACACACTCTCACACTCTGTCACTTAGAGCTGACGTCACATAAGTCAGTGACGGTTCAACCCTCGAGTCTTTAGGGGGTGGATTGTAACTGGTGGACGGCCATGCTCACCAGTTCTCCGGGCTTGACGTTGCACTTTTTAAGTGCTGTTTTCATCTGGTCTTTAAATCGCTTCTTCTCTCTTCAGTACATGAAATTCTGATGTTCTTTATGCAAACTGAATAAAAACAATGCTACATGAAAACTCAGCTTTACCATCATTTTCCCAGTTATTGCCTCTTGTTCTGAGTTTTATATTGTTTTGTCTTTCTTCTATTTCAGATTGCTCACAAACAGCCTGATGGCTAGCATGAACATGAGGGGGAGGGGGATTAAGATGGCCTTCCGGCCTACGGCTCTACATGCTGTTGTCTTGGGTAATTACAATATTGTTTGTTATTAATGTTTTTACTTTACTAGAATTAAAGTTTTCAAACTCTGACATTGTTATTGATTTTGTATTACAGATGCCATCAAACACTGGGACAAGTCAGCTGTTGTCATCAGCTGTTAAAAAACATGCCCCAGGAAGGTCTGATGGAGGGGGTACGACAAAAGGAACCCGGCAAACAATGTGGCTTTTGATACCCCTTAAATGGCGTCATTTGCAACCCTCTCCTCTCCCCATAACACTGGCGAAAGTTAAATAAAGTTTTATAATGTTGAAGTGAAGGTTTTTAAAATAAATGTTTAGTTTCATATTTTTACACAAGTGAGTATTTTTAATTGAATTTGTAAAATGTTGTTTGTTTCATTAGTGTTGTTGTGTTCAAGGTTGTTTCTGTTCATTTGTTTAACAATAAATAGTTCAGTTTGAATGTTTTGTGTCTTCAATATTGTTTATACTGTATTTTTCAAAAATATTGTAGCTACTGAAATTAATTAAATGCTACATTTTGTAAAATATGATTGGTCATCACGTAGCTATTGCATATTGCCTTAACTTGGACAATGATAGTGTAAAATGAAACATTTGATTTGGCACTTTTCTCTCGCTCTGGATGTTTTAATATTACGCGAACGTTATTGCTTTTCAGCAACGTTTAGTAATAGGCCAGATCACAGCTGATTAGGGGGACATTTGGACGTCACTTCCAGGACGTGGTCACCAGGACGTCCTCTCGACGACATAAATTTGACCGGTAAGTGGTCGGTCAGGGTCATTAAAAAGCCGTCGAGGTGACGTCCTGGTGAAGACGTCCTGGAAATGACGTCTAAAACATCGCCGATTTGGCCTAGTCCGGAACGTCACCGAATGACGTCAGCTCGACGTTAACTGGACGTCATTTGGCTTGCTGGGTAGATTAACATGGAGGCTGGAAAGTTGACGCAGTTGTTATTGCTCTGTTTTGAAATGTTTTGTCTGAAAAAAAAATGAATTGCCTGTAATGCTTGTAGTTGTTATCTCCTCATAGTTCAGTTCTGTAACAATCCGAGTGAGTGGACATTTCCAGTAGGCTAATGTAGCAGCCTATTGAGTATTTGATTATTAAACCTGCACTCTGGGGCGGTGCGTGGCGCAGTGGTTAAGGCGGCCGCCCCATGTGGAGGCTGCAGTCCTCAACGCAGGCGTCCCCGGTTCAAGTCCCGCGTCGGGCAGCCCTTTCCTGCGTGTCATTCCCCCTCTCTCTGCCTCCCCCTTCCTGTCTATCTACTATATGCTATCAAATAAAGGCAAAAAGCCTAAAAAATATACTTTAAAAAAAAAACCTGCACTCTGCAACAATGTATCATGCACTATCATTATCGACGCACGGTCAGCACCTTGACGACTCCGCCCCCCCCCCCGCCACAAAATATATTTCTATTAGGGCCCACGAGGATAGCCGCAGGGGGGCCCCGCATGTTTACGTTACGGCGCTGGAATAAACTAAACAATATAATCCCCAATCTAACATGTAGGCCTATTGTTGTGCTGAAAAAGCCACTTTGCTTCCATACTGAATGAAATGTTGAAAAAACAATTTGGCAAGTTCATTACGTAAAGTCCCCCCAAAGAGGCATTTTAAAATTTGTAAAAATGCTCAGCTATGACTATTTTTTTTTAATGAAAATTGCTTTCCTACAAAAAAGTTTTCAAAAAAAAAACTCTTAAAGAGGCTAAAAACATGTCTACTATTTCTCCCTCATTGAAAAATCCAGATTCTATGAATATTCATGAGTATGCAACAAGTGCATAGTGTCATTCTCTCAATAAAATGTTTAAATAACACTTCTTAGATCAAGAAGGTCTTGTTTTGTTTTATGCCATGAAAAACACTTACATGGTAAGTAAACGTAATGACGAAACCAGTATGTGTTAAAGGGATGTTTCAACATTTTGGCAAATTCGCCTATTACCATAATCCCTATAGTTTTAGAAGTAGGTTCATTGGCTGTAGTAATAGTTACAGAGAGACATGTTCCATGTTTGGTATCAAAATGTAGATGTTTGGATCAACAGCTCTCCATGCTAACATCCGGTTAAGTTATCATGTTTGGTTGTAGGCTACTTCTCAAACTAATGTGATGAAGACTGGACTCAATACCTCAATGTTTTATCTCCTTCTGTTTTCTTTCTCTTTTCTCCTGCTTCACTTTCTTCAAGTTTACAAAACCACAACGCAACTACAACTCAAGTATATAATATATTTTCTTGTGATCACACATTTTGTGCACGGCTGCTCATCCTTATCCTTGTAAAGCAAATTTGGACAACTTAACTATCAATATTTACCTTTAATAATTTCCCCCTAAATAAAGTACACAATAATAGCAATCATGGGTACATACATAAACATTACTCATTTTTTCCACCATTGTGTCAAGGCAACACTTGATTAAAGAAGGTTAGAAAGACTTCAAAATATCATCAGTTTCAACCGTAGATAAAGTGCAGGAAAAACACAGTTTTTATTTGGACCTAACCAACTCACGTATCTCTCCGGCCCAGGGTTAGCGCCCGCCAATCAGCAGTTGGTTAGCTCCAAATAAAAACTGCATTTTTCCTGCACTTTGAGGGTCTGGAAAAAATTATATTATAGCGAACAATGGAACTGTGTATTTTTTTTTCAGGTAAAACCTCTTTTAGGCCACAAAAATAGGCCGTTTCTTTGGGTCCATTCACAACAATGTATGTTGTAAATCTCTGGGCAGGGCTATGGGCTGGCGTTGCTAACGGGAGGAGTGCAGAGAGTCTTCTACTGCAATTAAAGTACTTAGGGGCTATTTGTAGATCATACAACCCCACTTTTAAAAAAATGCTACTATCCCTTTAACAATTTAAACTGTTTACTCAGTTGTTGTTTTGTTTTTTTATTCTTTATGCAACAGGCGCCTTGGTTAAAGCGTGTGTGCGTATGGGGGGCTGTTCAGATGTAGCGCCCATTACTTTGCTGCATGGTCACAGGTTGGAGCATTGAAGGAAGCTGCTGAAGCTCCACACATGATTCAGTAGACTAATTAATGATTATTTCTGTTGGTGTGGAACAGTCATGTCACCAGGGCTGTCACAACCATGAAACTTTGGTGGGCAGTTAATTGCCATACAAATAATTGCAATTAGCAATTTAATTGGCTTTTTCTGATCATTTTAATCCACTATGATATTATAAGTAGTGATGTTACGCTCAACACCGCCTGCTCGACGAATCGAGCATAATGAAGTGGAAGTGTCAATATCTCAATGCTTTAAAAGGGGTTGTATCGCCCCCAAACCAATACAAATGATACGTTTCATAAATATGAATATTTAAAAGTTACACAAAGCCTTGTCTCACACTGATCACTGCCCTGGTTGCATAAACATGTCCTCCCATTAACCCATATAAAAATTCTTCAGATTATGATAATAGCTACTTCTCAGAGTTATGGCGCATTTCCACTAGCACGGCTCGGCTCGGTAAGGCTCGGCTCGGCGCGCTATTTGCGTGTTTCCACTAGCACGTAGTACCTGCAACCAGGTACACTTTTGGTATCACCTCGGTTCCAAGCGAGCCGAAGCGTTACTAAAACGTGACATCAGCCGACTCCCTTCCACTGATTGGCCGATGAGTGTCGTCACTGGAAGCGACGACCGACAACAGAAATGTTCCTGCTGAAGCCTGAAGCCTGTTATTACCAGAGAATTTCTAATATTTAGACTGGCTCTGTTATTACGTGACTTTATTAAGTTTTAATATTTTTTCATGCGAGAAAGTAACTGTTTAGATCCCCATGTGCGGTTAGTTTATCCAAACGACGGCTGTTTAGAAGTTTGCCCCGATGTTTTTCGGAGAAGTGAAGCTCCAGGTCCGAGCAGCGACCGCGACATCACAGAGGCAGCAGCCCGGTGTTGTGGCCCTACTGGTTCCTAATTTAACTGGTTCCCGTGCTGAACAGCTGCAGATGTTTTGCGCTCCCTCAGCAGATTCGTCACAAATTCACAAACATACACAACATATTACCAGCGAGTTTCAAGCCACAATTCACATCTACCGCGGCGAATATGCTGCTGTGAGTGAGCACTAACAGTTACGTACCAGCCACATGGAAAAAAAAAATAAAGTGGAGAAAAAATAATCTTCACATATTTGCGTGGGTCGGGACTCGATCTCGCTTCAGCAAAACCAATTACACCACTAACCACCTGTCTACCTCTGTAAGCCACTCAAGCTCACAGGTGCCAGCCGCTTCACTGGATATCAGTCAATTACGTCACTACAGGTAACGTTTTGACTCGAGCTGACCTGAAACAACTGGTTACCATCGGTTTGCCTTTGGAATACACGGACAATGCCTCGGTGTTTATTGTTCTTTTTCCTCCAGTCTAATCAACATATTCAGCGCTACACTTCTCTCCGCACACCACTACACACTATGACAAAGCCTGTCGTGTTGAGAAAGTGATGAACTAGCTCGGAAATACTGTCAAAATACGCTAAACAATATGTAAACACAAGCGAAACACTTTAGCCACTGCATGTGTACATGGGTGAAAAACGTACGACTTGCATTTAATCACATTACTGTATTGCGAATGTTTTGTGTACTTACATTTCTTTACACTTCTCTACAGATCTTATTAAACGCAAAGCGTATTTATTGGCGTGCATTAAAAGAAATGTCCATTTAAAGTCGCCTTCGAATCAGTGCATCACTTTCGGGGCAACTGTGTCAAAGTGGTTTAGTGCTTCAGAAAGCTTCGGTTTCACCACCACTAGTTAGCCTACTGTATAAGCCTGAACATAGTTTAATAATACACATACCTTAGGAAGAAGAACTTTAGGCTTTGTAACTAAATCCATGATGCTAAAGTCAATAGATGCTCATCCAAATGCAGTCATCAAATATTAGAAACTAAGCTCCATGAGATAAAGAGTTTGTGGTGCTAATTCTCCACTCATGTGTCATTAAACCACATAGAAGAAGGAGGCACAACGTGATGATGTCATTAAAAGAGGACCAGTCAAGCCTCTAATCATGGATCTATAATAAGAACTATACATCCATGCCTCTAATAGTGGAAAATGACGAGGAAATAATGGTGGAAATATGACATTAGTTTCATCCAGCTGTTTTTATACAGATGAATGGAAACCATATTAACCATTAAGCAAAATAATTGAGATCAGGGTAAGTAATAATAACTGTGACAAGCCTACTGTACATGTCATAACTTTATGAACATGTAGCCTACAACAATCCAGAAAAACTTAATCTGATCTGTTCAAAATACTAACTGCTTTTTGTGATATCATTGCAAATAATCCATTATTTTTAGAATTTTGTTCAGACTCTTTCCTGCTGCACACTGAACCTGTCAACTCTCATTTCGCTGACCTACCTTGGCATGAGGTACATAACATTAAAATTATAAAACTGCTATAGGTAGTGAAGTAGCCTAACAACTTAAATACAGTAACACATGACAGCCCATGTGATTATATGAATTACAATTCTTTTACCTGAGTTTGTTATACTATATTAAATGTGGTTGTGTCCAACCACAGTTACACTTCAAAGTCTATAGAACAATAATGTAAAACTGTGCAGTAACGTTGAGCACAGTTTGTGTAATGTCCTGTGGATATGTCTTCTAGTGATGTGTGGATCGATACTGAAATATCGATACTTCCGATACCAGGTCTGTATGCTCTAGAATCGATTCTCAAATGAAAATATCGATACTTTTGATACTTCAGTCATTTGTGGTAACGTATATCATTAACAGGAACACGGTGGAAAGTAACTAAACTATTGATCTTGTCTAAATGACACGCGGCTGGTCGGAACTACTTTTTCTTCTGCCTGGGTCAGTCTCTCTCAGTCTGTGTAAAGTCAATGGGGGAGCGGAAAAGGAGTCAGGTGTGGAGCTATATAAATGAATAAATAAAATTATATCAATAATACTTTTGTTTATTATTTTCTTATTTATTTTATGGTTTTATTATTTTACTTATGTTCTTTTTTTAGTGTTTGAAACACCATTTTCACATATTTTGTATGATTGTGTCCTCTGTTTGGTTTTTAATGTTGAATTAGCTGGGCTATATTGTAAACGAGGCCGCTACCTTCAGAGTTTAAAATAAATAGATAAATATGTTATTCTGATGTCTTGTATCCTTAGGAAGCTATGACTTAAAATACACTACTTTTTTTCTTCTTTTTTAAAAAAAAGATTTACCAGGCACATTAGGTGCCTTTGCACAAAGTATCGGTATCGGATTGGTATCGCCGATACCAGCCTGAATTTTACTCAGTATCGGATCAGAAAGGAAATTTGTGGTATCGAACATCACTACTGGAGACACAGCTGATTTTAACATTTGTGTTTATTAACATGTTGAACACAGATACATCACAGGTTTAAGATGTTTGATTTCAGACTGCTGCAGTCAGTCTGTTACAGCTCTGAAACAGTTAGAGAGGATATTAATGACATAAAGGATCAGTGCTGATTAATGAAAATGTTCATATTAAATAAATTAAAGCAGAAGTAAGCAGAATGTTTGTGTTAATATAAGTCTTAAATAGTTATATCTTCCAACGGCAATCACTTATATAGAGTGTTTGGTCTGAAACACGGGTCTGTCAGTCACTCTGCTCTGCTGTAAGCCAAGGAGAAAACTTTCCATGTATCCTACAGCCTTTATCCAATGAGGAGAGAGAACGGCATGAAGGGGCGGTCCTCTCTGTGTGTGCAGCTAAGGGATGCGCGTGAATGTGGTGACGTAGGGACGAGGGCGGGGACTGCTAACTCCATCGGCTGACAAGAAGTTAGCCAAAACCACCGGATCGCTTACTTCTGCTTTAAATATCACTGAATGGAACAGATACTTGACACAACTCCCACTATAGCTCCCACTGCAACTCCTTTTGGACCTGCAACTGCACCTCCAGCAACAGCTGCTGCCACACCAACAACAAATGCATTCCTTCCCTCTGCTCTTCTTCTTGCTTCTTTACGATCCATAGCTGGATTTCTTCCCAGTTTTTGTTATTTTTCTTGGTTGTTTTATGGTAGGGCTAACAAAATTTTTGGTGGGGCTAACACAATTTTTGGTGGGGCTATAGCCTAACCAAGCCCCACCCCGGCGCCGCCTATGTCTAGCAATCTCGTTCTTCACCTTATCATGATCTTTACTGGTGTCAACCAGTCCTCCTAAGATGGTGTTTCCACAGGCGCTCTTTCCAACTCTTGTTTTCCCGAGAAGTACAATCCTGATTTCTGTGGGAGAATATTAAAACTCATTATTGACCATTGTTGTTAACAGAGTGTAAACTAAAATTACAGCAGTGTGTCACCAGAGAGAAACAGCAACTGTCTTTAGAGTCCAGAAGGTCTAACTGAAGGTCTAAACAGCCATTAAATACTGGGTCCAGAAAACAAACTCACTTCATCACAGTCACATGAACTCATTTTTACCACAGGCCTTGAAGGTTGCTGTGACGCTAATGTGGAACAAGGAACAGGATGCAGTTTGGGTTTGATGGAAGGTCTAAACAAGGTTCACAGTGTCTCCTCTCCTCTCCTCTCCTCTCCTCTCCTCTCCTCTCCTCTCCTCTCTTCTCCTCTCCTCCTCCCTCCCTCACACATCGTGTGTTGTGATCGTGTGTCACCTTTCCTTTGTCCTGAGCTAATAAAGTAACAACAATAGCTCCATAGAGGAGCCCATGTGCTGCTCATTCTAACATCACATCTAACATAGTAGGCTACCAACTCTCAAGTGCTAATCTTCTGCTTAATGAGTAGCTCAACTTTAGAATAGAAAGGTATATTTTTCTAAATGAAGTCACTGTAAATGAAAAAAAAAACATAATCCTACAAATAACTTTGAATAGTAAAAAACCTTACCAGTCATGTTTGTCTTTTCCAGGTGGAGGATGTGTTGAGTCTCTGCTGCTGAAGAGCAAGTGAATACATTCAGTTCACTTTCCTCTCTGTTTTATGATGCTGCCCCCGCCCCCCAACACACGCACCCCACCACTCTCAGAAACATGTCAAGTTTCCATTGATAAAGAATATAGTCAGAGGGCGGAGACGCTGCCCTGTGATTGAAGACACCGTCAGCTTTGATGGAATCAACAGTGTCTCTGTCCACTATTGGCTGTGTCCTCAAACACATCAGACTCAGGATGAAACAAGTTACAGAGTGCCCCACACATGTTTTGTATCGTATTACAGTAACTGTACAGTATTCTATCTTTCTAACAAGACATTTCTATTCCAATGCAGGATAACTGGTTACTGCTCTCTCTAACTTGCAGCAGGTAGAGAAAAGTAAAAAACAAACGAAAAAAAAAAACACAGCTGCCACCTATTGGCCATTCCGTAAAGTGTCAACCGCTGAAAAGAACAGACAAATAAAACAACCTGGGCTACTTGTGCCTGTTACAGTTTTTTTCTGAATTGCTAAAGCACTAATTCCTGTTGTGTGAATCAGTTGCTCAGTTGCCTAAACTCATTCCCCGAATCGAACATCCTTTTGACAAAATCGTAACCATACACCTTTTTGGTCTCCAAAATTAAAGAAAAAAAAAAGATTTCACAATTCTGTGGATTTAGCATTTACTCTGCATTCATCAAACATGATACTGTGAAAAAAAGTAATTTTCATCATCATCCTGAAATTGATTAATGCAGAAGGTCTACAGCCTAATGTGATGTAAAGAGTAAGTGACTACACAACTGACGGAGTCATTGATCTTCACCTGGTCGTTGGGCTGGGTCAGGCCACTTAATCAACATCACATGCTACATTTATCCTATTTACACTTCATATAGTGTAACAGCATCGTTTTGATGGACCATCTCAACTACAATGTTTTCCTGCTGGGGTGTGAAGAGAAGTGTCCTCCCACCCCAGTATGGCAGTCTGGCAATTCTACAAAAAGTGAATGTGCAAAATATTTTTATTTTATATATATATTCCAGAAATGAGGTCTACATTAAAAATATATATACATATACATATACATATACATACATATACATACATATACATATATATACAGTAACTTTCATTGATAAAACAGTACAGTAAAGTACATTCTACCTGTTGTCTGAATTCTCCAGATTACATGGACGCAGAGAATCCACTGATGTTTAGTTGGACTCTTTGTCCTTCCTCCCTCATTGTCATGTACAAAGACATGGTTTATGACAGTATCAGAAATGATCACTCCGTGCCTTTTTGTGGGGGGCAACCACCAGTCTGACATAGGCCTCTAATTGTCTAAATGGCAACACTTAATTTTCTATCAAATGTCCCATCATTCCAACAATTTTTGCCTCCTATGGTCGGAATGACGGTATATTTTTTTTTCTTTTTTAAACGTCCTGCATTTCCAACAATTCCTTTAATAGCGTTTCCCCAAAAGATTTTGCACTGGTTGGGCTTAGGCAATGAAGAAAGGATTTGGTTAAGTTTAGTAAAAAGACCAGGTAGAGGCTAGACAGGCAGACTAGTCCCTCTCTGCGCTCTGCTGCGTAATTACGCACAACCATGTGGGTATTCCTATATCAACATGTCTTAAAGAAGGGAGTCACCTGTTGAGTAACGCACGTTTCCTTATATTGAAAGCCTTGTCGGAATAGCGGTATGTCGGAATGGTGGGATGTCGGAATGACAGCATGTAACCCTTTCTGCATTCTACAGTGGTTTATATTGGATTTCACACCATGAGAAACAAGTGTCATCAATTTTGAGTCATTGTGTTTGACAGATGATAAATGTGTTTTATTTGTTTTTAAGTTTTGCCACTTGTATTTACCATTATGCATCACAAGTGCATCACAGTGACTGTGTTTTATTGCATTAGAATTGTGTTTAGAGTTTTGCAAAAGCAATGACTGAGATCTGAAAATAATGTTTTAAGATAGTTTATGGTTTTGTCAGAAGGATGTTCGATTTGGAGAATGAGTTTAGACAACTAACCCACTAAACTCGCTTCGCAGTAGTACAGCCCTCTGCTTCCCTCATTGTCGTCCCATGATCAAGGACATGGTGATGATCTTCCTCGACACCTTCCTCCTGAGTCTGATGTGTTTTGAGGACACAGCCAATAGTGGACAGAGACACTGTTGATTCCATCAAAGCTGACGGTGTCTTCAATCACAGGGCAGCGTCTCCGCCCTCTGACTATATTCTTTATCAATGGAAACTTGACATGTTTCTGAGAGTGGTGGGGTGCGTGTGTTGGGGGGCGGGGGCAGCATTATAAAACAGAGAGGAAAGTGAACTAAATGTATTCACTTGCTCATCAGCAGCAGAGACTCAACACATCCTCCACCTGGAAAAGACAAACATGACTGGTAAGGTTTTTTACTATTCAAAGTAGGGATGTCACGATTACAGATTTTCTTGGTACGATTATTGTCAGAGAAATAATCACGGTATTACGATTATGATGATTATTATTATTTCTTTTAAACACTATGAATGTGTAAAATCAAATATAGCCAAAATATACTTACATAACTGATTGTTTAAACAAAATATTTGAAATATGTATTAATATAGGACCAATTATTAATCCCCCATGGGAAATTTTTCAAATCTATACTTTAATCTTTTTTTTTTTTTAATTACAAATGACACGCTTACATTTAAATTCCTACCAATTCAGTGTTATGTACTGCCTGACGAGCCAGACTATATCACTAAAATGTATAGTCTGGAAACGACCGGTAGACCTCGGCTCAATCCAGGGGGCGGGATGAAGGCTGTCTTTCAAACTGCCTCTGCACGCAATAGGCTACGACCAATCAGAGCAAAGAGCGGGATGACGTTAGCCTGACAAGCCAATTAAAATTTATGTCGTCATCACGTTAAGCCCGCCCAACGACTCTCTAAACAGATAGAGCGCTGTGATTGGTGAACACAATCGGTGTTCGAAACTCAAAAAGTTCCTATGGCTCGTTTCTAGACCCACCTACGGAGCAAATATTTTTGCTGCCGCTAGGGTGCGTCTAGATTTCTAGGCTAGTACATAGGTACATAGTACGTACATGTAAATTTACCAGTATCTGTGCATTTACCTTTACTTTGCCGACATGGTTCTGACATATTATCTTTTTTGGAAAGTGACGGTATTTAGGAATCTTTAGATTAATTAATTGTGGCTTTTAATACCACGATTAATTGTGAAAACAAGTAATCGTGACATCCCTAATTCAAAGTTATTTGTAGGATTATGATTTGTTTAATTTACAGTGACTTCATTTAGAAAAATATAATTTTCTATTCTAAAGTTGAGCTACTCATCAAGCAGAAGATTAGCACTTGAGAGTTGGTACCATGTTAGATGTGATGTTAGAATGAGCAGCACATGGGCTCCTCTATGGAGCTACTGTATTGTTGTTACTTTATTAGCTCAGGGCAAAAGAGAGGTTACACACAAATCTTTTTTACAGATCGCCGTGAGCATTTGCGGATCTGCCTCAGCAGATGTTGCAGAAATGACGTGTAAAAAGACAACCAATCAGAGCTCCTGCCTGACTTGGAACTGATGACAGACATTTACAGATCTATTATAGATCTGTTCACACCTTCACAGATTTCACTGTCTGTTAACAACAATGGTCAGTAATGAGTTTTAATATTCTCCCACAGATCTCAGGATTGTACTCGTTGGGAAAACTGGCGTTGGAAAGAGCGCAGCAGGAAACACCATCTTAGGAAGACGAGTCTTTGGATCAACATTGTTGTGTCAGAAGGAAACAGGAGCTGTTGATGGTCAAACAGTGACTGTTGTTGATACTCCAGGTCTGTTTGACACAAGTAAAGGAATGAACCAAGCCAAGAGAGGGATCGCTAGTTCCGTCTCATTTGCTGCTCCTGGTCCTCATGTGTTCCTCATCGTGATGCAACCAGGCAGATTCACTGAAGAAGAAAAAGAAACAGTGAAGATCCTTCAGAGGATGTTTGGAGAAGAAGCAAGAAAGTACAGCATGGTCCTGTTCACCCACGGAGACGACCTAGAAGCAGAAGATGCTACCATAGAGACACTGATTTATGGGATTCAACCTCTCAGTGACCTCATCACTCAGTATGATGGAGGATACCACGTGTTCAACAACAGAGACAAGAAGAATCATGACCAAGTCACTGAGCTGCTGATGAAGATCAACAGGCTGGTTCAGAGAAATGGAGGAAGCTGCTACACCATTGAGATGTTCCAAGAAGCTAGGAGAGCCATCAGAGAAGAACGGAAACGTCTGAGAGATCCAGCTATGGATCCCGAAGAATCAAGAAGAGCAGCTCTCAGAAGTGTGGGAGGTCCAGGAAGAGCTGTATCTGAGGCGGGTTGGTGTTGTGGTATTCTTTAAGAAAAATGACATAAAAGGCTGAAAACAACAAGACCAATGAAAAGAAAGTTATGCCACCTTTAAAGATCAAGTCAACAATAACCATATTACATTTTATGTTATTTTGTGTTGGTTTGAATAGTTAGAATATAATTATTTTTCATGTTCTTATGTTGTTTCACTCCACCGTGGCATTATCCATGCTGACTGCCATTATCTACCTACAGACATTGCAACATGCTCTTTAGCACCACTTAATGGATGAGAGTGTACAAGGCAAAGTGGAGAGTCATGAGACGAGTGAACTACAGTATGTATGACCCCTTGTAACACCTGTTGTTTTTCTGAAAGTTGTTATGCTCGTACAAATCCATTGAATAGCCACCAGGCAGGGATTGAAGAAGGGCTCGCGAAATCGTATGAAAGTCTATGGCAGCCTCTTGGATGACAATGGCAGAAGAGCTTGATAAAGAAGGATACAGGGCTGAAATCAAGGCTGCAGAGCAGTCAGCAGAGATAAGGTCACGGGATGGGAAAGTACTGGGAAAGTACAGGCTCACCAGCATATAAGCCACACACGGATGATATGAAATCAATCGCTCGGGCGCTCTGTCGCTCTCTTGGCAGTGCACGAAGTTCTGAACTTTATTTTTCTTATCTTTTGCCTATGTATGCGACTCGGGTTGTTTTTCTTTTGCTTTGTTCTGAAGTAAATTAAAGACAACTCTACTTGAAGATCCATCTTTTCCAGCGTCGTGTTTTGAGTTTTTGAGTTTATTTTACTTAAATGGAGAAGAGAATTTAAAGGCCCAAATAGGACGATATATACGTTCTATATATGTTATACATTGGCAAGCTTGTGTCATTCTGTGATATTTAATATTGATGATTGATTAGCTGCAGCCCATAAAGAGGGAATCATTAGTTCCATCTCTGTGTGATCTTAATGTGCAGTTCATTACTGTAGTTTCCTTTTAACTTTGACTTCTAACAATTACAACATAAAATCATTGAGATCAGACCATTGTTTATCCACATTCTGGTTCACAACAGTTCAGATTAAAAATGACACAAATATTTGTGATGATGATTTTTGTGCCACTCTGATGTGTTGACAGCACTGAGGTCTGCAGCCAGACTGTCTTGAATGATTTTGACTTAAGTGCAGTTGTTTAGCCACAGGGTGGTGCAGTTTCTACATGAATAGTAGACCTCAGTGCTACCACGGCGGATGGTGGCCAACACAGCCCAGGAATGTCTTGAAGTAGGCTACAAGTATAACTTCAGTTAGACTCAAATGTAACTTAAAGTACACTCAAACTTAATATTACAGTGTTGATATTAAAATGTATACTTATAAAATATGTTATCATTGCATGTTACAATGACAATTTTGAACATAGCCTACATTTCAAAATATATCAAAAATGTGTAAAAACAAATTTCAAATAAGTACACTTAAATTTCACTGTATTTTAGTGTAATATATTTCTTTCTGGAGTAAAGTAGTAACTGCTTCAGCCCGGCCCAAAATCTCTAGGCAAGTAAACGTAATCAGAAAATGTAGAGGGGTTGGGTGGGGGTGACCCAGTTAACAATACAAACATCATACTAAATTGGCCAGGGTGCCACTTAACGCCAGCAGGCTCTCGATACAAGAGTGGTACAAGGTCTTCTTAAGCTTGGCGTCTAGATTCTTCTTCCTGAGGACCCTGGACAGACAATGTAGTGGCCTTCCTCATTGTTGGGCCCATGTCTGGATCACTGGAAATGACAGTAAAATACACCCTAACATACAGTAGGCTAAAGAGTCAACATGTCAAAGTCTGTAATATGATCTTACATTTTTCTACTTGCAAAAACGTTGAGTGTGGCAAAGTGGAGAAACACTTTAATGTTCAGGATGTGAAAAACAATTGTAGGCTACTCATGTCTCTGCTACTTCATTAACTATTAGAAGAATCCAAACGCATTATAAAGTGTTACCATAACGAATAATTGAATAAATAAATCTCATAATGGTGTATCATCAGGACATGGATCTGCCTCACCTTAACTCTTGATTTCATCAAGTCAGCAGCTGCACCAACAGCCGCATCTTTGCCTACACTATAAATATGACAATAGTGCCCTCATGTGTTAGCTTTACAAAAACACATCTGACTGAGAGATGCGAATCTACATTTTTGAAAAGTGTTGAGTAAAGAAAGAAGTAGCGTAGGCGTTATACACTGAAATATCGAATTAATAACGAATCAATTAATAATTTGTCTCCCCTCCCAGTAAAGTAATGACCTACTTGGCATTTTATCTCCTACTGGCCTCGAGCAAAACTGATTTTCGTCCTACATATTCACATCCATATGTCAGGTTGTGTAATGCTCATGCTATATTGTTGTGTGTGTGTGTACATGTCAACTGTCATTTATGTATTTTATGTATATCAAGGCAGCTTTTTACCATGCCCTGAGTCCACAACAAATTCCCCCTGTGGGACATTAAAGTTTATTCTATTCTATTCTATTCTATTCTATTCTATTGTTGTTGCATTCAGGAGACATCGTAAATTATCTTCCACTTAGGGAAAACCCATTAATTCATGTCTCAACTAGGCTACATTAGTGACACTACCCTACCCGATCGTAATTGACATTAACATGACTGGTAAATTAACTGATGTGATGTTGATCAAGGGCTTAGGGGTGAATATTGTTTTCTGAGTTAACCATGACAACGCACATTTCCAACTTTTTTTTTTTTCTCAACTTGGTCGCAGCGTACGTTGCCTTGTGATAGTTTACTGAACAGTTTTCCTGGAAGTTTGACGGTTGACCATTATTTGGAGGATTTACTGCGACCCCTGCAGAAAACAGAGGAGAAGTGACGTTATTATAGTTTCGGGGGGGGGGGGGGGGCGTTGCGCTGTAGGCTACATGTCCCCGGCTATCAGCCCCTTTCATTCAGATCCTGTTAGTTGACAGTGTAACGAGTGCGTGGCAGTGGTGTCACAGAGGAGGAGTCAGGTGCGCCTCTATTGCGCACACTCACACACACTGTTGGATCTACACATATGAACACAAGCGACCTACTCTGCTCCTCCTGAGCGCTTCACTCGATTTTAACCAACCAGAAAGTTTTTTTGTTTTTTTTTAATTACTTGATGCCAGCTTCGATGTCGCCGGTCTAAGTTTGAGTGCTTGGTTTTCCAGTGCGAGTCCTGAATGCGTCTTGAGTTTCTGCGATTTACCTGTGAGAGCTCCTAACCTAACAGGTGTTGGGGCACGCCGCCCGGAAAGCGAACATGTCCAATGGGAAAGACGCAAATGCTGCAGTGGAGTGAGTAGCTTTACACACTGACAAACTGAAAACCCAGAGTCGCTAAAAGTCTGAGTGACTCTCACCACGAGTCATGATGTTAAAATATCTTGGTGGTCGAGTAGTAACCGGTTTGTATTTGCTCAGGCGAAACCTGCACTGGAAATACAAATACTTCTTATATAGCTTCGTCTGCAATAAGAAATGTCCATAAACCGCCTTCTGCTCTGCGTTTTTCTTTTTCTTTTTGGTTAGAGCGGGGTTTGTCAGCTGGCAGGTGGATTAAAGTCACTGCTGTGTGGTGGTGGTGGGGCGGAGTCCTGTGTATGCTACTTCTGGATGCTTTCAATGACTGATGCAGAGTGTGTGGATTTCCCGGTCCACACTTTGGAACTAAACTACTGATGCTTTTGTCAACATTGAACACTTTTCACATCTGATTTGCTCAAATTGCATCAAAATACATTATCTGAAAACTGGAGTGCATATTATTCATTGAGTGTAACACATGTTCATCAGTGCTGCTGACTTAGGCTTCCTAACCTCACCTTTTCAGAGCACACAGGCCAGTTACACTTTAGTGCATTTGCATGTGTTTGTTGATCCATGCTTGTTTTGTGTGGCAGCTCTTCGCAGATGACCCTGAAGGAGTGTCTGGATGAATGTGTGGAGGCCTTGGATCTCTTCCTTAACAACCACTTCAGCGAGAGCCTGGAGAGGCTGCGGCCAAGGTAACAGAATAATCCCGAGTCATGTTTGTCTCTACAGAGGTTTGAACCAGCTGTTGCTCCCTGAGCTTTCCAGTAGGTTTGTACTGTAACTTCTGTAGTTGTACATGTTCGCAGAGGAAGGCCATGCTTTTAGAATGATATCAGCGGCATTTGGCCTGTGCTGGTAACCTCTGTGGTGCGAATTGTGAAGTAGTTTAGTGGTGCTTCCTGTCAGCCAAGACATGAGGGTGGCCCTGGCAGGCTTCACTTCTCCAGGATATGAAGTGTTTGCTGAGGCTGACGCCCAAGGTTTGAGTGACTGAACAGCCAGGAGAATGGCAGCCCTGCAAAATAAACACAATGCACAAGACCGACTGGGATGGTGGAGCAGATAGGATGAATAAAGAGAGAAAGATATTTACTCTTATCTTCTCTCAACAGGAAAATGTGCAGGCCACACGGTAGCTGTCCTCCTAACATTAACTCTTGTTTGCTCACCGTGTGATGTGTATGATGTTGATCCTTCGCCTCCATGTTTCCTATGTAGAATCAACGAGAGTATGTACCATGCTCTTATCTACGCCACAGTGCTAGAAATGCAGGCCATGATGACGTTCCAGCATGATGACATCAGCAACGCAGGAAATACCATGAAGAGTGCCCAGGAGGTCTGTCAGAGGTCAGGACGTCTCTTGAGTGAAGACTGTGGATTGTTTCCACCAGCATTATTTTTCTCATTATACAAAGACTATAATTTAAAAAAAAAACACTCATCTTCAAAAACACCCCGGCTGCAAGAGGCAAATTTACATAGGTGCATTTACATGGTTCATCTCTGCTAATTTGACTGTGTCTTTATGAGAGAAGCCACAATAAAGTTGCTGTAAAGATAACCGAATTGGACACAGGCAATTCATGGATGCTTGTTGTGTTGATAGTAAAATGTTGTTTGCTGTTTCAGGTTTCGACAGAAATCTCCAGGTCTGACCAACAAGTCTGAATCTCTGACTGAAGGTAAAAGGCTTGAAGGTTGAGGGTATATTTTCTCTATACCCTGTGTTGTGATTGATTGCGTCCTTTTTAAATCTACAGATTGTTAAAAGATCAATCGTAACTGATTGCACTGGGAAAGTCAAGTAGTTTTTTCAGATATTTGATGACTGATTGATTAGAATCAATTTATCCTCAGGGGTGTACTGTATGCCAGTACGTACAGTATGTCTTTGCCAAATGTCAATGTCAAACATTTAAACAGTTATTCACTCAGGACCACAACTGTAATAATGAAGTGTTCTTTGTGAGACGCCATGAGATCAATCATGAATATGATATGACCATCCTCTGAGCCATGTGGCTGGTGAGGCTAAAAGCTACTTTAGCACTGTTGGTGTATGGTGGGAAAGAGTTGAGCAAATCAGGGATTTATCATTAGATAATGGATGGAATGGATTTTGCAAATGCAGTAGGAAGATTAAATCTTTTTCAGGAAAAAATGAAAAGATTGACTATATTCTTCTGAACCCACTCATCAAATATGTTGAAGTCATTTAGAGAGAGTGGAGGGTCAAGTCTGGAGGCTCCTGTTCTGTGGATCAAACCTACAGCACTGTCTGGATTTTGTGCTTTATTGGTTGTTGACAAATGATCATTTCATGCTATTTATCAGTGTGTGTGTATCAATGTGTTTTTGCAGTGCAGCTTCATGCTGAGGTGTGTTATGCAGAGTGCCAACTCCAAAGAGCTGCTCTCACCTTCCTACAGGTGCAGTAAAGTACCCCACCTTTTGAAACACAGAAACAATGATCAGTGAATAAAAAAATATAGGTCTCATATTTGTTGTATTTTAACCACATTTAATCAACATCTGATCTTGGATGATTTAGTTTTATTCTACTTTTTGCAGGATGAGAGCATGGTGAGTTTTATCAAAGGAGGCATCAAAGTACGAAACAGCTACCTGATTTACAAGTAAGTTAACAGATAGACAACATTAGGTTATCACACTGAGCTGTGGTGTTAATTATTTGACATGATTGTCTTTTATCTTCCAGAGACCTGCATTCCTTCATAAAATCTCGCAACTGTATTAAAGGACCCAGCCACATGCACTTAGAGGGAGGAATATCTTTTGGAATAGGAGCATTTAATCTGGTATGTCACTAATAATCTTAATCAATGCTACAGGTGAACTGCACTGTGTTTTGTGTGTCTGCACCACAGACTTCATCAGGTCTTCTTTATTCACAGACACTCTCTTTATTTCCTCCTCGGATACTCAGAGTCTTGGAGTTTGCAGGCTTTTCAGGAGACAAGGTGTAATGTTTATTAACGTCCCTCATTGTGAATTCACTTTTTAAACAACTCACTCACATTCATGTTAATTCATGTACATAAATCACTCATAACATGTGTGGCCCTGTTGTAGGAATATGGTCTGTCTCTGCTGAGTGATGGTGCCACAGGGATGAACCTGCGCTCCATGCTGTGTGCCCTGCTGCTGCTCTGCTACTACACCTTTCTGACCTTCATACTAGGTAGTGGTAGCTGTACTGTGCCCATAGGTCGCATCGTATCGTGTCGTATACTGTAGCAATGCAACGCTTCGTATCACATCAAATCTCATTTCTTTGTTTCTATCCTCACAGGGACAGGTGAGGGGGAGGTGGCTGAAGCAGAGAGGCTGCTGAAGCCTTTCCGTCTTCGTTATCCGCGGGTGAGTGCAAACAATTAAGTCACTTTGCATATCTGAATTAAAGGTGTTGATCAGGGTTGTGTGCTATTCTCGTGGAATGGTGCCCCAATGACGTACTGGAGTACACAAATAAACAAGTCATGGTGAGAGCTGTTGTCTGTGGAATCACCTGCAGACTTGGCAACAGTAAATTTCACAGTGTTGAGGGAAGTGAGTTAAAAATGGAGGGAATTATCATAACTTATTAGTTGTTGTTTGTTATCATTGTTACGCTTATAATTTAATTTTAATCTAATTTGTGTAGTTTATGATTTACATTAATTTACACTGGACTCACCAAAGGATTAAGGAGATCAAAGGTGGAAAAACGCTGCCAAAAAAGTCAAACGGGGGAACTCTGTGCATGAACTTTGACCTACCATGCTTGCCCTAGCTGCTATTTTCACATGCAACAAGGGGCTTTAAAATGGTTGGGATCAGCTGTTTTCTGGCCTAATGTAACTCATTTTAAGACATTCCCACATGTTACCACATCTCAGAAATGTAATTGTAAAATTGGCAAAAATTTGGTCCAAAACTACAAAAACAAGATCCAGGTTGTAATAAAACCTGATTTTTTTTTTTTTTTAATTATTATTGCTGATGAATTCAGACTGTGGTTTGTAATGTGTATTACATGCTGTTCTTTTTGTTGGTTTGTAATGTTTTGAAGTTCCTCATTCAAAGTTATGTTCTCTTTTGTTCGCATTTTTTCTTTTATTTCTATCGTGTATTTGCACACATGCAGTTGTTCCCTCACACCCTGATTGCTTTCATCCGATTCCTGCTCCACCTTCCACTTCCACAGTCTGTCCTGCTCCCTGAATCCTGACGGCATCTTTCCTTCCTTTATGTGTACTCACACACCTTCATGTTATCACTCTGCTTGACTCACATTCCTTTAAATTTACAGTCCCTGTTTCTACTCCACCTTTTCCCTACATGCCAGCCCATCCCAGAGAGCAAACTTAAAGCTCTGACACAGTGTGTACCAAACCACAAGACTAGTGTCTTGGTTACACACACCAATAGTAATAATTTGAGAGTAAGTTGACAGTCTCTTGTAATAATAAAACACTGGAGGCTGAAATGACATTTCATGTGTTTGCCCCCCCCCCCCCCCCTCCTCTGTCCAGGGAGCGATCTTTCTCTTTTTTGCAGGCAGGACTGAGGAGATCAAAGGAAACATTGATGAGGTGTGTTTCAGAAAATGTGTCTGATACAAGGATAGAAATGATGATGACTGGTGTTTTATTACCTGCAGATTAAATGTTCTTAATACAACATTTAATATATTAACATAATAGTAATGTGTGGCACCTTGTAATTGTAGCAATACACATTATCACTATGTTTTAGCCAGTGAGCTCTAAAGGACACACAACATACCTTGAATGCATCGTCACTGTTACACATTATTCTGCTGTATGACATCATTTCTCTGATGCTATCAGGCGGTGGCGCTCTTTGAAGATGGCTGCAAGGCTCAGCAGGCATGGAAGCAGTTCCACCACATGTGCTACTGGGAGCTGATGTGGTGCTTCACCTACAAACGAGCGTGGAAGATGGCCTACTTCTACGCAGACCTGCTGAGCCAGGAGAGCCGCTGGTCCAAGGTACATACCTGTGAACCGTCAAGTTTTTGTCTCGATTAATCTTGTCAAACATCTTGAAGAACAAAAGGAATGAATGCTGCTTGTATGTCTGTCTCTCAGGCCATGTATGTCTACATGAAAGCTGCTTACCTCAGCATGCTGCCTAATGACGAGTCCAAGCCATTTGGGGAGGACGAGGTTCAACTCTTCAGGTGATTATGTTGTCATTTTTGACTATTGTTCTTAGCCTCAGAGTGAGTGCATATAAACTAAGGGGTTAAAGTGGCATTGTTCCCACAAAGTTCAAAGACAGTTAATGACTTTGAACTTTGTGGGAACCTGGAGGGTTATAAAGTGGATCCATCTGCCAGGGGTACATCAGGACGCATTCAATGGCCAAAGCTGCAATGTCTTCTGGGAGGGCTTATGGTTGAACACTCGAGGAAGTTACTGAAGAGGAAGTTAACGATAATGCCACACACATTTTTAAAGATCTTATATAATTACCAAGTGCAGAGACATTTCCCCTCAGGTAGAGGAAGTAATAGTTATGACACATCAGTCAGATGTGACTAGATGGACTAGATATGTTAGACATCTAGTTGAAGTAATAAGAAAACTGATCTTTTAGTGTTCGGTATGCATTGACCTTTGTGTGTGTGTGTGTGTGTGTGTGTGTGTGTGTGTGTGTGTGTGTGTGTGTGTGTGTGTGTGTGTGTGTGTGTGTGTGTGTGTGTGTGTGTGTCATAATTAGGGCCGGGACTCGATTAAAAAAATTAATCGAATTAATTAGAGGCTTTGTAATTAATTAATCGCAATTAATCGCATATAAATATTTGACCTGAGAACAGTGAGAAGCATTTTTTTTTCACATGGATTTTAGTATACCATTGAATGACTGAATACATAAGCTTAAGCATTCAAGGTGGTACTTAACCAAGACCAACAGACTAGGGATGCAAATTATCGATTAATTCATTAATCGATATTTGATACATACAGATTAAATGGTCTTTCCTTCATAATGAGATGAGATGCACCTGTGACAGTGACAGGTCATAGATATAGCGCTGCAGCTGAGCAATTAGCGCTATATAGCGCATTTAGCGTGCGCCCGTGTCTGTGTATCTATGTGTAGGCAGAGATCAGAGATGGTGTTTTAAATAACCATGCTAGCGTTTCACCAGCTCTCATCTCTGCCAGTCAGCCTCTCAAACTGCCGCCTCTCTCGCGTACGGGCGCACCGCACGTAGACACACGTGAGAAAAAAAATTAAAATGCGTAAATTTTTTTAACGCGTTAATTTTTGTGTAATTAATTAATCGTAATTAACGCGTTAAAGTCCCAGCCCTAGTCATAATCTTCATCATTTTGATCATTCAAAATGTGTCTGAGAGCGAGAGAGACAAGAGAGAGAGAGCCAGTGGTAGCAGGTGGAATTATGGAATTAATAGAAAATAAAGGGAAAAGACAACATTGCTTCAGATTTAAAAAAAAAAAAAAAAAAAGCAGATTTAGTACTGACTGAGTTTCCTATCATTGTAATGGCAAGAATTGTTGGAATGTATGAAACTTAAACTGAACTCAGAACTGGTCTAGTGGGGAGCTGTGGCTGGAGAGCCAAAACAAAACTCATCTTTGAAATCTTTAGGCCTGGACCAGCCATTCAAGGGCTGTTCCCTCTGCTTCATGGGCCTGTTTCAGGCCACACTGTCTTCTTCCACCACTTCTACCCTGTTCTCATCACTATCTTAATTCCTACTGTCAGATATTAAGTATGAAAGGAGGCTCCCACATGCTTGAGCTTTACACATGTCCAGAGATTTGATATTAGCCTACCCTTTACAGCAGGTAGCCCACACACACACACACACCTACCTGTTGCTGTGCTGTCTCTCTCTGTTCCTCGGCTCTGACTGTTCTTTTAGGCTCTTAATAGCATGAACGGCCCAACCCGTCCGGACGTGCTGGTTGGAGCCGGATTCGTGCTGAGAATATGACTCAGTGAGGCCAGGCTGGGCCTCCTTCTTCTTCTTCTTCTTCTTCTTCTTTTTTTTCACATGCCTGTAATGTGCCTCTGCTACATAGCTAGCATTAGCATTAACAGCACCAGTCTTGCGGAAACATTGTGAGTTCAGCATCAAACCTTACATCTTTATTAACCATCTGCGTTCCGAGGCAGAAAAAAACACTGCAACAACTCTTGTCACTACCACATCTTTTCTGCTACATGAGTTAGCATGCTAACCAATGTCAGCTCGCCTTGTCTTTTTCCGATAGCGAGTCACTAGAGCCTCCTATAGAGGGTAGCCTATGCACGTGACGTCACAGTACTCGGAAGTCGCTGTGGAACGTCCACTGAGTGGCAAAAAGACGAGTGGCAGAGCCACCAAAGTTTAAAAACGAGCAAGTAACAAAGCGATTTCCTCCGAGCCCACACAAGTCTGACATGTCTAGCTTTGCCAGCATGTAAAGCAGCATGACCTAACAGAGCTGCTAAAAAGCTTGAGGATGCGTCTCACTTTGACCGAGTTACATTCAAGAACCTCAATGACAGGTGACAATCAGTGTTTACAGTTTCAGGTGTCATAGTTATGATGGTTAGACAGATAAATTAGTCCTCTAACACATCCTACAGTTTGATTGGTCAGAGTTTTTCAGGAGCAACTTGTGTTTAAGCGTCGGGAGTCACTATCAGGACGACAGTAACAGCTGTAATCTGTCTGTCACTCTGCAGGTACCGCGGTCACACTGTGTTACAGGAAGTGGAGCAGACGGTTTTGGGGAGCTGGTTGTCGATTCCTTTTGACATCAATTTGTTTTGATATAAGATATTTTATCCAGTTTATGAGTCCACCGCTATCCGCCAGCACGTTGAGGGAAGTTTGTTTTGCCACTCAGTCCGAACGAACGGGGCGTTGGTTGCCGAGGGCAACGCGACGTAAACGCATACCCTCTATAGCAGTGGTTCTCAACTGGTGGGTCGGGACCCAAAAGTGGGTCGCGGACCCGTTCTGGATGGGTCGCGGACAGCTGGTCAAAAAAGTAAATAATATTTAATGCACATCTGATGTTGGACATGTCTTTTATTTTGAAAAATAACTTATTTTGAAAGGCAAATGAGACACGTCGTGAACACATGCAGTTGTAATGGTCCTCCTCAGTTTCTTATTATTTGCTCCATTTGCTCTGAATGCAAAGATATCAGTTTCTTATTAATGTGGCCCGAATGCCTTGTTTTGTTTTGTGGGTCTTTATTTTGTGCAATTTGATATTTATTCACTTTTGTGACTGTGCTCTGAATGCAGAGATGCATTAGAGGTCAAATATATCGTTTTGTTGGTCTCCATTTTGTGCAGTTTGATATTTTTGTATTCACTTCCCTACATGCAGTTGCATGGTCCTCCTCAGTTTCATTCATGTGCTCTGAAATGTACTGTACTTTGCTCAATAAAGAGCAAAATGAGTTTTTAAAGGCTTTAAAAAAAAATCTTGGTTTGAATTCTATAAGAGTGGGTCGCTCCCATGGGAAAATGTGGAGCCCAGAGTGAGACTAGTTGAGAACCCCTGCTCTATAGCACTCAGCAGATTATATTCTTGCCAAGTGTGATCACCACCACCTGCTGGGAGGTCCACATTCATAACCATATATTGTCCTGTGTCTTTAGACAAGTACATACCTTCAAGCAGAAGATAGCAGGAAAGTCTCCTCCGACTGAGAAGTTTGCTATTCGTAAAGCCAGACGCTACAAGGCTCACTCTCCAGTCAAACTCCCAGTACCAGTGCTGGTAAAGCTTCACACACACAAACACACTACAGTGTATGTTTGACTCACAGAGTGGTTCTATAATATTGTTTCCTGCTACCTTTTAGGAGATGATGTACATGTGGAATGGTTTCAGTATGATCAGCAAACGACCAGAGCTGACTGAAGGCATGATGCAGACTTTAGTGGAAGCAGAGCGCACCCTGCTGGAGTCTCCAGGTAAAAGAGCATACCCTTAAAGGGATAGTAGCATTTTTTTAAAGTGGGGTTGTATGATCTACAAATAGCCCCTAAGTACTTTAATTGCAGTAGAAGACTCTCTGCACTCCTCCCGTTAGTAACACCAGCCCATAGCCCTGCCCAGCGAACAATGGAACTGTGTTTTTTTTTTTCACGTATAACCTCTTTTAGGCCGCGAAAATAGGCTGTTTCTTTGGGTCCATTCACAACAATGCATGTTGTAAATCTCTGGGCAGGGCTATGGGCTGGCGTTGCTAACGGGAGGAGCGCAGAGTGTCTTCTACTGCAATTAAAGTACTTAGGGGCTATTTGTAGATCATACAACCCCACTTTTAAAAAATGCTACTATCCCTTTAACCACAAACACCCACTCCCATCCCCCGCCTTTGCTTAAATCTTAAACGTAACTATTGTTTTAAGACGAGACTGACGGTGTGTGCTCTCTTATACAGAAAACGAGTATTCAGTAGATGACCGCTGTGTGATCCACCTGCTGAAGGGTCTGTGTTTCAAGAACCAGGGTCTGCTCCAGGCTGCTGAGGAGTGCTTTAACAAAGTGTGCTCCAGGTGAGCTGCAGTAGATTAATTTCCTGCTTAACCATTCTTGAGAAATCCATTAATCCTGCCAACAAAAAAACCCTCAGTGTTTGCACTGCATGTGAAAAGATGCACCGTTGCGCTAACATTGATTTGACTGTGTGTCTTGTTGAATTAGGACCAGACAATTACTGAATGTACAAAGTTTCAAACTAAAATTTCTATACGTCATTTACACAGTTAAAATAAGAACAAACAGATTCAGTTTAAGGTATTTCTGTTGCCGGTGTAAAACTATGGCATTCACAAAGCAAGGAACAGAAAAGTTGTTTAAGAAAATGTTTAAAAAAGAAAAAATAAGCGTCTACAAAAAAGGAGAAAGAGAAAAAGAAGGGAAAAAAGAATAGATAGATAGATAGACAAGCGGTGTCCACTGCTATTTTGCTTGTTATTAATATGTTTCATCATCTTTAATTTTTTGAAATAGTGTATGATATTGGTGTTGATACTAAGCCAATGCAATTAGAAAGGGGCAGGTGCTATAAGTTTTTCTTCATCCTGCTCCTTTTCATTTATGGTGACTATGTGTAGCCTACATTATGTAGATATGTGCAACCATGTGAAGTATGTAAACCATGAATGGAATAAATCAAAAATGAATGAATGAATACAAATAATCTGGAAAAGCCTTTATTCTGAAGTTTTACTTGGCTGGTTTCTTGGCTTTTCCTCCTATCTGTCCTTCAAAAAAATGTCTACGGGCATCTCTTAACTGGATGTACAGGTATTTATAGGTCTCAACTTACCTTCCAAGTCACACAGGGAATATTTGTATAGTAGTCAGGAATGGCATCATTATGACGGAAGAGGCTTTCAAACAGGCTTGTGCGAGAAACATTTTGTTTCCTCATTCATTTCAAAAGTCATTGACCTGCATGGAAAAACAAAACCCAGCTGTTCAGCGGCATTACTGTGGATGTCACATACAGTGCGGTGCGAGGTTCTGACATTTCAATATGGCAAAAATGAGATGGTATGCGACAGTGACAGTTATGTAATTCCCCCTCTGTCTGTGTGTGTTCAGTGAGAAGAAGATCAGGTTTGACCACTACCTGGTGCCAAACTCTGTGGTGGAGCTGGCTCTGCTCTACATAGACCAAGGCAGAAGGGATGAGGCTATTAAACTACTGCACAAGGCCAGGTAAGTTACAGCTGCACCATCGGAGAAACGGTGAAATCCTCCAACATAATTTAAGTCACATTATAAAGTACAATGTTATTTTAACTCCTGTAACTTAAAGGGATAGTATCATTTTTTTAAAAGTGGGGTTGTATGATCTCCAAATAGCCCCTTAGTACTTTAATTGCAGTAGAAGACTCTCTGCACTCCTTCCGTTAGCAACGCCAGCCCATAGTCCTGCCCAGAGATTTACAACATACAGTGTTGTAAACAGACCCAAAGAAACGGCCTATTTTCACGGCCTAAAAGAGGTTTTACCTGAAAAAAAATACACAGTTCCATTGTTCGCTATAATATAATTTTTTCCAGCCCTTCAAAGTGCAGGAAAAACACAGTTTTTATTTGGAGCTAACCAACTGCTGATCGGCGGGCGCTAACCCTGGGCGGAGGGATACGTGAGTTGGTTAGGTCCAAATAAAAACTGTGTATAGCGAACAATGGAACTGTGAGTTTTTTTTTCAGGTAAAACCTCTTTTAGGCCACGAAAATAGGCTGTTTTTTTGGGTCCATTCACAACAATGTATGTTGTAAATCTCTGGGCAGGGCTATGGGCTGGCGTTGCTAACGGGAGGAGTGCAGAGAATCTTCTACTGCAATTAAAGTACTTAGGGGCTATTTGGAGATCATACAACCCCACTTTAAAAAAAATGCTACTGTCCCTTTAATACAGTAATGCTGTGTTTTCAGAACATACATATGTTACACATCCAGCATTTGGCTGAAAATCATCTGTAGCCTATAGATTATTATGAGGGTAGACATTTTTAATTTAAGAAGATTTTAGTGATGTTGGAAGAAATTAAAGCCCTTACTGCCTTGCACACTAGGATTGTATTTAACACACACAAATGGACATTTTTGTATCCTACTATCAAGTTGAGAATGGGCCCCAACACTTATATTACACAGTAACTACAAATTACAAAGTGACAATTATAAGTAACAGCGCTCAGTTGGACAAGAAATGTGCTGCATTCAGGAACACTAGAGGTCACTGTTTGCCTGTTAATGCAGATGGACATAGACTGTCCCGCATTCACTAATATAATAAGGGTAATAATATTGCCTCTATATTAAAGATGTCACTTTTTGCTTCAACTATTTTCATCTGTCTGTCAGACAAGGGCATTACATGTGCACAATAAATGTTCTGTTGTCTAACCCTGTGTGATGATTTGACTTGTAGACAAAACTACAAAGACTACTCCATGGAGTCTCGTACACAGTTCAGGGTGCATGCCGCTCTGGCCAAACTCAAGGCTGACCCCGGTGATGAGGAGGACACTCACCTGTAAGACCACATGTCGTCATGACAGCGGAGGCTCCTCATGGTGGACCTCTCCACTTCCTTCACACTGTTGACTGTTTTAAAATGTTTTAATTTATATTCCATTCATCAACAAGTCAATACTGGTATTTTTGTGCCATACTGTGCGATTACATGTCACGGGACTAAGGTATAACTTGAATATTTACAAGAGCCGCCCTGTCCACCCAGAGGCTCCAAGCAAAATGAACACGGCGAGTTGAACTTTTGAGTTGGGGGACCTTTAAAGCTTCACCGTCTTCCATAGGTTAACACAGACTTGAGTGTATATAGAGTGGACGTTTTATTTTATGGATGATTTTTTTAATATTTAGATTGAAAATTTAGGAACACTAATCAAGTCAAGTTGATTGACAAGTCAAGTTGATTGACAATCACTATAAATATTAGATGTAATAAATTGTATGACTGTATTATAATATAGATATTGTAAGAGCTCTACATAGTGATTACTTCAGCATTATGTTGTTTCCCAAACAGCTGTACAACAATTTTATACAGAATTGTTTTAACTAATTTAGATATAAGTTTACAGGCTTGAATAATTGTATAATCCGACATACTGCAGCCAGTATCCTGTGCTCTCTGACAGATGTTTTGTCACCACACTTGTGTCGGTCTGTTTATGTTAAATGGGAAAAGACAGAAGCATATTAAACGTGTATTAAACATGTGGAACAGCTGCTGTTCTAAACTCACCATTGAAATCTTGGTGTGTTTAAAGGATGGAAATTCAGTGTTTAGATGTATCTGAATCGATGTGTGTTCTTTCCAAAAACTTCCAAATGTCTAAAAAATATTTTTGCACAAATAAATCTTACACATGAACATCTGCAAGTTGTCTCATATCAAATCACATATTAGCATTATTCTCTGGTTTGTCATCTTGTAATATTTGTCTTCCTCCTTTGAAAATATTCTAGACAAAATGCACAGAGATTCATTTATTTCAGTGACAGCTTAATATATGGAAATTTTCCAAATATGCACACACAAAAAAACTCTAGATAAAAGTTTTATACAGAAGAAGCAGAATGGAAGGAGTTTGCTTAGATCTGCGTGACAACAAACAGATTCTGCCCGGATACAACTGTCCCATTGAACTGTGCTGTGAGCACTGTCCAGCTCATTCAGCGCTGTTAGACCAAAGCCAGTCATTTCAAGACAATGTCCAAGACTATGAGGAGTCAGCAGGCGGTGTGACAGGAGCTGCCACCTGTTCTTCCTTCAGTCTGCGTTTGACTAGTTTCCTCTTCTTCTTCTCTTCCTTTTCTATCTCTTCAACCATTTCCAAGAACTTGGGGCTACGGGGGTCTATGGCGTAGCCAAAACGCTCTCTGGCCTGAGATAGCAACTTTTCTTTTCGAGCCTTCTCCTCCTTTTGCTTCAGTTTGGCTTCACGCTTCTCTCTGCGCCAGTCAGCGACCATCTTGGGCATTTTGGCCATGTTTGCTGCTATGAGTCTCTCCCTGTGGTGGAAATAGAAAAGATGAGTAAAACAGATGTTGATGCGGTGCTGGGTGCATAGTTGTGTGACGGGCAGTCCACCGCTCTGGTTTTGGGTGAAATGTTTAAACAACTATTGGATGGATCGCTCTGAAATCTGGTTCAGACATTTATGTTCCCCTCAGGACGAACTGTAATAACCAGCTCTGTTTCAGCTTTTCATCTGGTGCCACCGTCAGGTCAATCCCACTGGATCATATGGTCAGTGCTTTGTTTATTAACAAATACATGCAAAACTAATGACCACCCCCATCAGCCTTAACTGTACTGTGTGTTTAGTGCTCATTAGCATGCTAACTTGCAAAACGAAGGTGGACAAGTAAACAATGTGGCAGATAAACATCAGTGTGTTGGTATTATGACCTGGAACATTTTAACTGCATGGTACGGATGTGTACGAACTGACAAATGTATCATTGTGGTGGTGTTGCTAAAACTGAGGCCTGAAATTTAGGCTACAATTAAGAAAAAAATCAATTAAAAAAAGGGGATTTATTAGGATACACAGTCCGACTAATAAAAATGAAATCTGACTTCAATCCTTTTCCAGTTTTTTTTAGGGGCTGCAGGAAATCATGTCATTGTTGATTGATCAACCAAAATCCATGTAAACACACTGAGTTACTAGATTCTTATCATGAGGTGGAAAAAGCCTGGGTAGATGATGCAAATCATGAGTTTCAACATTTTCTATTCTACAGATTAGTTCAAAATTATAGTTTGAATTGAATTGCCACAAATGGGATGGCTTATTTACCAAGGTCAATGGTTGAACGACAGGCAAAGAAAATCATATTGTGCTTATTTTCACAGATGTAGCAGTTGTGATATGATCTAGTCTATGATCTCTGTTGGGGTTATTTTGGCATTTCATTTTCACTGAAAAATAAACAAAAAAAACAACTGAATATTATGTTGTGTGATTTTTGTTGGGTCTGGTCCAAAACAAGCAGATTGCAATAAGCCACGTTTCCATTTCAGTAATATGTCAATTGCTGTTCAGTCCTAATGAAGGATACTGAGCATAGACTGTAAAGTGATGAAGTATGACAACACTATGCAAACGAATAGAAAACCCAACTGTACTAGGACTAAAACCATGTGGTAAAAAGAAGAACAAGCAATATATTATATAAAATATAAGACAGAATGTTTTATAAATATGGGCCAAACAACAAGATATGAACAAGGTTTTAAGTTGTAATGAAAAAGTGACAGCACCATGTAACTGATGACAATTATCATGGCTCCTTAGTAGCAGCAATAACCTGATAGTTGTCATAGTTTACAGTTGTATTAACCTGTGCACAATATCTTGTTGTGAACTATCTTGCAGTCAGCTGAGTGTTTCACTCAAAAGGTGAGACGATCTTTAGAAATAACTAGTGTTGCCAAACGACCTTGTGGGAATTGATTATTTTTTTCAGTCTATGTAGTGTCTTATGTCAGTGGACGTTTTAATACGCTCTAAAGAACTGCTACAAAAACTGTTTTGATGAGATATAAAATGAAAGACTGAACTGGGATCAGAAGTTAGGGTTGCACAGTTTATCTTTGCTGTCCGATAATTGACGCACTAGCGTTAGCATGACTTACTTTGCCAGTCTTTTTTCGGTTTCCTCCTTCTCCCTGATGCTTATGTTTTTCAGCATCACCTCTAACGGAGGATGCCACTCGTTCTCCTCCGTGATGATCTTGTCTAGCTGCTCGTGGCTGGGCCAAAGCGACGCAGGGTCGATGCCCGATGCGGAGCCGTAGCGGCCGAACAGCTTCCTGTCGTACCGGGCCGTCCGCTGCCACTCCGGCGTCTTCTCGTCGTCCCGGTCCGGGATGTACGGCTCCCGGAGGTTTCGCCTCAGCGGTCTGGGGTTGTAGGACGCTGTCTGCAGCACCGAGCCACACGGACACTTTGTGGGTTTACAGGATGAAATTCCCTGTAAAGTCCTACAAAACACCGCTGTCCTCCTGGACAGCATGGACGCCGCCATCTTTCCTCTCCCACAGGAAGGACCCCGAATGAAAAGATAGGTGACCTCCGCAGCGCCTGTTCACAAACACCGAGGAGTCCAAGTTTTCTGCCACTGTTGGAGTTGGAAATTGTTCTTTGAACAGGTAAAACCATATTGCACACTATTAAATGCAAGGTATGTTTGTTTTTTTGTTTTTTACACAGCACGTTCTGTTTCTAAATGCGTCAATCAAATTGTCTGACGAAGTATAAAAGGCATAAAACAGGACATTTAAAAAAAAAAAAAAAGGAAATGGAGGGAAATGTGCATAAACAGCGTATTTGTTTATCAATATATTGTTGGCATGTGAGTATTTTCGACTTTTGTCAGTTCTGTAGGCCTACTACTGAAAATGTTGTGTTTTTTTTGTCTGTTTAAAGGGACAACGAGGAGTTTCTATTCGGTTATAAAAAAGTCTCACGTTAATGTGGATGAATCTATGCTACCCACACTTGTTAATGGGCCCATTTTCGATAAATATATCGTTCTGTCTCTATCGTTATTTTGTTATTATTAGTGGTGGCGGAAAGGTTTCGTGGCCAGTCATGACGCAGCTGAATCACCGTTTATGGTCGGAACTACGACGGTATCTGAACCTCTTTGAACCTCTGACTTTAATTCTTGATGAATGAAAACATGAGTCTGTCTTGCACCGGTCAAAGAATTTTACGGTGCACGCGGAGGCTCATAAATGTAGTGTGAAAACGCTTTGCTTTTCCAAAACTCCTCGTTGTCCCTTTAATCTGTTTAAAGTTCAAACATTGCATTTGTGCAGTTGTACCAGGATTTTCACTGATTACAAACTAACTTGTAATCATTGATGAATTGTGGTTATGAGATGAGATAAATGCAGAGAAATAAATATGGTAGGTTGTCGACTGCTTGAGTAGAGAACATTTAGCCTTTCTAGACTGGTTTAAAGTGGTCATAGGGCGCTTAAACTGTAATCTGTACAAAAAATAAACACTTTTTCCTTCAAGAGTGCTCTGTTGTATCCGTGGCAGATAGTTTGTTATACTGAGCTGCTGTAGTGGTCAAAGGTCAGAGGGTTATTCTGTTGAATTAATCACTTTTGGGAGGTGCTGTCAGCGACTTTGGTTTCCAGGAGTTAGCTGCCATGGTTGGGGACATGTTATTCACTCACCATCCCCGGTGACTTGGAAGGAGTTGTGAGCAGGTGGGACATAGCCAAGGCACCAGAGCAAGACGGGGAGCTGAGACTCTTTTAACACCTTCTTTGAACATTTAGGGACCAGCGGGCATGGGAATAAACCTTTGAAAGAAAGGATCTTTGTTTTAACCTCCTGAGCTCCACCTCCTCCTTCCTCCTTTAGCAGCCTCCACCCTCCCTCAACTTTTATATTTAATTTCTAGAGTTAGAACAAATGGGGTTGCTCTGGAGTGCAGCACTTACAGAGACAGATGTCATCGCTTTTGTGTCGTGGGAGCGTGCAGAGCTCTCCATCGTCATTAAAGATTTAGGGTTCCCATGGCAGGGGTAGCACTAGGCTGGAGGTGGGGGTGGGCATGACAGAGGCTTAATTTGGCTTAGGAGCGATCTGGTGCCAAGCCCGGGGCTTTAGGGATCACATCAACGTCAGTCACAGGCAAACAGGCTTGTTAGCAGTTAGACGATAAGGGGATGGTGGCAAGATGACAGGTCTATTTCTGAGTGAGTTTGTGAGTAGGAGGGATGGCTGCTGTATGTTGAGGGAAGTTATATAGAACACACTCACCTGAATTGGGACTCTGCTCCTCCTTGCAACGGCATTGCAGTTAACAGTTGCATATAACAATGTCCTTGTGTTGGATGTGAGGAGTTGCAGCTGGGTGAGGTGGTCTAAGTACGTCCAGTTAGATGAGCAACAAAGGCTCAGCCCCGTACACTTTGACCTCCTGCGCTGGTCAGATGCGCAAGCAAGGCCACATCTGTTCTTGGCAAAAGACTTAAAGATCAACCGCAGATCGCTCAGATGACGCAGTTGTGGTGAAGTTGAACCCAAGGTCACAGCCGAGCCGTGCCAACAGTTCAGGTGATTACCATCGAAGAATAGAGCCTCACTAGTTTGACTCACAAGTGTGGTCAGCGGAGCCCCAGAGAAACTCACAGACCACCTTCGTAGGGATGGAGGGACTCATGCACACCAGATCTGGTGTTGACAACTGTGGCTTGCTGAGGTTTAATACCAACACTGGTGCCTGCTCCTGCTCCTTTTGGTTCTGCGGTGCCAGGACCTGGAAAAAGTTACCTATGCACATTAAAATAATAGGCAACCGATACAATTTTAACTTTACCCTCCAGCCAAAATGTGCTCTGCTTATTGTTAGTGCGCTTGTTTATGCTTCAGTGTGCAGTAAAGGTGTGTGTGCGGAGTTAAACACTGAAAGGCAGTTTTTACATTCATCTGCTGGAGGAGGAAAGTTTCACCAAGTTTCACAAAGTGTCACTGTGTGACGGTGCAACTCTTTGGAAGCCAGGTGTGGTCAGATGCAGAGTTTGAGTTTATACACACAGTCTCCTGATTTTATATATAACTCCTGATTTTATACATAACCAGTACAGTAATATTTATCATTTCTGGATTTTCCAGTGAAATAGAGGAAGTGGATGTGGTTTGCCTTTTTTTATTTTAATAATAACAATTTTGTGGGGAAAAGATTGTTTTTACATGTCTTAAAACATCTGGATAGGATCCTTAGGGTTCTTGCCCTTTTTGTAATTTGTATGAATGTTTTTACAATTACATTTCTTATTTTTTCACTTTTCAAAAGCCGTAAAACCTGATTTTACATGACACGGCATGTTAAATCAGAAAACAAGAACAGAAAATGAATCTCTACCTGTTTCAGTAACCTGTTCGGCTTTAAAGAAAATATGATTTGCTGGTTTGGATTTTGGTTGTTTGTTGAACAGAGCAAGACATTTGAATTCATCCCCCGCTTTGAGCAGGAGACTTTTTCTTTTAATGATTGTAGTTGAACATGTTTTAATAATCATACCCTAAATGAAAGGCACCGTAAATAAAATCATCACCAGTGGCCGTGTCCATGTGGGCCACCCTATAAAATTTTAACGGTCTCCACCATCATATAAACACATGCAAAATTCATGTTTATATGTGCAGGAGCTTTGGTCTCGTGTCAGTGACCTTTGCCTAGCTGCACCCATTTAATCCTGTTATCACAGCCCGCGATTTTATAAGTGGTGCCCCCACCATGCAGCTGTGGTGTGGATACTTCATTAGGATGCCATGTGGAAAATACTTTAACCTTTTCTGAACCTAATGAACTGCGCAAAAAGTCCTGGGCTTATTACTTAGTTGTCATGTTAACATATATCAAGGGATTTTCTTTGCAGTAATAGAATATGCTCTCTGTCGCGCGCACACACACACACACACACACACACATAAGTAAGAGAGCCAAGGTTTGGTTTTGTATTTGCTGTGAAGCAATTTGCCAAGCCAGTGTTACTATTTGTTGACACAAAGAAGAAATCATAATAAATTGACTCTAAATGAACCACTCTTTTGTTGGCCTTAAACAATGACAGGGTTTTACTCAGAATCTGGCACCAAGAATGAGATTAGTCAGCATTTCCCCAGAACAAGGGATGAGGACAAAATCCAAATAAAAGAGAGCTGAGCCCCAAAATATCTCCATTTCCTGGTAATGGCAGCAAACTGTGGCTAAAGTCAGAGAAAAAAAAGAGGCTCCTTGGTAAGACGAGTCCCTGCAGTACGGGTGATAAATTACTGCTCTCTGCAGGAACATCACACAGAAATTAATAATCCTAAGGTAACTAATGTTGTCCTTGGCAACGTCGATGTAAATTGCCCATAGACAACTTAAGCTTCCTCTTCAAACATAAAATCTGCACGTCTGCGTTGCATTAGCCTACTGATTTCTCAATTTGTGGTTAGAAAAAAAAGGAAAAAAAGGAAAAAAAGACCATCGTGCTCACAACAAAGCAATAAGGAGTGTGCAGATTTTTTTTTCTTTTTACTGGAGCTTAAGTCATGGCTGTGATCACTCTTACAGCTCTCCGCAGGCTGCTTTTTAAACACCCCAACCGCCCCCCCACTAATGTTAAACTTGGACTTAACCCAATTCAGAACTGCCAGCGTAAGCGGTTTTATGGAGGGGGGGCTGGTGGAGGAGGAGGAGGAGGAGGAGTATGGGTGGTGTTGGGGGCTGATGTCTGCGAGGGAGAGCAGAGGGCAGAGGAGGATAGTGAGCTTTCAGTGGGGAGCAGCAGAGTATTTTATGGTAATAGATATACCACATGGAGATCCAGTTAGTGATGTGTTTTGAGTGCAACTGGGTGGAGAGAGAGACAGAGGTGGGTGGTGTGTGTGTGTGTGTGTGTGTGTGTGTGTGTGTGTGTGTGTGTGTGTGTGTGTGTGTGTGTGTGTGTGTGTGTGTTTGTGTGTGTGTGTGTGTGTGTGTGCGCGTGCTGGTGGGGGGGGGGGGGGGGTCTCAGTGCCCTGCTGCACTCTCCACTGAGTCTGTGGAAAAATGCAGGGGTGGCTGTGGCTTCCTGAAAGATTCATCCACCTGGGCAGAGGGGTGATGGAGAGACGAGGAGAGTGGAACGGCGTAACCACCAGAGAGCTTTTATTTCTGCTCGCTTTGCAGCGAAAAAGTGCAGTAAAAAACGGTGAGCCGGGACGCCCCGGACTCCCACTGCACTTCCTGCCACATAATGGCCGTAACATTTTACCTAAATTATCGTGCATCACAAATCTTTATATCTCACGCTCATGTAAACACCTGAAGAGAAGCACAGTCCTATAAACATATACACACGCTGGGTTTACATAAGGATTTGGCATTTGTTCCGGGCCTGTAATGGCAATGGATTCCCGCGGTAGTAAACAACTGTGCCACTCTCTGCCCCTGATACATTAAGATTTTTTCCTACAAATGATCAAACAGCCTTGGGAATTGAACAGATTGCGGTTTATAAAAACTGTGTATGTGCCCAATTTGACAGATTTGTAAACAACCGTGATAACATCCCCGAAATGTTTAGTTATGATGGAGCTCATAGTTTCTCCTTTCTCTTTGGGAGTCCTCAGGCCTACACAGCCCAGCCCAGGGTCCTAATGAGATGATGAATGGGAGCATACGGAGTGATGGAGCCGCTCGATCCACCAGTGACTGCTAATTTAAGGGGAGATTCATCAAACGCAGGCCCGGACTCGCAAGCACCTTCATAAAACAGAGCCGGGGTCCAGTGAAGATGAATGGAGGTAATTATCAGCTCTACCTGCTCAGAGCTGTCCTCCTCTTCTCCGAGGCTTCCTGGGGTTCCAGGGCTCCTTGTCCATCTGCATGAAGAGCTGATGCTTAAATCAGATTCCTCTTTTTACTGACGCATGTGAGCTGAGTCTGAAGAGAGAGATCGTTTCACGTTAGACTAACAGAGACGTGCTGCTGCTCTCTACTCACACAAAAAGGCCTGAATGCCTCATTCTGCACATCACTCTGGCACCAGACGACCCAATCACTGCTCCCTCTCCACTGATACAGTGGGACTGTCTGTGTTGCAGCTATCTCTTGGTCAACAGAGCTCTTACTGTTTGCACTCCCAGTTGGCATTATTGTAAAATGTCAATGGTTTCTATGAAGTCTCCTGCCAGAGGCACTGAGTGTGCCTCCTTGTTGCCAAACCACCAGAGTGGTGGTGATAGGGCAGTTAGGTGTAATATGACGGAAACTTGTACAGTGCTGGAGTTTCATTTATTTTCCAGAGCCACCATCAGAGGTTTCCACCTCAGTTGGCTCCTCCAGATTCACCCAAAGCCGGCAGGTCTAACGATAAAATGAGCTGTTCACTAAAAAGGCCTCCGCTGAACTGTCCAATCACAGTTTAGTAACTTGGTGCAGCAGAGCTGGGTATATTTCTCAACATGCTGAAGTGACGCACACAGGGCTTTAGAAAGAACAATACTCAGCATGAAACTTTGGAAGACGGTGCCACGTCTGATTCTGTCTAAAATGAAAAACACAAGCACTGACGTAGCTACATTTGTCTGCTTTCACTAATAATAACACATGCTACATGCTAATGTTAGCTGTCTACATTAAATAGTTCTATCTTCCGACAGCAATCACTTATATAGAGTGTTTGGTCTGAAACACGGGTCTGTCAGTCACTCTGCTCTGCTGTAAGCCGAGGAGAGTATACTTCCTTGTATCCTACAACCTTTATCCAATGAGGAGAGAGAACGGCATGAAGGGGCGGTCCGTGTGCAGCCGAGGGCGGGGACTGCTAACTCCATCTACTGACAGGAAGTTAGCCAAAACCACCGGATCGCTTACTTCTGCTTTAAGGCTAACGTTAGCAGCTGTTTTGCGCTTTACCTACTTTAGCTGAAGAATTGAACACTCCATTACTTTCAGCTAAGTTACCCAAGTCACTTTTACAGACACACTTGAGTCAGTTTTCATAGTTGAACCTTTTCCCTTGACAATAGTTTTCACTCTTACAGTATTCATTTTTGTTTTGTCTATTCAAGTTGAATCCTTCTGTTAATCTTTTTTTAAGAGGGGAATGAACGTTAAAAAACATAATAAAACAATGATGGTCAAAAGAATTTACAATACAGATTACAAAATTGTAATAACACACAAGACAACACATATGACAAGCATAACCATTCAATGAAATGCCACTTAAGACGTTTTGCATAATCCAAAAGGTTTAGGTAGCTAAAGAAGAAGTTTCCTTGACTTTCCCCCCTACCACCATAATAAAGCAGTGATATGAACTAGCCAAAACACTTAATGTACTTTCTTTGTTCTCTCAGTCTGATTGCGCTCTAAAAGGCTACATCAACAGAGAAAAATTGGAGAGTCAAAACCGAGCAGGTTAACTACAGGAGGAGTTAAAGTACAGACAATCAAAAGAATACAACTGTTTCCCCTGCTTTCACTTACCATAATTACAAACAACGTTGTTAGAAAGAATGCTCACAGTGGATCCTGAATTAAGCTCTATCCATCCAGGCCATCACCTGATTGAACCTGGACACATGTTGTGTTCTAGCTGGACGGTCCCCTGAGCACCAAGTGCAGGGTGCTGAGTCATGGCTTGTGCACAATCACATGCGGACATAAATTCACATATATAGGTCCAGACACTTTGACTCATTTTGTAGATTTTTGGGGATAGGGTGGGGGGGTCTGCAGAGAGGGGAAATTTAGGAGGAAGGGAGGGAGGGGAGGTGTGTGTGTGTGTGTGGGGGGGGTACATGTGGCACCAGCCTGGCGCAGACATCGTTCCCGTTGCTCCCTTAGCTGCGCCGGCGCCATCTGTCATCTGCGTGAACATCTGCAAACCCAAGGTGCCCTTGTCACCCAATGTTAGAGCAGTATGTTTGGCTTTTCCATTAAGGAAACCTGGAGTGATTCACCAGAACAAAACCTATTAGACTGGATGGTGTAGTGGTGAATCAGCTGGGTTGCAGAGGCACATTAAATAGTCGGATTCCTCCTCAGGCAACGCAGGCCCGCCTGTCTAGCATGTCTGGCTAGCATGACATCTCATCTACTAACTGACTGACAATTTGGCCTGAGTCTGCCGTTTCTTTATGAGCCCCGGCTCCTCCAGATTTCTTCCTCTGTCTCTCTGGTTTTACCGCAAAACAGATGGCTTCACCCCATCCTCATTTTTTAATCTATCTCCTCTCTGTGCACTGGAGGTTATGACCAAAATTGAAATCATGTTCGCATTAGACCCCGGGCGGCTTGAGTGGCTGCACCATGTTGTGGTCCTTTTTTTTTTTTTTTTTTTGGCGCAAATATTTGCAGTTGCATTTCTGGCCTCATCATCTTGATTGAAAAGGAACACAAAACAGATTCGAGAGTATACGGTTAAGACTGAGTAACATACACCATGAACGCCGCTCTCGCCTTTGATTCTGGTGCAGATATTTTCAGACACAGGGAGCCGGTGGCAGATGGATTGCAGTGCTAAGACTGGACAGTGTGTTATTCACTGCTGCAGCTCTCTAGAGAGCGTTGCAGTCTATTGCATATGGTGCTGAGCTGGATTACAGCAACAAGATCACAACAATATGCTCATTGTCCACCATGCAGGGATATAATCTCAAGGATTACTCTCCGATGAAACTGACCGCAGCCTCCCTGGATGATGGCTATGCGGTGATAGGGGAGATTTCACGCAAGACTTGGCTGCGAGCATCCCTGTTTTTGTTTTTGTTTAGATTCTTTTTTTTTGATATTTCAGGCTCTAGAGTGTCATTTCAATTGTCTTCCATCTTTGTCACCCTGCTTCGCGCAAAGCTGGATGCGGCGGTGGGCAAAGCCTCGCTTCTCCCCCACAGCTGCCTCTCCAAAAAAGAAACGGGCAGAAAACACGCGAACAAGCGAGCTCGCCGCCATCTGCTGCAGTGAATGAGTGAGGATGCTGCTGTCAAGTTAGTTGTGAATTCGAAACAGCAGCTGAGAGGACACACTGTGCCCTGACCACACAGAGTGGCACCGCTGCTGCCCGGCTGCCTGGCACAACAGGCTCCATCTGACACACTGATGAATTCACACACACACGATGAAAGATTTCGGGCCAAGAGCACAGACATGATTTGAATGTAGTGTGAAGCTGGAAACCTATTTTTTAATTAGCATCTTAACTCACAAGGTTGCAGAGGAAAAAGAAGTTCAGCGATGATGTCACCAACATATAGATTTATAACAGTGGACTGTGCGCAGGGGAATTTGACTATATAAGGCCTGTGAACTTGTGTTTACGTCTCCCTTTTACTTCTTTTCTTTTTCTTTTTGTGAATGGAAAAAGTGACCTGCGCTCTTTTGTGAGCAGGCTATAAGTTTTTGGAAAGCCTTAAAAAACATTCTTTTCAACAAAGTGTACTTAAATAACAGAAGAAAAGAGGAATAGGTATCAAGCAGGCATAGACACTAAGCATACAAAGCAGAACCCAAACAAACACCCTGGGAGCCCAACATTCAGCAGCGGCCAAGAAGGGTCTGGCGGAGTGGACTGCCTTTGAAAAGAGCACCTGCATGTTATAAGAGTCTCAAAAACAAAACGTCCGGCCTCAACGACTCTTTACAACACTGACACTCACTGGGTTTTTTCTTGTGAGCAAGTTTGCATCCGTGGACAGAATCCCTCACACAGGCTACTTGATGTTCGCCTATTTGCAATTTGTCACCTGGCTTGTTTACTTTTCTTTCCACTCATTTAGAACTCACCTTTGTCCGAGCGGGCTCATTAGCAGCGGCCTCGTTCCAGGAAGAAAACCACCAGGTTAAAGCCTCCCATTTCTGAACCGAGCCACACGGCTCAGGCGCCGCACTTTAAATGAGGCTTGGCCTCTTTTCTCATGGGGAAGCTGTGGAGAGAGGAGCCAACAATGTGTTTTCACTTTTATGTATTTTCATAAGTCATCTAGTTGGCCATTAGGCCGATATTTTGCACAAGAAACTGCATCTTTTCCAAAAAGGCAACATGCTCAAGCTAAAATTAAAATCTCTCTCCCTCCTTTTTCTTCCACTTTTTCAGCTTTCACTGCTCAGTTGCCTGCAGCAATAAGACTTTAACCGACATGCTCACCACACATTTTTATGCAGGAGCAGGTTTGTAACGTGGACAATCATTTAAATCCCAGAAGTTTCACATCTGGCAACTGTGTTGGTCTCAGTGTCCTGAAAGACAGACTGAAGGTACAGTGAAAGGACTGTATGTAGTGTGTAGGTGGTGCTGGAGTGTGTGTGTGTGTGTGTGTGTGTGTGTGTGTGTGTGTGTGTGTGTGTGTGTGTGTGTGTGTGTGTGTGTGTGTGTGTGTGTGTGTGTGTGTGTGTGTGTGCGCAAAGGGACTATAGACACCTGGCCCTGTGTGTGTGATATTTAAAAGACCCAGAACAAATAGTGAGCCTGTGATCCAGCTCCAGCTTTTTGCAGCTCCATGTGTCCACGTTGTGTTGTGAAGACTCGTGAAACTCATTTTACAGCGTGAGTTATTTGTCCAGGTCCAGAGCAGATTACAAAATGTGTATCTTTATCTTCAACAATAAATTACAACCAAAGAATTGAAACAGTTTGACATTTATTTCACTTATAATCAGTTCCCCAATTTTACAAAGCAAGAGGAAAAATATAAGAGAAGCAAAGTAACAGTGTAATGAAGAGGCTGTTCTGTTTCTGAGCCTCAGAGTTAGATGAGTGTAATCGAGCCATTTAAATGGTTTGAAGAATCATGTCAAGCCAATTTTGTGTAAACGCTGAGAATCTATTGATTTCTATTCACAGAATCATTTTATTCCTTTAACTTGCTTTGAGGCCCAGGTTATTGCTCGTCAATAGAAAACTACATCAAAAATATTTAATGAATATATAAAGCAGACTTTGGCATGTCAGAATAAATACTGTGTGCAATAAAATCATCTTAAACAAAGAAAACAAAACCAGATTAGAGCAGTGAAGCTGGGGAATAATCTGTGCTCATTTGTTCACAGTTTGAATCACAGCTCTGCATAAATATATAAATTATATTATTATTATCTAGGCACAGCTATTTTGCTGTCAAATGTTGAATTTGATTCATTAATTTTAATGTATACAAATTGATGCACTGTACAGCTGCATTGTGTAGAAAAAAACAGAAAGAAAAATATGCTATAATAAAAAGGAACCTGGATGAGCAGACACTCAGTATTTTAGGGCTCAGATAAGCGTGATCAGGACATGGACTGAGGCCTCTGGTTTTCTCTTCAGGCAGAAGGAGTGTAGGCTGCACTGGAGTGAGGAGAGCTTTTTGAATTTTATATTTTATCATATGTGATTTGGACTCTGTCTTCTCTCCAATATCCCGGGACTAGTGAGTTTTGCCAAACCTGCGAATTTGTTCCAAGCAAACACAGTTGACTGTCGCTTTTAAATCTCACAAGGGAAGAAAGAAATGAAATAAAAGAGGATTATAAGTAAAAAAGACTCTCCTTAGAAACTACAGAAAATATCCCCCACCCCCTATTCTAACCCACACTGTCCCTTGACTCTATTCATTTCCTTCTATTATCACAAGTAAGAAATAAAAATGTGAAATAGATAAATGAATGAATTCGTTCATATGGACATCATACACTCCCGGCGTGTGTGTAGATATTCTTGCACATTTAGTGCCCAATACTTTCCAAAGATGTCATACCTGAAGCTGATAGATTTCCCTTTGATTTGATTTCTCTGCACTTTTAATTTCTTCCAGGTATGTAAAGGGTGTGTGCCAGCGCATGATGGGGAGGGTGTCAGACTGATCTGATTGGTGGAAAATGAGAGAAAGAGAGACGGAGAGAGGGAGAGAGATGGATGAATCAGGAGTGTAGAGAGAGGAGGGGATCAGCTGAGAGCAGACAGAGAGGGAGGTAAAACTGAAAACAGATGGCAGAGCTGGCACCTGTCTTAAACTCAAATCTGTTTGGAGCCGTTTTCCACATGTCTTAAAAAAAAGGGGGGGGGGGAAGGCCAATTCTGCATATTATGCCAAAAAAAGACACTCTCAGGTTTTAACCCTTTGTGACCATGCCCTCCCTTTAGCTTTTCAGTCATAATAGGATGCCCCCCTCTGAACAGGAGGAGATACAAAAACCCTCTCAAATCCTTCCACTCTGTCTCACCCGGGCCTTGTAAGCAAACAGAGGGGGCATTCAGAGCAGGAGAGAGTCTCATTTAAAGCATTAATCTGTGGGCCACATGCTGCACAACAGCAGAGCACCAAACAAGCACCACGGACCTGACAACACACACACACACACACACACACACACACACACGTACGCAGACACTGGGAGCAGCCAGGATTGCCCAGGCTAAGCATGGCATGTATTTGGCAAGTGAGGAAGTCTGTTCCAGGTGGCTGCATATATAAGTTGCAATCAGCCGCTCTCCTTCAAAGAAGCATACTGGAGCTTTAACATGTTAGAGCCCATTTACTGCTAATCACGACACTCTGCCAAAAGAGTTCTGCAGAGAAAACTATCGTTAAGAAGATATTTTTGAATGTTTTTTGTCTTTCAGCCATTGTTTTCTGTTCGTTTCTGTAGCGGTACGAAAATAAAGTTGCAGAGACTTAGTGGAGATAAATAATCCATCAGGGTGAATGCTGTCTCTGCCAAGTTCACATGATGCAGAGGAGGGAACTGTTTAGAAAACTCTCATGTGATGATGAAGTAACTTTCTCCCTGTTTGTTTCGCTTTTTCTGCGAGTTGAAGATATTCAAAACCACATCAACTTCATTGCAACTTCAAATAACTTTGTTTGTAGTGTTTATCCATTTGGAACTTCGTTTGTGTAAAAGCATCAGTGCGTACATGAATCAGTGAAAACCACTGGTGGCCTAGTACACAGAGAAAAACAAATTTATAAGAGCAGATAAAAACAGCATGTGGTGTGTGTTTTTGTAGTTGCTGAGAGAACTATTAGATTTACTATTATTTTAACTGTCATATATGATCCGTCTTCCAGTTTCTCCAGCTCGACTCAGTGTCATAGATCATTTTATCACAAACTAACATTTGCTTAATCTCATTGCTCAATGTTAAACAATAGATATCGATAATAATACTGTATAATTTTGCACATTTCCATTCTGTGCTGCCCTCCAATAAAAATTCCTCTTTTTACATAATTACATCATTAATCATAATCTAATAGCATAATGTGTTATTCTAAAACAGACATTTCTGCATAATGACTACTCTTACTGTTGCTTGTGTTTACACATATTTACAAATATGTGTCAAAGCTAATTCCTCCGCATGTTAAAGGAGAATTCCGGACATTTTTGACCCCTAAATCGTTGTTCTGATGGTCACCCGGTGTTGGGGGGAGCAAAAAACGCCACTAAAATTGATGCAGGCAAACTGGAGTTACACCATGGCTAGACGGGGCTAGCGATAGCCACAAGGCTAAACTATGGGGACAATTTTTTCAATCACAACAAACACTCAAAAAACAATCAAATATATATGGTACATGACTGGAATCCTTATGACACACCAGTGAACTCATATAGTGTAGAGTATAAACAGTATAAACTTTGTGTTTTTGCATGTAGTCACTCACCTCAGACAGCCGAACTCTGAAACATCCTGGAAAGACATTACTATCCGATCGCAGAGCGCCTGCTCTCCCCGCCACAGAAACAAACACTTTTTCCCTGTTGTGATGATTTCTTTACAAAAATAAACGGTCGAGCAGTGCGGTGGTAATGTCCAAAATATCTCTGACCGTTTATTTTTGTAAAGAAATCATCACAACAAGGAAAAAGTGATTGTTTCTGTGGCGGGGAGAGCAGGCGCTCTGCGATCGGATAGTAATGTCTTTCCAGGATGTTTCAGAGTTCGGCTGTCTGAGGTGATAATAATATAATACATCCATGGTGATAACGTGCAAAAACACAAAGTTTATACTGTTTATACTGTACACTATATGAGTTCACTGGTGTGTCATAAGGATTCCAGTCATGTACCATAGATATTTGATTGTTTTTTGAGTGTTTGTTGTGGTTGAAAAAATTGTCCCCATAGTTTAGCCTTGTGGCTATCGCTAGCTCCGTCTAGCCATGGTGTAACTCTGGTTTGCCTGCATCAATTTTAGTGGCGTTTTTTGCTCCCCCAACACCGGGTGACCATCAGGACAACGATTTAGGGGTCAAAAATGACCAGAATTCTCCTTTAAAGGTGATTAGATCAGACATCCTTCTACTTGTAAAGCCAGTAGTTTGTCACTGTTGTGAGCATTATTTAGGCCTATGTTTTAAGTGGAAGGAAGTAGTGCTCTGAATTCTGATGGAGCAGGTGCAGCACAACAAACCACAACCAGAGGACGTGTTTATATCAAACACTGTAATGAAGCAAACAGGGAGTTATTATGTGGGTCAGTGGTGGTGTGTACAACAGACCACACCACTGTAACAGCCAACACATATCAAAGCTGATCCTAAAAGACAGCAATCTGTGGGGGATGAAAGAGTTCGAGGAGGACACAGAGGAGCATGTTGCTATGAAGGTGTGGTGTCGAGCAATGGTGACAAATAGTTAATAAGTGTTAACAAATCAGTTTATAACATATTTCTTAAGTTTGATCAGCATGTAACTCTGCATGGGCGCCATTTTAATTCATGCAGTTAATCAATTTAATTATTGCCAAACCTGCATTTTAAAGAGTGTGCACTTTTTTTTTTTTTTTAACAATTTCTCCAAAACAGAAAGGAGCAGCTTTAGCAGCAGTGTCTGTAGTCCTCCACAGCCACCAGCAGAGTGCGCCAGAGGACCCGGGTCTGTCCTCGGGCTGTCTCGTCTTTATTCCACACTTAATCTGCAGCTCACAACTCTGCGCGCATTCAGCTCCTCACTCCAACACAAAGGACGCACTGAGCCAGAGAGCGTACACCTGTCAAAGGTTGTTGTCACCCACGCCTTTCAACTCCCACCAAAAGTTTTATATACTGAAAATAGCTCCTTTCCTTCCCTCCTCTCACTTTTTCTCTCTTTTTTTTTCAAGGGAACCACAAATTGTGTCCAGGTTTTCACACATAGTAACTTAGTGTTTTGGGCAATTTGGAACTGAAACAATTACAAACAAACCTGTATTATACCCTTTCTCCGCCAGTGGATCTGACTAGAAAAGACAAGAAAATAAAACGTTTCTGTTTCCCCCCTCAGGTTATTTTAGATTGTGGGCTCATTTTCTAATTATGGTGGCCGTTCTTTAAGCATGCACTGCATGTTTCTCACTCATTTTCTAGCATTAATGAAAATCTGCACGCACCGCTGCACAGAAAAAAAAAACCCTGAAGATTATAGCAGATTTTCAAACCTTTGGCAACACGTTGCTTTTGTGATTTAATAGACCTAATGATATATAATAAATTGTCATCAGAGTAACAATTATGGGATCTTTCACTTTCTCTGCACCGTGCTGGTTCTTTGAAAAACCGTGTGTACGTGCGCGCACGTGTGTGTAGATAAAGTTGAGAAGTGAGACCATGAGGAAAGTTGTGTGTTGATGTTGATAGATTTCAGCCTCTTGCTAGTGCTGGTGGTGCCCAGAGGCTGTTGCCATGCAACTCAATGTGGCGCGCGCGCGCGCGCGAACACACAGACACACAGACACACACACACACACACACACACACACACACACACACACACACACACACACACACACACACACAAGCACCAACAATGGTCTGCTTTATGAGGTGCCCACTGATGCCATGGTAACCTCCTCGTTCTGGGCAAGACGGGCAGAGCGGTGTGCCAAAAAAATGCCATGGCTCCTTTTTTTCCCTTTCTCAAACCACGTTGCCCAGAAACCTTTTGAAACTTAATAAGTGAAACCAGTGGGCAGACAAATTACGACGGGAGTGTGGAGCGCGGGGGAGAGGGTAAACTTTGGAGTTTTTAGTGTATCCTGTCTCTCAAGCATAAATTTAGTCTTGAGTGGAAAAATGATGGTGGATGATGAGAAATTCACAGTGAGTTCTGACTCTGGAAGAACTTCATTAGAGGGGAGAACTTTGCGCACGCGCGCGCGTGCCTACGTGCACGCGCCTCGGTCTGCTCTACTCTGCTCTGCTGGGGAGCGCGCACGGGAGTGTAGTGCGAGGCGTGCAGCACGTAAAGGTGAGCGGGGTGCTGCAGAGTGGTGCACTTCACTACAAATGATCCGTGTGAGCTCTTGACCCGTGGTGTGAGCGCGCGGGAGAGGGAATGTGGTGCGGTTACATAAGGCCGCCAGGCCGGCCCTTTCTGCAAAGGTAGAGGACAAAGGCTGCGGAGAGAGAGAGAGAGAGTTGCTCTGTTGGCAGAGACAGTTCAGGTGAAATGGCTCTGATGGAAAACTCAAGAGCTGCCGCGCTGCAAGTTAGCGCCACAGTGTGTGTGTGTGTGTGTGTGTGTGTGTGTGTGTGTGTGTGTGTGTGTGTGTGTGTGTGTGTGTGTGTGTGTGTGTGCGGGGTACGCGAGGGACTGTGAGTAGGGTTGCTCTATCCATTTCAATATTACCGGGGGTCATATAGGCAGTGCGCCCAGTCCCTGTGCTTTTAGGCCCCGCTGAGGCCTGGCGAGATTAAAAACAGGATTGAATCATGACTGGAAGCAAGCGATGGATGGAGGGGGAGGAGGAGGAGAGATGGGGTCACACAATATAGCCCCGTCTAGTGCTTAAAATAGGGATCCAAGCCAAGCGTGGCCCGTCGAGCAGGTTATCACAGCATAACTGGCCCTGTAATTGCCACTCGTCCCACACCTCCTCCCCCTCCACGGTCACCCACTAACGCATGTAAAACACAGAGAGACGGAGCCGCAGCACTCACGGCAGGATCACCACTTGGGAATACACGCGATGTTAATGGCACTCTCTCCTTCACAAGCTGTCAATGCCCGTTAATGAACCCATACATAAACATACAGGTCTGTGTCGTCACACGAGGGGCGGGGGGAGGAGGAGGAGGAGAGAGAGAGAGAGAGAGAGAGGAGGGTCAGGTGAAGGTAGAGACAGTGAGGACTGCATGGACTGCATGGGGACAGAAAGGGCGCGCACAAGTGAGACAGATTAATGAAGACAGCATCACCACGCGTCAGAGAGCTCCGGCACAGGCGGATTGATCAAATAGATCCAATGCATCAGATAAAATCCGCCGTTCCATTGGATTGAGCTCGGGAACTCAAACAAAAGGGCAAACCCAATTTTACTCTCAGACTTTGCTTTTTATTTTCTATAATAGGCATGACTAAATAAAATCCACAATAATGCCGTCCTCATGTGAAATGACTAACTGTTTATACCACATAAGAAAATGACTTTCGTTTGTTTTTATTCTGTTCATCAGCAACAGATTTCCCTCTGGTTTGCATGCGCACGAGGAGCCGAGGAGAAACATGGAGGTGAATGTTTGGAGCCTTTTTCTTTTGTATCACACACAGTATAAACAGTTCACTTTTAGCACAGGTGGCCATGGAAAAGGTGACTTGTCTTTTCCTGTTGATCTGAAGCAAACCACAGAACACTCAGGATATCATGGGGCAGGAAAACACGACTGTGAATGAGAGTGACCTCAGTCTATTTACAACTGCATTATGATATGTTGTAAACGCTTTATTACATGTTTATATTCTGCGTAGACATGATAAGTCCCTGGAGGTAAATGTTGCCTTTGATTTTATACATGAATCCATTATATCAAATATATTTACTTGTCTCAGAAAAAATTATATCACAAAATAATTATTATTTTAATTATATAGAGAATTTATATTATGAATATTGAGTATTATATAAGTCTATTGTTGTGGATATGCTGATTTAATCACTATTTGCTATAGCTTAAATTTGCAACAAGGAATTTAAGACGTTTACATGAATTATAAAAAGCTTTCAGACAAGATATGATGTAAGATAGGCAAATGTAATAACAAACAAAATAAAACTATAAAATCATGAATTGGTCAAGGGTCAGATTAGATAAAACTGAAAGAAAAATGAAAGTGGAGTCACAGTGCAGAGAGACACGGATAAACAGTTTTAAGTTATACTTAATAAAAGCCAGAGAGGAGAAGAAAATTCTCGAGTCAAACTCGATTTAGAAGAAAAAAGTTTTCTGGGAGTTTGGACCAGATTTTTGGAGCGAGCAGTAAACTGATTCTCCATGTGCCGTTCGGACTGTGGGGCCAGTGAGCAGACCGGCCCCTCAGTAGCTGAGAGGTTACAACAGAGCAGAAATGTAGCTGAACCATCCTCTGCTGTATAAACCAACAAAAAAATCTTGTTTTGCTCATGTGGCATCTTAAATCTTCTTATTCTTGATATTGTTTATGCTTAGGATGGTATTTTGTAATTGCTGTTGAATTCATGATGTAAGATGCAGCTTATAAATTATACCGCCCGTAATTTTACTTTTACAACATGGTATATATTGATTTGCTGAACACCCCCTTGATTTTATATTTTTGTGTCTGTGGTAGTAACATGTCTGCCCAGCACTCACTGAAACGCTCTCAGACTAATTAGGACTAATTGGACCGAGAATCTGGTGTCACTCACTGAGGAGCATGTAGATGGAGAACTGACACGAAAGCTGCAGCCAACTGTCAAAACAGGTCATAAAATGTTCAGAAATAAAACGTCATAACGGCCCATAAAGTAAATGATTCAAACCAGATTGTAGAGCAGTAGGCTATATATTTTCCTAAAATGCAAATGTAAAAGTTGTAAAATCCTCTAGATCAATTAAACATTACAAATCTTCAGTGTTTCTTTAAAATAACTGGTTCTTGCTGACAGAGGAGTTTACTGCCAACCTGTGTATCTTGATTGGAAGCTCATTTGACTTTACACTGTGGTGTGTTATTGAGGTGAATAAGACAAATAGGAAGTTGTTAAAAGGGAGCACATTACAGGCATTGTTTTCAGCTCTGACCTGCCGTGTTGTGTGTCCAGTTGAAGCCCTTCAGTAACCTGGCTCAGACATCTGAGCTTGGCCTGGGGCCTTGGACCACATATATCAGCACAGAGCACAGCAGATAGATATACTACATGATTGTTTCTGACCGGCAATGTGACTCTTGAAAAATGTTCGAAATATACACAAGCACTGCAAAGATGCCACACGTGCAAGATGCTCTGTGTGTGAAGCGTAAAAAGCGAGGTGTGAGTGTGTTTGGTGCAGAGCTGGTGGCTCAGTAAGTCTGCACATGGCAACAGGAGCAGTTGGACTGGCAAAGCAGGAGGCACAGCTGCTTGGAGAGGCTCCGTGGCATTTCTGTGTCTGTGTCCCCTCTCCCTCCACACACACACACACACCAGCGCATACATACAGTATATACCCACACATACACACACCCTCTCTATCACTCATGCAGCAGCAGCATCCTGGTACCAGACTGCTCCTGATTGGTGACTCCATCCGTGTTTTTTGCCCTCACTCAGTGTGTTTTATATAATTATATATTTATCAGCAGTCCCAGGAAGAGGATTTCTGGCGTGGCAGTGTGTGGAATGGCGTGGGAGAGGCAGAGTGACCCCGGGCTCAGGTGGCAGCTGTGTTATGACTTCTCTGCCAGGTCATGGTGGATGGTAGGATAGATGCTCCCCGTCTCTCCCTCATTCTGTATTGATCAGTCCGTCTGTCTCTTGTCTCTTGTCTCCGTCACATTCTCTGCTCTGTCTCACGCTCACTTCCAACTTCTCTCATTCTGGATGAAGTATCCCTCCGCCGCAGAGTGTGACAGTGTGTGGCATAATGTTTACATGTTGTGCACGGTGCATGTTTCCACACTGTACATGTGAGAAGACTGCGTCCACTCACTTGCTGTGCATGTGTTTGGCACCTAAGGCCACAGAAACACCAACAGAGACTGGAGTATTTTTTGTTGCAGTTTTCTATTGCAATCCTCTCGTGAAGTGACGATGGTGATGTGTTTTACATTATATTTGCACATGTGGAAGATTTCTTCAAGTTATAAGAGTAACAGTGACACTTCCCCAAAAAATGTTACTTAGTTTCTCCTCCTAAATTCTAATCACAAAATAATTTGGGTGATTGACTCCATCAAAGATATCTAGGACTTATCCCAAAGGATAAGAGCTTTTAATTAAAACCTTTTGCCACCGGAGGAAATGATTCAGAATATTATTAAGGCCATGATACTCTTTTGAAGCAGCAGAGACAGGCACATTTTTTTCCCTGATCTGCGCCACTATTTTCCACCAGCAGCCCTTATCTGTGGTGCAGGTTGCCTTCAGTTTCATTCATGGTTTCAGTTCATTACAATGACTCTTTAAGATGAATGTAAAGTGTGTGACTTTCAAATGATTCATGCGAGTTGTCTGAGGTCTGTTATCTCTGTGCTTTTGACCTTCAGCTTTTCTGTGACATAAACACTCACAGTTTGGATCAGATCAGGGAGCTAATTTATTCCAGATTTCACATATTGACAACATCAATCACACCGATCTCTTGGTAGCGGTTGCTTTATTATTTCCCCTCATGTGGCGGTTGGTGTTGATCACAGAGGTGTCTCGAGGCCTGACACAGTTTGTAAACCCGAGGGTTCCTCTCAGTGCCAGCCTGCTGCGCTCGCTGCTATGTAGGGCAGAGCTAGACCCTCTGCCTGGGTGGGAATGAGAGGGGGTGGGGGGTCGAGGATGGTGAGAGAGAGAGAGAGAGGAGGGAGTGGGGGTGGTTGTTGAGAGGGATGGCAGCCAGCACTGGGGCCCCATGCAGGGATGCAGGAGATGGAGCAGGGGAGGTGGGGGTGTGGGGGGCTGAGGGGTGACAGGGTGCTACAGGGGGCAGGCTGGCCATGGCTGGCAAAGGAGCATTCCCTCTGTCTGTGGACATGCAGTGTCTCAGCTCCGTGGCGCACAAAGCCTGGGGGTGTCAGGCAGGTTTCACTGGGATTATTCTTCAGAGAGTTTTAGCTTTTGGCCGTACAATTCATTCATTTATCATAATTACACTTTTGCTTAATGCAGCAGAATCATGCCTTTTATTTGCCTCCCATTTTTCAAACCCACCACCTTCATTTGGTACTGCAGGCTTTCTCCGTCCAAACTGAAATAACTGTGATGACAGAATTTTGATCATCAATCCTGCTGATATCTCCACTTGTGACCCCTCAGGTTTTTATTGGGTCTCCTTAAGGAGGTCCAAATCCTTACATTGGGAACCAGGGCTTTTATCATTGTATGAGCAGGAACTTCTTTTTCAAGCATTTAATTCAGGTGTGACCACCCTCTATCATCTTGCCCCCCTGCTGTCTTGTGCCCCCCCTGCTTCCCACCCTCACTGTCTACCTCTCTCCCATCTTCTGTCAATCTGTCTCCCTCCCCGTCCCCAGACAGACCCTCCCATCAGTGCCCATTTCCCTCTGTCTGGCTCGTCCCCTTCCTTTCACCCAGATGACCCTGCCACCGCCCCGTTCCTTCTGTCTGTCTGGCTCTCCTCTACCCAGATGCCCCCCAAACCACTGCCCATTCCTTACCATCCTCTCTTATCACTATATACTACATCTGTCTCCCTCTTTCCCCTCTCTATCTCTTTATCTCTGTCCTCTTCTCTCTGTTTCTAACAGTGTCTTTTTTTGGTTGCTTTCTCCCTCAGTCTCTCTTATCCTCGTGCTCTCCCACTGCACAGATGCCTGGCTTGGTTTGCAACAGCTGTCTCGCCATGTGCCACTACCAAGTGTTGCCTTCGACTGCGGGGCGAGTAGGGATGGTGGTGGTTTGGGGGGTGGAGGGCGCAGAGCGGATTAGTCATGAATATTCATGTACTCTTGGATGTACTACCAAACAGAAAATGGCACCACAGAGGAGGCTCCACCCATTTTTAAAAAAGGGGGAGCAAGTGAATGTGGAGGGAGGCAGGAAAGGAAGGAGGAAACAGGGAGGAAGGATCGGGAGAGTCAGGGAAAAGTGACAGGGGAGTATGGGAAATAGAGGCAGATGGAAAGGGGTTGACCAGACTGAATGGCAGAGATTCATATAATGACCCCCCCCACCCATTCAGAGGTGTGAAAGAGGTAACACAGTGAAGCCCTGTTTACATTGCATTTTTAATCCGGTAATGTTGCACCTTTATTTCACCTTCCTATTCAGTGTTAAAGGTACAAACATGGAGGAGGGGTGGATGTAGTCACAGAGCTGGACCGATGTCTGCGTGAACTGGAGAATCGGCACCCGTCCTGCGATGCCACACTGTTGTGTTACGTCACACCTCTGATTAAGAAACACTGGAATATACTGTCCAAAATAACACATGGAGGCGGCAGTGTGCCATCTTTGTTTGGCTCAGAGTAAACAAGCAAAATATCAAGGTTTTTTTTAACAGCAATATATGAATATTAATTTATTTTGTGAATTTATGGATAAACAAGCGCCTTCAGCCATAGCCTACTAGCTCTGTGAGGCTCTACAATGAGCTAAATGCTAACGTCAGCATGCTACAATTTTAACATGCTAGGGTTTAGAGGTAGACTATTTATCTATATTGCATTTACCATGTTAATGAAAGGGGTTCAGAAAGACACAACAGTAGCTTCCATGCACACTTCCACTGTATGGGTTGGCATTAGCATCGGTAAAACATATACAAAGGTACAGGAAATTGGAATAGGCTATAACTGACTGTTTAGAGATGAGGTAATTAAAGTTGCACATGACTATATGAATGATGTTTGGGCCACATATTTGAGTCTATAGAGCTGGTGCAGTGCCCAACTGATGTGTGGATGGGTCTGATGATGTGGGATTATAATTTGACTTCTGCAATTTTTTCTGAAATATAATTTATTAGCATGGGATCATTATTAACTTGCTAGCTAGACTAATATAGCCTGCTATAGCTAACATACATAGGCTACTGATTGTATTTTTTGTCAGCACATTAGCTATATAGTCAGCGTTGACTTTGTCGGCACAGCAAAATTTGCTCGGGAAAAATTCTAACTGTTAGTGAACTGGGCAAAATGATAAATGATGTGCTGCTGCCATCTTATTGACACGATAGTTTCCAAAATTACACTCATTTTGCGAAGAAGTTACACTTGTTTCAGCTTAACAGAACAGACCGTTTGAGTGGGTCTGGCAGTGGGTGCAGACTGTGATAATCCTGAACTAATGTCACTTACAAACAGATGATAGGCTTGGGATGAGTCATGTTGAGCTGTAATACACATCAAATCTACACAGTTTGAAAGAACAGGTGTTTTATTTCTTGCTAGGAGGGTCTTTCTTTTTATAGGCCTATTAGCAAACTCCATTTCTAAGATAACATTAACTCATAATGCAGACTGTTGGTGGTGAAGGTAAGCAGATGAGATGCGTTTTGCCAGGATAGTCAGAAGAGATTGATCTCACATCCTTTGGAACTAGAAAATCTTTCATCGTGGTGGCGCTATAGGGAAAAAATTGGTGAATTACAAAATCATTACAAACCATCCTCAGAGGGGCTCATGTGTGTAGCAAATGTAATGATAGTCCATCCAACATTTGCTGAGATATTTACCCCAATTCCATAAATGTCAACTTTATTGTGGTGCTGGAGAAAAGGTCAGGGGATTACGAAAATAAGAATGTCTTCACTATATTCTGTGCCAATCTGATCGGTAGATGCCGAGATATTTCACAGGATGAGTAAAGGCCAAAAATGTCAACCAGATGGAGCTAGATGAAGAGTCAGGGATCACCGGAATCAGTTGGGGTTCTTCCTCTGGGGAGAATGAATGTCATGAATTTCGTGGCAGTATAGTTACTGAGATATGTGACTCCGGACCACAATGGTGGATCGACTAACCAACCAAAAGACGCACACTCCAGCACTGCCATCCCTGGAGCCACGCCACAGGCATGGCTAAACATGACAAAAGACAGGAACACAACAAAAAAAATGAGCAGATCTCAAAAGCAATAACTGGAATGGGCTGTGAGGAAAGATACACAATGAGCAAAGCGAAACGGATGAGTGGTGAAGTGTGGCCATGGGGAGATTCTGTGAGTGAGTGAAGCAAAGGATGAAGAGCAGGAAAAAGAGAGGGGGAAGGAGGAGATAGCAGATAGGAGATAGACAGTTGGGGTGAGGGGCAGCAGATCTAAGCGGACCGAGGCTCTGGTGGCTCTTCCTCTCTCTTTCATGGAGAGCCAGGAAAACAGATTATAGCAGTCCTGCTCTCTCCTGCGGGGGGTGGAGGAAGAGAAGGGGGGGAGTGGGGTGGTCGACCACACTCTTCCTTCTCCCCCTCGATTCCCCTCCCCCCTCCCCCCTCAGACGATGACACTCTCTGGTGGTACCGGCTGGACCCAAACCAGAGCGAATGGAATCACTGAGCTGCACTCTGCCGGGGAGGAGTGTGTGATCCAATATATCAGGATGACAAATGGTGCAATTTGATATAGACTTTACAAAGGAGAGACGTTTTTTTAAAGTTTGAAGCTTTGTATTGCGTCACAACCAGAGTGCTTTTGAAGGACGCTGTGTGGTTTTATGCTCAACACTCAGTCCCCTGCTTATGACCCCTCACTGTGTGTGTGTGTGTGTGTGTGTGTGTGTGTGTGTGTGTGTGTGTGTGTGTGTGTGTGTGTGTGAGTGTGTGACTTTCCCCGGTGCCTCTGAGAAGCTACGACTCGTTGAGGGAACAAGAGGGTTTATATGTGTCTGTCATCCTTCACTGTGTGGTTCACCAAGTGCTCACTGCACTCAGTAAACACCTTCCTCACACTCGTATCCACTTACCCAGGCAGCACTGCATACACAAACACACACATTAGACTACAATACACAATAATGGACTCCGGCTCTCTCTTCTTTTCTCATACACACAACACACATACAAACAGTGAGTTAATCAGACCTATAAACCCTCCTTGCTGGTAGAAGATAAGCGGTGTGCTGGTAGCCCTGCCCTCCTGAGAGCAGCACTCCTCTAGCGGTGCCGTGGAGCTGCCTGATAAGGCAGGGGAGTGTGGGATACCCTGAGAGATCCAGGCAGGCACACACACACACACACACACACACTGCTCAGCATCAGTTAGCCAGATCCTCCACTGAACCAATCAGCAGTTTTCAGAGCCTAAGGCTCCTCCAATCATCCTTCTCCATCAAGTGTTGTTCATCTCACCGCTCAGCCTGCAGGTGGATGCACTGTGTGTGTGTAGTTACTACACTGCCTTACATTACTAATGTCAGAAAATTGCACTCAGATAAAACTTGATCAGAGAGCACAGACATCTCCATCTGTTTTTTTTTTCTCTGTCTGACAACGAAATAAAATGTTGTTCTCCTGTCAGGTTCAGTGTAGCTGGGACAGAATTTACCTGCCTATAAAATCTATAGTCAAAATCCTAATCAATCATTAAAAAAAGGAAAAAAAAACCTTTGTTCTCTGCCCAGTAAACACTCGTATATTTGAAGTAAGTGGCTTCAAATCTAATCCTGCTTAACAGTGTTTTCCTACCTTGATGTATAAAGGGCCAACACACTTTCTCAAGGGTCTTCTGGTAATTAAGCACTGTTTCTAAACTAAACTAATTAAGCCTCAACCTGTATTTCAAAGACTCTCAGGGACCCGGTTACTTTTACAGATGAATCAGTATATCCTGTATTTCAACATCAAAAGTTATTTAAAGGAAAGGAATATGATATAGAATAATCCATTTTAATATCAAAGGCCACAGAGCTCTCTGGAAATTACAGTTAGAAAAAGTAAGTTAATAAACTACATCGTTAATCATGAACTCAAAACTAATGACCTACAGTGTAAGTAGTTTTCTTAATGTTCTAGTCAAACACTTTAGTCAGTTAAACACTGATCCACAGCTATTATTTACTTATATTGTACAAAATCTTGCAGCTGTTGGGTGTTTATTTATTCTTTATTATTTTAGTCTGTGTAAATGTGGCAGTCATGTAGCTCGTTCTGTCTTTTTAACAAGAACTAATTCATTGAAGGGAGTTTGTGATGAGCTGCAGGCAGCACAAAAGTCCAGTCCAAAACCTTGGCCTTTTTTTTTTTTCGTCAATGCTTTTCTTCATTTTGTTTTTTTTCCTTTGGCGATGAAGCATTTGGCTTTGAAGGCAGTAATAAAATGTTGGGGCCTCCCATCAGCGCTAAAATCAAAGTGAATTTATTTCAGTGTCCTTGTAGAGCTGCACGGCCCATTAGTGAGTTTCCCTTATCTCACTGTCTTACTCCTAACGCTGCTCTGTTCACAGTCAGTCAGTGAATGAACTAGTAGCTTTTAGATCCTTTTTAAATTGACTATTTTAATTTTTACCCTTTTATTTTATTTTTTTTACAATATACTTTCACTGTATTTCAGAATTAAATATTGTTTTTTTTTCTACATGACATTTACATGACAAACATTTTATTATAAAACTTCAAATTTTATTTTTTAATAAACTTTTTGGACTGTCTATTAAAAGTGATGCATTTTATTAAGTTTATTAAGTAAAAGATTACATTGTAGACAAGCAATGTATTATTAATAATATTCTAATATTCTAGAGTCCATTTTGTTTCTTATGGTTTTTTAAATGTAGATACTATTTACTTAATGATAATACTTTAAAGATATGACATAAAATTACAGGTAAATAATAAATGGAGGACTTTTACTGTATTTATAATGTGGTGATGCAACTTCTATTGATCATCTGTATGTTTTACCTTGATTTTCATCCTCTGAATTATCATTATCAAAGTCTTATAATATTAAGGGCATGCCGTTTTATTTCCAGATTTGAGGTCATGGTAATCTAACACCACTTGATTTAAAGTTGCTGCTATTTTTTTTTATTTTTTTTATTGCTGTGACTAACGGAGGGGTTTTAAGATGAGCTGACAGCATGCTTTCCTTCACATCCTAATTTACTTGCTCCTGTGAACCGACCAGTCTGTCTTCACCGGTCATTCCCATGTTGACACTGAGTCTATCTGTATGTTATAGTGTCTCAGGATGTCGGTGAATCAGTGCAGACCACCGTGGCACCTCTTGGAAGTTGGCGCAGGTCAAATGCGTCTTAATTCAAACCAAAAGAAACGAGAAAATGGCCCTGAGTCGGGCCGGTTCCACTGGCCGTGCCAAGGTCAGCATTCCTGCTCAGGCCGTTGCCTAGTGGAACTTTTGTTTCACAGTTTGTGTAAACCTCCAGGGAGAGACGGTATAGGAGCGGGAGAGGACACACACCAAGGAGAGGAGTTTGAAAAAGAGCGCAAGCTGCTGTTAGGACGAGTATAGAGAGTGGGTCAGATGTTAAGGTAGAGATAGTGGACACGCGACTTTATTGACCTGTTAATTAATCCCAGAGTGATCTTAGTTGATGAAGTGTCCTGATATTTGGTTTCGAGTCGACCTCTAAAATGTGATTATTTATCTGACTAAGCAAAGATTGTGTACGGTCCTGAGTTGTCAGTGTGTTATAGTCGAGGGGAGCGGCTGGAGGTCTTGGCCTGGGGTCAGTGTGGTGCGATTGACGCGTGGATCTTCATGCAGCACTGCGACTGCCTGCTCAGACAAAGATCACTCATCTGGAGTTAAAACAACATCAGCATCAGTGATCATGGTCTTCGGTCTAAACTGCTTCAACATTCACTTTTTGATCCGCGTTTCTATAACGCTGAGTTTTTTTTAAAGGCGCATCACACATTTATGAGCTTTTAATCGTTAAGAAGCAAATTAATAAGAGGTGTTGAGGTCCACTACAGGCCGTGGGGAAGTTCAATACTGCACTAAAGCCACTGTGTTTGGGCTAAGGTCACATCAGGTCAGGACAAAAATAAACTAATTAGCCTAAGCATTTAAACTTGTGTCTGTCACGCCCTCGTTTTAACTTTGATCCTACGTTTCCAGCCTCGGGCTTTAACCATGAGTTGCGCGGCAGTTCGCAGCCTGAATGATTGAGCAGAGCAGACGGACTGAATGTTAAAGACACAACATGATGTTGACACTAGACTAGACAAATACTACCACCATATAGATGAAACGCACTGTAGCAGAGGACTGTGCTCACACAGGCCTCACGTCTATGGTGAGGACGCAGCTTCAGCTGGAGGCCGCTCACTTGAAAAGGCCACACACACACACACACACACACACACACACACACACACACACACACACACACACACACACACACACACACACACGCACACACACACACACACACACACACACACACACACACACACGTTAAAACGAAGCACCTGAATAATTAATCAGACTTTAAGTACAGAAATATGATATCTGTGCATTTCTCCTCTGTCTCTTTATTATTATTGTTATTGTTATTGTAATTATTATTATTATATCAATTATTTAACATTGGCCTATTTTTATGATACAAATGAAAGAATTGGGAGCTATACTAATAATTTGTGTGTGTGTGTGTGTGTGTGTGTGTGTGTGTGTGTGTGTGTGTGTGTGTGTGTGTGTGTGTGTGTGTGTGTGTGTGTGTGTGTGTGTGTGTGTGTGTGTGTGTGTCACTGCTTAACTAACTGTAAATGAGGTTATAGAAACTGCACTTATTAAATGTTCTAAATAAAAAGAGAGGAGCTATATTAGTCAATGGAAAGACAGTAGCTCTGACATATTTAATCACACATTAATTCACAACGTTTTTCAAATGAAAACGGGTCAGGTGCACCTGCTGAATAAAGATAATTAACTGATATTATAGCAAAAAAAAAAAAGTACAATAGAAAACTTGAAGAAAAAAAGTTTGTTTTGCCATTGAAAAAAATCTAAGGCCATTAAAATGCCACTTTTCTCTCTGTTCTCAATCAATATATTGTCCCAGATTTCACAATATTACTATTGGATCTATTTTTTATTCTAAAGTAAAAATGAATATATATGTTCTTATTTTGAAGGTGCATCTTTATAATCTGTTAGTCTTATGCAAGGAATCAGAATAATCTTCCCAGCCAGTGATGTTGAAGAAAACTGAGGCTCCACTGGAATAAATCCTGCCTCAACATTTGGAAACTAAAGCTGCTGCTCCGCCTGTTTCTGTGTGTGAGGACAAACTCTGAGTCCATCAGCTTTTTATTTATTTGTTTGTGAAGTGATGAACTTGAAACCAGAGCTCACTAAACTGAAGGCAGGTGGGATCCATTTTGACTGCAGCTCATCATTTTGTTTTCGTGACGTCTACAGTTGCGCACTTCCGTAAAAAAAAAATGCTGTGCTTTCCATAAAAGGTCAAAACATTACTTTAGTAATTTATTCATGAACAGACCGGTCTCTGTCTTAAAAGGAGGGTCCGCGGAAATTCCACCTGAATTTCCGGCCATAATTGGATATTTATGGTGAATAAACATTGCGTTCATACTCCAGCCAGGAGTGGAGCACCTGCTCTGTGTGACCTGTCTGCACAAACTTTAGTCTGATTATTCATGACAAGATAAACACGGAGGACAAAACGGACATGCTTTTATATAGTTTGAGCTGCAGTGCAGTAGTCAGCAGTGACTGCTGAGCACACAAATCTTTAAAATAAGGCAAGACATATAAATCACTGTATAAACCTCTGACCTTATTCCAAACACAGACATGACATTATATATGTCTGTCCAATCATTTTTAATTTATGAGAATTAAATCAGCACTGCAGCACTTGAACCTTTTTCTTTACCTTTATGTCTTTCTCAGAGGATCCATGCGAGGCATTCATAAGTGTGATCTCATTATAATGTGTTTTAATAGGGGGGACTTTTATTCATTCATTTTTTTTATTTTAATGTAATTCCTGCAGAAATATAAATATAGTCACAGGTTTTGTTTAGACTGTGTGTTTTTCAGCAGGTGGAGGTCATATTTCACTCAGGTCCACGCGCACGTCTCCTCTACATTTAGACTGGATTTTAAACTTTTCACAACGACGCTCACTGTCCCACGTTATTAGAGTTTCTCCTAACCTGCCTCCCCCTCCGCTCCCTAACCTCCGCTCTCCTCCCGCCCTCTCCGTCGGCCCCGAGCTGCCCCTACACTGTTGCCGGTGAGAGCTATTAATCCCCTGCGTCCATGGTTTACTCTGAGCCCGTATTTAATTCCTCTAAACCCCCAGCTGCCGCCCTGGTTACTCACTGAACACGACAGACTGTGAACCGCTCTGGTTATTAATAATTCACCAGCCCTCCGCTCCGCTTCTCCGGCCGCGGCCACAGGACACCGCGCGTCCTCAGTGGTGCGTGTGTGCGTGCAAGCCTTTCTGCTGTGTTCGAATTTAGCAGCGTTTGTTTACCGCTTGATCTCGGCTGCTCCGTCTCTCTCACACTGAGACTTGCATTTCACCTCCTTGTCATCATCGTGTGTCCATAGAGCTGCTACACACTGTAGAGCCGCGGCTGCCAGTGGCCACCAAGTCCCGCTACACTCTCACCAACTCTGATGTCTCTCGTGTTGCGACACCCGTGCTGCCACATGGTGAGTTGTGTTTCAGACGCCGCTGCCGCTCTCTCAGACACTTTCCCCGGACACTGAGGAACAGGTGAAGGACCGAGGAGGAACTCCACTTTCCCCCCCTTCCTCTTCTCCTCTCTCTTATCAGCGAAGCCGGAGCATGCACAGGGGGAGAGAGCGCGCTGCAGGAGCAACAGCTGATCTGGGGAGCGCGTAAGCAGAGAGTGCAGGCTACTTACTGTCGGTGCACAGCCAGACTCCTGCGCTGTCGCTCGGGCTCAGACGGTGACTGTGTCGGTGGCGCAGAGCGAGGAGACTCGGTGGACATTACGGACTGGAGAGAGAGAGACACAGAGAGAGACAGAGAGAGAGGGAGAGAGAGAGGAGCAGCACGCGCTGACAGACAGCAGAGCTCAGACCACTTTCATGGAAATATCACGAGCTCACCGCGAACATTAACACTTTGCACGAAGAAGTCGGGAAGCCGGCGAATTGGATTACAGTGCGCTGTCCTCCTTTTGCCTTGACTGAGAAGAGTTGACTACAAATTACAGAAAAAAATGTTTACCGGGCATCAGGCCGTGTATTAGGGCTCTTTTGCTTCCGGTACAAGGCCCAGCTGAACAAGACACCGAGCAGTTTTCTCTCTCCCACACACTTTTTTTTTTTTTTTTTTGGAAGCCGAACTTTTGAGAGTGGAAAATGGGTCTTTGAGAGTGTTGGCACTTTTCCCTACACCACAATGGTACGTGCTATGTAAACCAATAATTTTCCCATTTATGCAGTCAGCTTTCAGATTCATTGTAGTTGTTCATAGATTTAATGATACACAGAGAGAACTTTAAAGTCAAGTTTAGTGGGCTGACTTTACCCACTTCATAACTCTTGTGTGTGTTAGTTATTTACTTGTAGCTAATGGGTAACAATCACTAAAGAGTTTGCCAAGTCCCTCCACCTACCTGTGTGTTTACTGTCTCAGCTACACTCATTATGGTATTATGGTTATTTTTAAAGAAGGGGGTTTGCCTTGCTGAAATTATAAGTGTACATTTAAAACGTTGCTTTTAGGAAAACATAAAACTCCTTAATAGTTTCATAATGTGGTGCCAACATTTCTTTCCAACCTCCTGGCCAAATCAGTATCAGCCCTCTCAGTTCACCACCGGATGCCCACTGCCTTCTGCCGTTTTATCCACATGGAGCACATGCCTCCTCTCATTGCAGCGGTCTGTGATTTGAGGCTGTCAGTGGACTATTTATAGCCACATATGTATAAGATGGGTGCTATTGATAACGGTGTAAGTAGCTAATAAAGAGGCGCCGTTGAGAGAGTCCCCCAGAAGCCCAATCTGCGCCTAAAGGCAAAGTTTAACATAGTTTGGAAACTTGGCTTTAAGACGGTGGAACTTCTTGTTCCATTCAATTATGTGCCTATTTGTTTTGTGCGTAATTACGCACAGCGGTTTGGACCGGTTACTTCATTATGCAGGTGATTTGTTCTTGCAATTCAGGGAAATCCTGTGACATCACAGGGTGCGAGTTAGTGACACTTAACCTGGGTCAATCTAAGCTTCCTTTCAGGAAGCATCCACATCTGAGATTTTATTCTTGGTTTCATTAGGCCTATAAGTTCAATTGGCTCTTCTGAGAAAATCTGTCATTGTTTTCCGTTTTATCGTCGTTCACCCTGAACAGGATATTTGTTTTAACTGGCAAATGTATCCCCTGTGAGGATGTGAAGACATGCGTTTGAATGCTGCGCTTGAAGGTCTCAAAAATTAGTAATAAAAAGTCTGTACAGAGTTGTGATATATAGCTTACACATCCTTGACCTTTAGATAAATTCTTTTCTTGGCATAAAATGAGTCAAGTCAGGCATAGTTAGGGGAACCTCCCACATACAACCTTGAAGCTGCTTAGACTCCAGGAAGGGAACTTATTTACACATGAATATGGAAGATTATTAGTATGAATAATTATTTGTTTACGAGCTTCCTCACTGACATGGCAGCTGCCCAAAAAGCTCATCAGTAAAAATGATACAGAATTCAGGACAGGCCTCACTTGGGATTATCTTGACTTGTTATTCTCCTACTTATAGCAACAACTCACCTCTTCTTTTTTTTTAAGAAAAGACTATATTGTGAATTTGTGCCAAACATCTCAGTTGCATGTTAGTCAGAATACACTGGAGGCATCTGTCAGTCAGTGTCAGGACTCAGTTAGCTTCTCCCTCCTGAGGCTGATGCTCCATCCCAGAAACACAAACACCAGTCTTCTGTCGAGATGATCTATATCTGTGGTTCTGCAGGTTATTGATCCCCCACCCCACCCCACCCCCCTTCCAAATATGTTTAAAAGCAAAAAAGCAAAACCTGACCCTTCATCATGAAACTGTAAACATGACAAATTATAATTTGTAAATTAGACCTTTATATAATAAGCAATCCTCCTCTATGGTCAGCATATGTGTCCTGTGCACTACTAGTAATCATGCAGGGCTGTGTATATAGCTGTGGTAATTGTATCCCACAGTGTTTGTGTGTCTCTGTGTGTTTCTGTGTGTGTATGTGTGTGTGCAGCCTGCCACATGATGATCAGACAAGCGGTTTTCCAGTCTTGTGTGATCTCCCTCTTGGCTGTTGCTGCCAGTGATGTCATCCCTCACTGTATACAGAATATTATGCTATTATGTTTGTCCTGGCCTTGACATTTCCCTGGAAAAATAAATAAGGCTTCAAGCAGGCTATGATAGCTCATGTGGTGTGTAAGCTTTTGCCGTAGTTTAAAGATGGAAACTCTGATATACAGTCAAACAGCGTAAATATTAGGATAGTGAGCTCAGATAGGGTTTGGCAGGTTGATTGGTTTTTAAGCTGTAACTGTTGTAGCCTGGTTGAGCGAAGAGGACAGATCGAGAGGTGCGGCCATGTGACCGGACCGGCGTCTTTGTTGCACAGGAAGAATCAAAAGTTTCAGACGTAGTGTCACTGTTGACAGTTGAAGAGTTGTGGGCCTGAAAAAAGTTTGGGGCCAGACAAATGGTAGAGACACAGAAAAGAAAAAAGTTATAGGGCCATGAGAGTGATTTAGTATCCACTTCCATAAAGCTGGAGGACTCACGAGAGACAGATTTAAGAAAAGAAAAAAAAGAAAAAAGGAAGAATCAAAATCGAAGCAGCAGATGCTGACATATCCTGACTTTCAGTTCCTCGTCTCCAAAAAACACTGGATACTACTTTTCCCACAATTCAATTCATTAGCATCTTTCGTTCAACCCCTCATGTCTGTTTAATGCTCTCATCTTTTTCAGCTCCGTTCCCACAGTTAATAAAGCAGGTTTTGTTTTCGGACGTTACTCCCGATGACATCTCTGTGATAGCATAATGATCTATTTTCTCAGGCGTTTAGAAAGATGTTATACGACTGCAGTACCCTGAAGAGTATTAATATAAAACACACCTGAAAAACAAGAGACAGGCTGAAGGATTTGAGAAGCACAGGCTAACAGAGACGTAGAGAAGAGAGCTCCAAACTCCTTTTGTTTTTTAATTCGGGTCAGTCCTATTTAGCCCTGCGTTGTCAGCACTCACTCTACTTTTTCATGCCTTTCAGTTAACACAGAGGAAGCTGTTCCTAACAGCAGTGCTTCTTCTCGTGGAGCCTGAAAGGATGGAAGAGTCAGTTTGATTCAGAGGAGCTGCAGAGCTCTTAGTGCAGGTGAAGGCTGCAGGGTCACATTCACTGTCAGTGACTGCTGAAACTCAGTTTGCTGATACAGTTTAAGAGTTTTCTGTAAACAAGTGAGACTATCTTAAACCGAAGCAGACCACTCTGGAGTGAGGATAATTTGAGGTGAGAGCTCAGCTCAGAGCAGATTAGTTTGCTTTGGAAACTACAGATCGCTTCACACAAACCCTGACACGTTTCTTTCATTTGTTTTGGATATTTTATTTTTTTGCAGTGCACGGCGAAGTCTCGCTTTGTCTCATCCGGCTCAGGCTAAGGAGACTCCTAACTCCTCCATCTCATTTCTGCCCCTGCCTCAATTACTTTATCAACACTTAACCCTCGCATTAATTGGTTTCACAAAACACCCCAGACTGCACACCAGCTGTGTAGCCGAGTAATTTGAATCTACTTAATTTGGGAAGGTGTTGCTATCTTCTGCCTTTCTGAGTTTAATTTGGAAAAAAGGAAAAAAAAAATTCACAACAACAATACATGTATTTTCTCTCTTCACTCTCCTCTTTAGGGTCTTAATGAGGAATTAGAGCCAATAGCATTATTCATTAAACAGAGCTTGCCAGCTATTTATCACTGTAACAATATTAGCATATTTGTTTAAAATTTCAACACTTTTTTTAGCATTCGTAACCAGGTTTAGCATTTTTAATAATCTGGCATCCAATGCATCGTACCAAATTGAATGCTGAAAAAGAACCAGTGGCAAGCCCCAGAAACATATAAAAATCCTTCACACACACACAGACACACACACGTGTACACACACTGCTCTAATTACTGCCTCCCCCGCTCCCTGTCTCTTATTCCTCACCTCCTGAGATGCAGGTGTAAAATATCACATTTTTCCAGCATTTCTCCCTGAGGTGGCACTGGCTTGGACTCACACTACGTAAATTTCCCCTTTCATATTCCCTCGCACATTTTTTTCTACAAACAAGTTCCCCCTCCCCTCCCCTCCCTTCCCTCTCTTTGATGTGTTTGCCACATCTGCACAGGTTTGTTAGCTTGTTACCAGGTGAAGAATGAGGATACAATTAAGGCTGAATGAAGTGGGACTGGGTAGGATGTCGGCGATGTTTCGCAGTGGAGAAGAAAAAAGTCTCCCCCACAATGCTCCAGAAAAACTGTTGAGCTTGCAGAGGAAAGATCAGAAGGTTGTTTAACAGTTGTTCAATTGCGAGGGTACCTGCATGTCTCTCGTGGATTGTTGTGTATCCAGAGGCCCTGGGTGGTTTTTTGTGCTGCCTGAGCGTGACCAAGAAAATGAGGAAGAGGAGGGATGGTATATATATATATATATAGCTGCTCAGAGCTTCGGCAACCAGTCTCTGCATTTGCAGAACAACTCTGTCTCGTAACATTTCATTATTATCTCATAGTGTGGTGAATGTGCAGGTCACAACTTGTCCACCAGAGCGTTGTGGAGTTGTTGGATTGTGTATTCGATGAGTTTGATGAGGGAAACCAAGAAATCCCATTAGCCTCCGTAGCGTAGCTCTGGGCAGCTCGCGGCTCTGCTCCACCGTTCTAAAAATAGCTTGCACCGACAATTAAAGGTAACGAACCTACTGCTAAAACTATAGGGATTATGCCAATGGGCCAATTTGCCAAAATGTTGAACTATCCCTTTAAGATGAGAGTAGTCATCCTGGAACACATCAACTAGATGGTTCAACAATCCATACTGCCTGGATAATAACTTTAGCATTAAACATTATGGGTAATGTTATTCTGAGATTGACTAGGTTAGTGTCAACACTTCTAAGGCTGCATCAACACTACTGTATTGTAGTTTGAGATTCATCTCACTGCTACATTTATGTCCAGTTCTCTCAAGTTTTTAAAACTCCTAAAATAAATCTGCTGGTCCTGTTCTGTTTTGAAGACTCCAGGTTGTGTTGTTGTCTGGACGAGCACAAGCAGACACCATGAGAAAACAATGATTCAGACGCCCTCAGTCACTCCCTGGGTCTTGACTAACAATGGTGAAAGCAATGTAGATAATGAAATACAAGTGTTACCGACCTTGTTGTCTTTGTTCGCAGCTGTTGTTCAGTTAAATTCTGCATTTTTATGCTAATAACCTTCTTTGCTGTTCCTCATTCATCGTATTTTCTGTGATGAACCAACTGCAGAGTGGATACTCTGCTTCCTATACAAAGTGGTATGTGAGTATGATGTGAAATGAGTTTGCGGGTGTGACAATATGGATGGTGATTATTCCTGACGCGGAGCTAAAATAGTCACCTGGTCGTCATGTTTTGTTTTAAAATGTCGTAGCGGTGTGGATGAGGTCTAAATCTCACTAATTAACACAGAAATGTGAAAAGGACAAGCTGTGGTTTCAGCAGAGTTAATACAAGGTTGAACTATTTCAGCACCCAGGCTCCAATTATGGATGGATATCTTATTGTGACAATTAGATTTCCAGGATTTTCCTGCCATTTTAGAGGGTTAACAAGTAAAATACACCAAGACTACATCCTCATTAACACATTTAGGCCTAGCAGGATTTTACTGCTCAGCACATCAGCTACTGACAAAGACAACAAGGTCGGTAACACTTGTTTTTCATTACTAAGGTTCATGCTAAGCCTCTTTTGCGACCTTGGGTGTATTCATTCATATAAAGCATCATTCAGACAAACAATTGACATTAAATCATGACCTTCTTACCCAGCAGCAGTTTCTATTTCTAACATATGAATAAAAAACTAATTAAAATCACCTTTCAACATCAGTTGTGCTTCTGACCACCGTACACCTGTGAAGCCACTGTCCCCTTTGGCCTTTCTCCTTAACTCCTGGGGGAGCGGTGGGGTCTGGCTCTGTTTTTAGCTGCTATGTTCACCAGCTTTAGCTTCGAGCTAACTTTGCCTGTCTGCTGTGGGCACATGGCTTACAGCAGGGTCAGCCTTTGTTGCCATGAGAGCAGTGAGAGACAATTGAAGCACTAAAGTTGGCTGTCTGAAGGACCAAAACAACGAGACACTGTGAAGCCTAAAAGAGTTGAGATGTCAGATAATAAATTCTCTAAGGGTTCATCATTATAGGACTGACCCTCTTCACTACATTTGACACATTGTTATTCTTGTTAATGGTATTCCCTAACACTGCTCTTGCTTTGCAATGCATCACAATGTATTGATCATGCTAATGATTCCGATGTGCTGGAGACTCTTCTCACACCTGCACCTGAGTCATGTGGATGTGCAAACATCCTCACCAGGAAGACAGCCCAATGTTATTATGAAAAGATGTTTAAATAATAATAATATTATTGAAAAAAGGTTCATATTTTCCCCTCCTAGGATTGTGTTGGAATGACTATTTGATTTAATCACTGAGAAACAGAAACTGATGGGACTACTTAATACTCAGGGACAGATATTTAATCTCAGCTCAGCTGATTAGAAAAGCAACTATAATCAAATTTCCCAAATAATTTTAATAATTTTAAGAATAACTTTGGGGATTCTTGGTTTTGGGTGTAAACTCATTGCAGTTTTTTCCACTACTGAGGCAATGTATATCTGTGTCGAAGCATATCCTCTCTAAAGGTGCTTATTTTATGCAGGTTCAGATTGTTATTATTAGAGTCTTGCAACATTATACCGATTTCCTACAGAGAAATAAAGAATGATTTTTTTTTTTTGCTTAACCAGAAACAACTGTTTAGTTGTTTTATTCAAGGCCACCAGACTCAAAAAGACAAAAAGAATAATTTGACCCTGCAGAGCACAGGAGGTGCTGGTTACTGCCGCAGCCTCTGTTGGTTAATATGTTTGTGTGACTTTAAGTGATGGTAGTAAAAGTACACGTACACACAGTAACACAAACAAACTGACTGGTCGAAGGTGCAGCAGACCAGCAAACCCTCTGTTATTGGAGGCAGAGTTATTGTTTTTGTCAGCGGAGTCTGGTGGCTTTGAATGGAGTGATAGTACCGCGGCCGTTTCTGGTTAAACAAGGAACTTAATCTTTTACTAAAAGCTCTGTTGGAATCCCATCCGTAATGTTTTTGGAACACTGCAAAGACCTTTGTCCATATCAGCTGTTTACACCTAGGTATAGGGATGAAAATCTGTTTTATCCTTTAACACGTCATACATACATAATAAACTCTTTTCTACTGTCGTTTCAAAGTCAACTTCTCCTTCAATGAGATCTGACAGTCAACATCCCCTGACACTAAATGATTTCTAGAGCTTATTTTTGAGTGTTAATTACACAAGGCTCTGCAACTCTTTTAGCTCTGGGCAGGGCATATGGATTGGGCATATGTTACATGTATATATACATATAGAAAAACAGACAAATATATATAATTGATACCATGCTCCATAAAAACTGACAGAGAGGAGGGGAAAAGGGGCCAGAGCTGCAGGGAGCGACATCAAACAATCAGCCTCAAACTAACGATGCCCGTCTCTGAGGGATGGAGTTAAAGATGAAGACGGAGAGATGCTGACCCGTGTTTTTATCCTCTCATTTATTCAGCGCTCCGATACCGATCTCCACTGTCTGTCAAATCAATGTTCAAGCTAAATAAATTACTTCAACCTGTCAGAGAGAGGTAACTAGACGTGTGTGTGTGTGTGTGTGTGTGTGTGTGTGTGTGTGTGTGTGTGTGTGTGTGTGTGTGTGTGTGTGTGTGTGTGTGTGTGTGTGTGCCCGGTCCTGTGTTAGTCTGTGATTAGCATCAGGGTAAAATATATCCTTCAGCTGGACCAGGCAGTTTAAGAGCTTATCAGAAAGCCCAGGGAGCTTGACAAGGGCACCATTTAGTGGGACAAATGGTTTCAAATGGTTTTCCTCCAGTGTTTCCCCACATATTAACGATGACAGGCCAGAGGTTGGATGCTGAGGCTGAATGCCACGGGTAGTGTTTTCTTAGTCACTTGGATGACTTGAATTCTAACTTTGTTTAAACAAGCGAATGCCTCATGTGGGCCCCCTGCTAAATTTATTGTGAGCAAGTGTGGCTCTGCTCAACAAAAAACCAATGTTAATCTTATGTTAATCAGCCCGCCTGCGAGACCTTTTGCCACAGACATTGAGTGAAATCACACGCGGAGATGCCCTTCCTGTGTTACAGTAAAAGGGAAAGGGAAAAGACTCGAGCTGTAACCTCTCATTCTGAAGGATATGAATAGCCTGTGTCTCCAGCCGCAGCTCGGTTAGCCCCGAGTCTGGGACTTATTATAGTGCTGTGTGTTTATGCATGTGTCTGCGCATGTATTTGTTCAAGTGCAATCCCGTGTCACCGTGTGCACGTGTGTATTTTTGCACATATGTAAATGCTTAAGTGACTTAATGTCTGTTTAAAATTGTTTACCCTATGCACCAGTTTAAATAGTATAACTTTACATTCTGTTTCTGGCTACGAGCAATGTTTGTTCCATTTTTTGGGTCCGCGTTTGTTCTGCTTAAGGTATGTTCAAAGATCAAGACATAAGTTCTGGAAAACAGGATTATTTCCTCTCTTCTTCTTCATCATCCAGCAAATGAACTTAGGTCTCCTGGATCCATTGTGAGTGAAACTTCCTTCCCCCCTAACTCACAAAGTTGTTTTCATTAATTTAGCAATTTTTAACCCTCATCTAACAGGTTTAGTTGATTCCCAAAACAGACATTCAAATTTAGCCTGGCAAAAACCAATTTGTACGAGTCTGGACTGAAAAGTAACAGCCACAGGCTAGCTAACCAGGCAGAACTGCCATCCCAGATCCAGATCCTCAGTCTGTGGTTCCCTCCCATCCATGTTGTCTGGCCTGGCTGCCTCAATTGACAGCAGAACTGCAATAGATGCTCATTCAGAGCCCAAGTCTCTGCTGGCGCGTCCCGCAGCATACAAATGAACCGCGCTGAATAGAAACAAACAAACAGAATAAATACTTTCACTGCATCTATCAGTGAATGCAACATATAGGGACCTGTTAGCGCGGCCAAGAGCACTGTGATTGGCCCGTATGCCGGGCAGACGTATGGCCTGTGTATGTGCGGGTCTGCGGCCAATATGTGCATGTGTAGGACGTGACAGTGCGTATGTGAAAGATTTGTGCTGAATCAGTGCACGCTGACAGAAAAGTGACCATGCAGGTGAAATAGCAGGGACAGGAAATGCCATTGTGTTGTGAGTATTGTGTGGTGCGGGTACGGCAGCTAAACACATTGCTCCCCTCATTCAAGTGGTGGTGACTGGCAGGGCCTGCACAGCATATGGTCTCAGGCATGCAGCACACACCATCAACTGTGTGTGTGTGTGAGTGACTGAGCATGTGCGTATGTGTGTGTGTGTGTGCGTGTGCGTGTGTGTGTGGAATATAAAGACATAAAAGTGTTCCTCCAGTAGTTATCTGGTGGTGGTGGGACTTGAACTTGGCTATGAACAGAAAAATCAAAAATCAAATACATCAAGATCAGGAATCATCTGATATGAACAATATGCTCTTACAGCTCTGATGTGTTTTTAACTCAGTGAAGCTGAAAACAGTGTCAACTAATGAATGAATGACTGTTGTGTTACATTTCAGGCAACCGAAACCTTTCTGTTGAACGAAGAACCCTCCAGAGGTCCTGGGATGCCTGAATGCTTTGTAGTATCAGATTCATACAGGGTATGCATCTATTTTTTTTTATTATTTTTATTTGTATTATTATTATTATTGTTATTATTATTTATTCTTGTTGTTTCATGTGTTGGTACTAAATGTGTTATTTGAGTCATTACTCATTACTGTGACTGACAGTCTGTTTTCATGCTCTTGGTAATTGCACCACAATCATAATGTCATTCACAGCTCCCTCTACTCAGCTGCAAACCATTACAATCATTATTTCCACAGGCACATATAAGAAAAAAAAAGAGAGAGAGAGAGAGAGAGAGAGAGAGAGAGAGAGGGGGGAGAGGAGGGGTGTGTGTGTGTGTGTGTGTGTGGGGGGGGGGGGGGGTCTTTGCAACTTCACCAAAGCGCCCTCGCCTCATGGGGGTGAAAATTATAACGATAACGTGCAGCGTTGCTCCGTTGTATGAAAACACAAAAAGAAAGCAAAGTTAAGGAAAGCGAGGAGCTTTTCTGAGAGGAAGGAGGAACCTAACCAGCGAGCAGCGGATTTACAATGATCGACGTGATATAAAACGGTCATAAAAAAAACAGAGAGTTGGAGATGGGGAGGTGGAGAGGGTGGTGGTGGTAGTGGGGGGGTTCTGTGGATGACTGAAAATGTGATTGTTAATGAGGTGGGAGCCAGTTTTCTAGGCTACAGTCTTTGTTTCCCAGAGTTAAGACTTATGCCAAGTCTCAGAGAGAATCTGGGTTGCTACAGTGTATCATGTGTCTCGGGGTACAGAAATGAACCATTATGGCTGTAATTGAGTAGCGCGGCTGGTGGAGGAGAGTTTCGGAGAGAGAGAGGGGGAGGGGGGGGAGGAGGAGCGTTGGTGGAGCTTGTATTGGATTCCGGGGGCAGTGAGTTCAAGAACATCCACAGGAGGGTGTCCACCTCCAACTTCTCACCAGGAGGTCTGCTGTCAGGGGCATCACAGGCCTGCCTTCTTTCTGTCTAGATTTCACTGTGTGTGTGTGTGTTTGGCTTTCATGTTAAGGTTCCTCTAAGAACCGCTGAGGATGACGGTGCAGTCGCTTTTGAAATGGTGTATGAATGGAAATGTGAATTGAACAGCCTGTTCTGGAAGCCGTACAGGAGCTTTCTGGTGCTGTTGTTGAGACGATGAGGCCAGAACCATTCTGGCCCTTGTGAAACCTTCAGATGAAGAGGTTTCCCCCTGTCACAGGTTCAGACCAGGGCCGGCTCTAGGATTTTGGTGGCCCTAAACAAGATTTTTGTTTGTGGCCCACTCTAAGCGCAAACACCAAATCACTGGTTAAAACTGAATAAGGACATGTTTATGCCCTCTGAGGTTTGAGGCCATTTTCTCGACTTTTACATATTTTCTTAAATTTATCTTTTTAAGATACTTGCAGATGTAACAATACTCAAGTGTTTAATGTCTAAATATTAGAACCTCCGCTGTAAGCACACGGAGGCCAATTTGCCCTAGAACACTGTGTAAAGAAATAATTTAAGCCAAATGCTGGAAATTTGAGGTCTGCTTTTTGAAAAATTTCAAATCCCTTGTGAAAACACTCCTTCAGTCACGAGAATGAACTGTTTTGGTGCTTGAAATAGGATATGAATACAGTAATAGATAAGTGTAGAAAACAAGTCTAAAATGAAATTTTGTAAGATTGTTTTTTGAGCATAAATGTTGTCATTCTGCCATTCTATTTTCACCAAATGTCTCAAATGTGAGATAAAAGAAGCTGAATATTGACTTCAAATTACATATACTAAAGCTCATAGCGTGCGTGCAGACCTCAGGATGTTTAAATGACTTGATGAACCCCGGTACCTTTCTGATCATGTGGCCCCCCACCTAGCGGCTGTGGCCCTAAACAACTGCATAGAGTGTTTATGCCAGCGGCCAGCCCTGGTTCAGACTCATCGTAATAATCAGTTTTTGCCTATGATCAAACCCTAGAAATGACGTCTGGCTGATATTATAGCTTCCTGTAGACACACAGCACAGATGCAGGTGTATATATGAGGTAAATGTAGCAACTGCGGTTCAGAAATGACAAACCAGGGTTGAGCAGAGACACCGTCATCGTTACTGAATTTGCCGGCAGAAGTGACAAGTTGACAATTACACTGTAAAATGCTCCACTCAGTCTGAGCCATGGTCACAATCGGTTAAACTTGATTTCAGTTAGGATTGTTGTTTCTGCTTCATTTATCATTTTCATATCTTACAAAAAACAACAAAAAAAGGAATTCTATTGGAAAACAAAAAAAAGAAGAAATTTTCTCACAGCTGTATTTTTTTTTCTGGCTCATGCCGGTGACATCATGATGTTGTCATGTTGTCCGTCTCTCAGTGTGACCTTGAAAGTTCAGGAATACTTGGAGGAGTTTTTCGGCCAATTCAGGGGCAATGTCTACTGAGGCTTAAAGGTCAAAGGTCAAGGTCACATTTTTGGGATACAGCTCAAGAATTCATTCTCAAATCACCACAAAATTTCACACAAATGTCTAAAAAGATAAAATGATAAGATGATGACATTTTATGTCCTAAAGGTCAAAGGTCAACTTCACTGTGACATCGTAATGTTCTGCTGAAACACTTTTTTTCTTTTTGCCAAAACATACTCCATATTTGGTGAGAAACTGATTTAGTGGCAGAAACCGTCAGTGACGGTATGGAGCCTCCGTGCTGTCAGGGTGAAGATGATCAGAATCAAGTACGTGAACACATACGAGGAGGCTTTGTTTGTCTCAAAGTCAAAGTCAAAGTCTGTCAAAGTGAGAACAACATAGTCAAATCAGTGTTATTTATGTATCCCTGAGTTCCCTAACAGTACTCCCTGCACAGACTTGGATTTAAAATGCAACAAGGAGGCCTGGCCAACAAGAGAGAGGCAGAAATTCTCGTTTCACTTGTTTATATGAAGCATAAAGGCTCAGGTTACATTTACAATGACTTGATAAGAGGGAGTTGTTTTTTTTTACAGTGAGCTTACGTCCCGTCACATTTATCAAATTGCATGTAAACTGTGAGCTGCTAAAACTGACATCTGCTAAGCCAAACAGCACAACCACAGTTTCTTTTTTTTGTGCTTATCTCCTCTGCACTGTCTCATCTCCTTTCCCACAAAACAGGCAGCCAGGTGTGGTGCTATCACTGGCTGTTAGTGTCACACTGTAGGCAAAGTTGCGGTTACTATCCTCGAACAACCTGTTTTGCAGACCTGAGGATTCTTAAAGACAGAGATCGATTGATACGACTCTTGCAATCAATCAACCGGCAGGAAAAAGCCTCTGTGTTTTTTTTATTTTTGTAACCCAACCGACATACAACTCCTCTGGTTGATGGCTGAAGTCGTCACGGCGGCGCTGGCCACTCTGGAGCAGTGGCAAAATATGTATATTTGAAGCGTGTGAAAAAAGCAGAGCCGCGGCAGACCCACCAACCGTAGCATATGGCTCTACCATGTGTTACTTAATGAGAGATTTACTCACACAGACCACTAAATGTGTGGCTCATTTAAGGAGCCACGGCAGAGTGTTTGCGTGTGTTGCATCCAAGTCAAGTCTATAAAGGAGGGGAGGTTTGATCCCCGGCTAACCGCGCTCCCTAACCTTTTGCACTTGCGCTGCTTTTTAATGACTGTGCTGCAGGAGAGGGAGCTGAGAAAGCAGAGACCATCGCTTGAATGTTGCAGCCTGCGGTTATGATGTCAGCACACCTGCCTAAACAGAAACAAATAGGTGTGTGCATAAGGGTGTGTCTGCATGTGTGTGTGTCATATTTACAGAGAGGAATGCTGGGTGTTATAACCCCCGTGTGGTGGTGGTGAAGGACAGGAGGTTAGACTTTTTGTGGTGCACATACAACTCCTGACCACACGCTCTCTCCCTCTCCGCCTGCGCCTCTGGCTGGCGTATCTGGCCGTGTGCAGTAATTGGCCACACAGAGCCCAGATCTCTTTGTTTTCGCCTGCAGAGGCTTTGCGGTAGAAAATGCACAAGCAGTAGGCCTCATAAATCTGCGGGACTCCGAGCGTCGGGGCCCAAAATTTCAGCTCTGCTCCTTCACAATGACTTCACTCCCACCCAAATTCCCCACTGTACCACACTCAGGCCCTGCTCCAAGAAACTTCACTTTATGACTTTTTGTGTGATATGTTTATCACTCACTACTGTTTATGTGTGTGTGTGTGTGTGAGAAAGGGAGAAAGAGTGAGAGAGAATTTTCTGTTTCCTCACACACCCCAATTTAGTACAATTTAGTATTTTGATGCAGCTTGGAGGCTGTGATTATACGTCTGTCCTCACTGTTTGCTGCTGCCCTACTTGACAGTGAACGCTGCAGTTGAACTGTTTGGCTTGGACTCACTTCACTGGGTTTGAAACTACAGTTGTGGGCTCCAGACCGGGTCAAATATGGTTCAGTAAATAAATAGACTTGACTTTACAGCCGTGATGAGATAATGCATTGATTTAAATGCCTGCAAATGATAAAAAGTGCAGAGCTCTTTTTTTTTTTTTTTTTTAGCTTTGAGGACATGAGAGATGAAATCTGAACATTTTCGTCCTGGTTTTGTTGATTAGGCCTATATAGGTACATTATACATTCTCAGTCAGATTGGACACGTTTTACAGCTCCCAACAAAAAATGACAGGAGAGTCTTCCTCCTGTTTTGTCCTACAGCTGCTGCAGCGCTCTGAACTCCTCTGGCGATGCGTTTACGTGTTTCCCCTCTAACTTCTAGCTAAAAAAAAAAAAAAATCCAAAACATTAAAGATGCACTAGACGACTCATCTGTCCCCTGGTGATTATTTGCGTCTTCAGATGACGGTATGGACGGGTCAGTGAACGCAGCTGAAGCGTAACATTTGCATGTAAAAGATGCGGGGAAGCGGCGGACACAGACAGGGCTCTGCGCTGCGGATCACAGAGAGACAGCGACGAGTTTATTACCAAAAAAACAAAAAAAACAAAAAGATTTTTGAAAGTTTTTTTTTCCTTGCTGCTAATGATGCTTTGATGAATGTGCAAAAAGAATAAAAACTAAAAAAGGAAATAGGGGGAAAAAAAGGCGCCATACGGAAGGAGTCGTTAGAAAAAGAGGAGAGCGATAAAAGTCCTTCAAAGAGGAGAGGGGAGGGAGACAAAGTTTTTTCCCTGAAAGTTTGTGCAAGCTTTCACTTTCTAGGCGGGGTTACTGTAAGCTGCAGCAGCATGGAGTGAGAGAAACAGGACGGCGAGCGATTGCAATGCAGCACTATACCGAGCTTCCATCCAACTTAAATAAGCTCTCCAATTCTCCTTTCTAAAAATAACCATGTACTCCCCGTACTGCTTGACACAGGTAAATTATCTTCTCTTCTTTCATTGTTGGGGTTTTAGCCTATAGTGGGGACGCCGGTGGGCTTTTTTTTTATTTTTTATTGCGCTGCCTGTGTCTATTATTTTCCATGTGTTTGATTGTTGTAGCGCAGCGACTTTCTGCTCTGACTCCGTCTCTAAACTTCACCTTCACTCTCCGACGCTCGTCCCGTCTCCGAGCGCGTTTGTGCCGCAACAAACTTTTTTCTCGTGCGTATTCCACCGCACATGGTTTTTTGGAGAGAAAATGGCGCTTCTCCCGAAATGTATTTCATATAAAAAAAAGAAGGAGGGGAGCCCGCGGGAGGAGGAGAGAAGAGAACGGAGCGCAGGGACAGACACGGAGTGTGGACTGGAGTTTAACGTTACTGCTGTTAAGACATTTCCAAGTAGTGTCGAGGCTTGCAGGAGTGTGTGTATATGTGTGTATGTGTATGTGTGTGTGTTTTTTTTGTTGTTGTTGGCCGGTGAGAGAGCGGGGCGCACACCGCCGCCTTTAGAGCTGAGACCGGGACGAGCGAGACAGGCTGGAGCTGGTGTGTGTGTGTGTGTGTGTGTGTGTGTGTGTGTGTGTGTGTGTGTGTGTGTGTGTGTGTGTGTGTGTGTGTGTGTGTGTGTGTGTGTGTGTGTGTGTGTTTATAAACTGTGAAGAACAGTACTACAGACAGTCCGCGTGCATCTTCCTGGGATGGTGTTTGCGCGGCGCTCTGCAGCAACACTTGACAGTGTTTTCTTCTCCCACCCATTCAGTTTATTTTTCTTTTGCTCTTGAATGCAACACGTGAGCACGTGCAGTTACAGGTTAACTGAATGCACCGGTGGTTGCATTGATTTTCATATTTATATATCCGTGTAGTTCTTTATCTTTATTCAACCTCAGCTTCTTCATTTCCCTGTTCGCCTGTGCAGAGCAGAGCGCAGTTCCTGCTTATGTCACACTTCACTCAGACTGACTTTACAAAATAAAAGTCACTACTTTCCCCCCCTTTTTTAAATGTGAAATTTCCTCCTTTAGTATCTTGTTGCAGGTAGTTGTGAATCTTATTTTGAAGGCTGTTGTGTCTTCAATTTTTAACACTTAAAAAAAAAGTAAAAAATAGGAAAAACTGCGACTTCTTAGACTTTATTGTTAATCATATTTATTTAGTCTATTTACTTGGTTGCTTCTGACTCTGTTCAGACCTGATGCCGTATTATTAACAGACTGCTGTGGACTTTTCTGACATTAAAATAACACGGCTCTGAGCTGTAATAAATCTAAATGCTCTAATGTTCATTTTTGACTCATTTTGATTGACTCTCGATAGCTTTTTATATCTACTGTGCATTATTCATAATTAATGACATTTCACTTGCAACAAACCTCTATTTTTGCAGCATATTTGCCTAAAAGTAAAACTTTTGAGTGTAAGAGCTGCAGTCAGCCTGGGCGCATGCAGTTGTATGCAGCTGTTTGCATTACACCACAGCTGTACAAAAGTTTTCATTCCAGACTGCAAAACCCCAACACGCTCAACCGCCTTCTAATCTAAATCTTATACGAAACAGTCGTTAGTCCTCTCACAGGCGTTTGCCCTCTGAAGCAAAGTCAAACTTAATTAAAAAACATCTTTAGTTTTAAATGCTTCCCTCCAGTGCAGGTCTGTGAGACTTTGAGGGAGTTTCCTTCCTTTAAGACAACCAGTGGCAAAGAGCTGCCCCATGTTATGTTATACAGCTGCTGGAAGTCTTCCTCTTATAAAGCAGACTTGTTTATCCCTCATTGGCTTCGTCTGACAGTGGACTGCCAGGGTCCCGTTTGATGTGTAATTCATTCCTGATTTTTACAGTGGTTTTATTAAAAGAGTTTTCCTCCCATCATGCATCTCTGACAGCTCTGCTACCAGAGGCTGAGAGGATGTTCCTCGCTCCTCTCATGGGCACAAGTCATGTCTGGTTTCCATTTAAAAACATTAGCAGTTAGGATCATAATGTCAGCCTCTCATTGACACCAGAGAGGGGAAGGAGATTTTTTATTATTTTCCCTTAATTCTTCTTTTTATTGAAAAAAATATTATGGGCTACTCAGTGTGTTGACTTAAGACTTTGGAGGGTGAAAGTGACTTAGAAATGGAAGGGAAAATAGAAACAGACTGGTAAATTATGACCACAGGCATCACACATATTGCATAGATCAGAATGCTCTCTGTATATAGGAGCCTCGCACAGGCCTTAGATATTTTTTTAAAATTCCAAGCAGGCCTTTAGATATGATGACTTTATCTGTAATTGATAAAAAAAGTCTTATACCGCAGATGATCCCTAAAGGAAAATAGATTTTATTCAGCTACATAAATTTCCCTTAATTAAACCTAATTGGTAGCAGAGGCTCATACAGTGCAGTGTAGTACACATGTTGCACATCACAGTAACTCACAGCAAGTCACCATGGAAGCGCGTAGATGACCTCACACACTCGGTTTGAGTTTTTTCTGCTAAATTTTATCCCTGTGTGTGTGTGCATGTGTGTGTGTTTTTTAGCAGAGAAGTAACAACCCTCTCCCTCTTTCTGTCTCTCCACACACACACACACACACACACACACACACACACACACACACACACACACGTTCCACCAGCATTCCCTTGCAGCTCCGTCTGCAGACGGAAAGGCACATTTTGTTTATTTAATTGCTGTTAATAATTTAAAAACCGAGCTTGGACCTCAGATATGGCAACAACTGTAAACAATCGAATGAATTATTAACTGTGATAAAAGACAGTCTGGAGAGGAGCAGCGTGCTGAGATGGTGACGTTGCGAAATGTCACCAAAATAGAGAGAGATCCCGAAGTGATACAGAATAGCATAGCCTATTATATCTATATTATATTATTATTGTGTGTGTGTGTGTGTGTGTGTGTGTGTGTGTGTGTGTGTGTGTGTATATATATATATATATGATAATCAGTATCGATGAAAGTGAACGTCAGTGTTTCATATTCAAATTCCCCAGTCACCTGTAACTAGTCTGTTAAGCAATAATATAACTAGGCCTATTTATAGAACTATTTCCTGCTCAGATTGTCACTTACATAATTTTTTATTTTGTCATGTTTAATTAATAACACAATGTCACAATTTCTTTGCCTTCATTTCTCCGTCTGTGCTGCTCTCTCCACACTTAAACAGTCAGCCCAAAGTGACGCAGCACAAATCTGCACATTAGGAATAACCGTTTTTTTTCCCTTTTCATTGCATTTAAAAAAAAAAAAAAAAAAAATGTGTGTTGAGTACTTCATGCAGCTCGTAATGTTGTCATCTCAGACTGTTTTCACTGGTGCGACATGTTAACTTATTCCTTCCCTCTGCCCCCCTCTGCCCGCCTGGACGCTGACCCCTGCTCTCCTCGCCTCTTAACACCCTCTCAACACTAAAGTATTACCCTACTCACCTTCTAAACAATGCCTTAGTGGTAAGTCCTGTTTAGTCCCTATTTCTTCAGCATTAGGTGTATGTGTTTTCTATATATATATATATATATATTTTTTTTTTTTTTCCAAATGTTTTCTGTGGTGACTCCTGCAGGGCCGCTCACGCTGACCTGCAGCTGGAATTATTCTAGGCTCGTGCAGGGAGGAGGGAAAGCTTTTATTTTTGCACACACGCACGCACGCACACACACACACACACACACACACACACAAACACACAAAGTTGCATTTTCTCCCTGTGTGTTTTTGTAGCCTGTTATTGGCAACATTATCAAACCAGACGACACTTTTTTTTTTTCTCGCTGCAGCAGCGGCGCAAATAGTCCAAAGCCCCGGCTGCAGCTCCGACCGCTGCTTCTCACACACATGTGTTCTAATGTGTGTTTAGGAAAATATCACATCCCACTGTGGAAATAGGGTTATTCCGCAACATAAGACCTTTTAGCTGCACTTGATAATAGTGATCGAGCGCAGCAGCTTTGATAACGCTCACATTTACATTTCCCGCGCTGGAGGAGGAGGTTGTGAACCAGCGGCCTGCGTCATCAAATGTTCCGTTTTCCATCTTCCATAGATTTAAAGTGCACGCGCTCCTCTGCACAGCTTTTTCTCATGCAGCTGAGAGCTCCTGTTTATTTTGGTGTGGGCTCATTATTATCGCTTTACAGATCCGTATGACAAGTGTGTGATTGTGTAATTGTGTGTGGGGGGGTGTGTGTGTGTGTCAGGGTCTATTTTCTCTGAGAGTCAGAGGTCACTTCTTCTTGGAGGTCACCACCTCAGTGCACATGACTTATTGCTCTGTCCTCCCAGTCTGAAGCGCCGCACTTTTCTTTATCTGCTCTATATGTTGCTCCAAGAGGATGTATTATATTTTTCTTACGTCACTGGCGGTTGTTATCACGCTCTATCACAGAGCAGTGTTTTCACTGAAAATATCAAAGCGATATTTAAAGGAGGAAGGCATGAGCTAGTTTGTTTTATGTGAAAATCTGATTAAATTGATGTAATCAATATCAGGACTTTGAAGCATTAACTTTGCATTGACACATATTTGGTGAGGTGCCCCCCCCCATCTCACCCTCCCAACCCTTCCCTCTCTCCCTCTCTCTCTTCCTCCCTCTCTCTCTGTCTCTTCCGAAGGCCTGGAAAATGAGTTGGAACAGCTGTTCAGAGGATTAAAATCTGATGGAACCACAGTCTGAATAAACAGAAAATGTTGGATTTTTCAGAATTAAAGACACACACACACACACACACACACACACACACACACACACACACACACATATGTGAGCACGAGCACACACACACACACACACACACACACACACACACACACACACACACACACACACACACACACACACCACGGACATGCAAACATGCACCTAAAAGCTTTGGGTGCCATGTCTTCATGCCAATTAGGCCTGTGAGTGGTTATCGCTGGATTAGCTGGGATCCCAGTTTCCAGGCGACTGTGTCTCACCTTTATCCTTTAAAAAAAAACCTTTTCCCGGCCAGTTGCTGGTGTTTCATTTCACAAGTGAGCACAAACCCAAGTCACATTACAAGGAGTAAAAATTGCTTGTATTACATTTCTCAGACATATCTCTAAGATATTATTGAATTATGATATCACTGTGAGTTCTGGTTCACTTGCACATAAGTTTAAATGCCTTGATTATAGACACACATGTAGCCTATATATATATGTATATATATATATATATATATATATATATATATGTGTGTGTGTGTGTGTGTGTGTGTGTGTGTGTGTGTGACTGCAGCGGGGACAGCTCCGTGACACTACTGTGAGGCTGACTGCTGGTGAGTGCTTAAAGACGGGGGTGGCCCGTTACTGAGAATGTGAAGTGGCGCGTTACTACGGTTTGGTTGAATGAAAAGCAGTGTCAGGTTTTGGCCACACATCAGCTGCCTCAGGTCAGGGCATGACGGCGAGCTAAGCTAACGTTAGCTAACGCAGCATCCGAGGCCGAAGCTGTGTCCCAGTTCAGGCTGCAGCCCCTCAACTGGGACACAAGCACCCGCTCCACCCGAGCAGCAGCGGTTGGAGTTCACGGCAGCACCATCTACTCGTTGAAAACAGCTGTGATACGTGCTTTCACGTCGGAGTCTTCAAACCAGAAACGTTTGTAACACCACCGGGAAAAGTCGCTAGATTTGTCGCTAGTCGTTTTTTTACAAGAGAAAGTCGGCAACACTGCTCAGAGCTCTCATTCTTCTACTTGGTCTCAGGGCTGGCGGCTGGCAACCAACTTGAAGGTGCCTTACCGCCACCTACTGGACTGGAGGTCCCACACTCCAGTCCTCCAGTCCAGCAGAGTACAAAATGGGCCGTGATTACGTAACAGCGATTAAAAAAATTTAACGCGTTATATTTTTTAAATTAATCGATTAACGCGTTAACTCTGACAGCCCTATATATATATATATATATATATATATACACACACACACACACAGCCTTCAGTGTAAGTCAATGAATAGGAAAAAAAAGAAGTTTAGTTTGTGTGGAAAAGTGACCCAGCAGCCAGTAAAGCTCTCTGCCTTTGGCCACCAGACAGAAGAATGAACTCATAGTATGTTTGATTGACAGGTAGGGCTGATCTATTGTGCTCTTTTGTAACTGAGAGAGGAAGACAGGCAGGGAGTACCAGGGTGAAATCGGAGTCCCTGATTGGCTGCGCTACAGCGGACCCCCCCCCCCCCAATCATGAGACAGCAGGAGGTCATAATGCCAGACACTGCCGGGGACACCTTGTTCCTTTCATTTAATCATTTACACCAGTGCAAAAAAAACCCCCAAAAAACGTCCTCCAATAAATTGCACTTGAGCTCCTTTAAGGTGCATTTTTGGTGTCCTCTTTTTATTTGGGCACCACCAATCCAGCCCAGACATCCCAGTGCTGCACATGTGAGCTTTTTGTTGTGCTTTTTGTAGCTTCTAAAAATTGGTAGCACGCTGTGGGTTATTTGCATTCTAAGTACATGCGGCATTTCTAAGCATATAAATGAGAGGCTTATGAAGTTTTCTGTGATTAATGTCTTTGTCAGTCATCAAAATTTTCTGTGTTTATTGTCAGCTGATGACTGGGGGCCACCATGCGTCAGCAGCAGCGAATTTACGGCAATTTTTCGCAAAGAAATCCGATGTTCTCTTTGGTGGCAGAGACAAAGACGAGATGAGCTGAGTGCATTTTGGCAGCAGGCGATATAGATTTGAGTTAAGTAGCATGTAGTTTTTATCTCGGGCTGCATGCAGAAAGAGGCAGAACAAACTGTGTCTCATTCAGTATCAGCACAGCTGTCCCAGCATCCGTGGAGAATGGATTCCTACTGCTATTGCCATGGGAGGCTCCAGCCAAGAAGAATGGGAGGATATCCAGTGTGTGCGCTTGTGTTTTAAAAGGAAGGCGAAGAGTGAGAGGAGAGAGTAATATGCTTGTGTGTGTGTCTGTGTGTACATGTCTGTCTCTGTGTGTGTGTGTGTGTATGTGTGATTTTTTTCATGTGTGTGATGTTGTCTCCACCCGCCTCACTTTTCCTCCGCTCATGTCACCTCTGGCATGGATTAGTCTTTGGCAAAACCCTGGCAGTGCCCACGGCCCCAGCGCAGTTCTGTGGTCGCCGATATGTTGTGCTGTTGCCATGGCTACTGAACACACACACACATACAAGTGCACACACACACACACACACACACACACACACACACACACACACACACACACACAGACACACACTGGCGTTCAATTACATAATTACGCTAGAATATACAGAGGAACACAAAATACTTAGTGTAGAATATGAGAGCAGAGAGAGGGGAAAAACAGACAGGGGGGAAATGAACTGTAGTGTGTGTGAGGGGGGGGGTCTCCATTTGGAAACCACCAAGACTGAAAGAAAGTGTGCCTTTACCAGAACAAACCATGATCAGAAAACAGCAGTTCATTGGTGAATATTTGTGAGCTTTGTCATTGCCGAGCTTCAGACAGCAGTACAGCGTGTTCTTTCCTCTGATTTTGAGTCATAAATCTTAGAAATAACAGTGCCACCATTATTTGGGTATTGGAGCGTTTTGACAACCGATCCGACAGGGCAATTGAGGATAAGGTGTTTGTGGTGACACACATGCGGTGCTTGTGTATGTTTGTGTGTGTGTGTTAAACAGTGAGGCACAGAGAAATTGAAAGTGTGTGTTGGAGAGAGGGTGTGGCTCCTTAAGTTTACACAGATACACCATGAAGAGCACACACATATTTCTTTCCTCCTCCTTCTCCTCGTCCTCCTTCTCTCTTCTCCTGGGCTCCAGGTTGTTTTGAATAGATCCTGGATCTGTGAAAATATCAGCAATGTGTCAAATTCCAACCACCATTTCTGTCACAGCTGGTTTACACTGAAGTGCGTTTTTAAAGAGAAAACCTTTCAACTGCAAGGCGGCGTATTATTTTGGATTAATGAGCCTGTTGGAGTAATTAAAGACTCATCTAGACATGTTTGAACACATACAAAGGAAGTCGTCTCCATTGGATTATAATTTGCTTCTGGTTGTTTGGTTGTTTTTTAAGATTTTTTTTTGTTTGTTTTGTTTTTAATTTTCAGAATAAAACTGAAACAAAATTAAATCAGGTTTTGCTTCCTGGCCAGTTGTGATGTCACAAACCCCTGCTTGCACGCACACGTCTCAGATTTAAGATGAGCTCAGAAAAACACTCCACCTGACGCATAAACTGATTTTTAATGTTACATTATTATGCACAGTGAAATTCAGACATCCATGTGGAGTAACAATACATATTTGTGAGTGAAAAGCAACTTCACATGGAGCAAAACATCGGTAGAAAAACCTCCACTGTCTTATCAGATATTGTCTATTAATGATTTAAAATGGGAGAATGATAATCATCAGCTATTTATTTTTACCAAGGCCACCAGTGGCACAAAACTGTCATTACTATAAAAGATTTGATTGAACAGTCATGTTGCAGGTTGTAAAATGAAAAATGTTGCACATTTTGCAGTGTTTAGTTAGTTGTGTTTCATGTCTAGTGCTACAGAGGACAGACTGAGAAATGTTTCTGAGCGTGCTTTGTTCTTGCATTGAGTAAATCTGAACCAATGCCAGTATCAACACACGGAGCAAACGTTGACAGTAATTCATTCTCTGCTCTTTCTTTTTCATCAACAAGTAACGTTTCTGTAAAGGCAGGCTGTACGGTACCAAATTTGCACAAAGAGGCAACCTAAGGGTTTGAACTTGGGACTGGGAAAAACAAGGAGCGTGCAATGCCATTGTGTGAGTCTGTCACAGGTCAACAGGAATAGATAAAGAGTTGTTGTTGCAGATCACTGACTGCCCACTCAAGGTCACTTCAGTGTGGGCAATCTGGGCATGTTGTTTGGCCTGTCCTGCCTGTCTGTCTGACCTACATCTCACTGCACTGGCTAAATATATACAGTAGACCCCTCATTACAAAGCTTCCAGATTAATCTGGATGAAATCTGAGCACCGCTCCACTCGCTCTGTTTGTTTGACTGCAGCTCTCTCTTCACAGACTTCCCCAGGCTGACTTTCCATCTCATTCACTTTCTAAGATGTACGAAAAATGAAAAGGATTCAGGCGTTCGCACAAACATGGCACACATATTATCATCATGTGAATGTGACCGGAACCATGGCAACATTTGGTCTCTCCATTCAGAAACAAACTCCCTCTCCGTAGGGCGTGTCTGTTTGAATTCAAGCCCAACTATGCATACAAGCTATATTTTGTGATGCCTCATGAATGACGCACCTGCAGATACTTACTCACACGAGGCACAGGTGTGCATTCTTTTAGAAAAAAATCACTTCCTGCACAACTGCGTTGGGCTACAGCATTATACCGTATGTGATACTCAATAGTGCCCCCCGAGCCTCATTGATGTGATTTAGCCTCACACTCAGTCAGATAACTCCAACGGCCATGTATCAACATGCCTGTCAAACTTGTCAAATGTGTTTGTTTAAGATGAGTTGAAAATGTGAATCATTTAACACCATTGACAATATAATAGCTGTTTGGTCGTGCAATAGCTACATTAGTTTGGTTTGCATATGTAGCCTGCTTTGTTGGAGTGGAGGACTTGGTCACCATTTTGTTTTTTAGCTAACCATTTTAAACATTTAAGCATCATTTTTAGCCTTATATAAATATAAACAGTGTATCCGCTACTTTTAGCTAACTTTTTTAACCATAACACTTTCATTCAGTGGTTATTGTTTTAACCGTTAAACCACAATTTTAGCTGAATGTTTTAACCATTTAGCTAACTATCTCAATATTTAACTGTAACGGTTAGCTTTTTTCACTTGTTGCTTTAAACTATCTTTTTGTAGCAAATTATTTAAATTATCAATACATTAGGCTACTTTAAGCTAACAATTTCAGCCATTATTGCTTGTAGTTTGCTACCTTAGCTACTTAACAGTAACATTTGTCTACTTCACTAGGCTGTTTCTGTAGCTAACAATTTTAATAGTGTATCTTCATCTCTTAGCTATTATATCCATGTAATGACTGTGTCAGTATAGCTATTCATAACTTTTAGCTAACAATTTCGAATTTTGAACGGTTTATTTATACCACAGCTATCTATTTATCCAGTCTTAACTGATGTATAGGCATCCATCCATCCATCCACGTCTGCACACCTGGTGGAGCCCGTAGAAGCAATTACAGTCATTTGGACACAGTGAACAAAGACCTCATCAGGCCACAGTTAATTTAGAAGTGGTGGTGGTGCTAGGAATTATTTTGTTGTCAAGACATGACCACACAGTGATGCCACTCAATGATGTCATAGCATTCATCATCTTTTCACCGCTTCTTTGGCTTTCCTTAAAGTAGCAGAGGCATAAAGAGGCATTGATTGGCTTGTTGATTGCACCTCAAATTTCCTGAGGCCGTCTTTCATCATCTTGCTACATTACGTCATGCTGTAACTCAGGCAACAAAAAAAAGAGTTCCCAGTAGAGTCCTGGGTATATGTTCACACAGTGACCATGAAGAAGACATAATCCACATCAGATATTTAGATTAAGATTATGAGCTCAGAAATTCAAGACTAAAAGCATATCAACAGCATCTGAGAACTACTTTTAGTCCCTCTCACCGGCACCATGGCTTGAAGGTTGTGATTAGGCTTAATAGGCATTTATTGGGTTAATGTTAGAGGGAAAATCTTTTCCTGTCTTGGGGGTGGGTGGAGGAACGTAGACGCTTGGAGGCTTATGAACCCGCAAGTCAAACAGTAATGAAAACAGTTGTGACCTGATTTCAAGAGCCGGGGAAAAGAGGAGAGGAGATGGGAAAGGAGGATTTTTAAGTAACAGACAAAGAATCACAGACACCAATATGTTAGGATGACAGGACTATATGCTTTTCTTTCTTTCTTTCTTTCTTTTTTCTTTTTCTTGTCTTTTCTTGCCTGTTATCTAACTTGATTGTGTTGCCTTTCATTTCTTCTTCTGCTCCTGCTTACCTTTCCTCTCTGTTTCTGTCTGTGTATCTAATTCGGCCACCCCGTCCAGCAAGGAATAGCTGTCACCCCAGGGAACAAAGCGCGAGAGCTTGCTCTTCGGAGCAGGAAGTTGGCACCGGGCCAAGGGTGGAAAATCTATACTCGGTTGCATAATATAACATATCTTTACCTCAGATGAACTCTGAGGAGGCCTGGCAGCTGTGAGCAAACAGAGCTGGAGGGCGGGAGTTTGTGTGTTATTAACTGACTCTGTTTGTGTGGAAGTGTCTGTGTATGTGTTGGGTATGACTGCATGCTCTATACTTCTTGTGACTTGTGTTTGCTGGCTGCTGCAGCAGGCCCGAGGCTGTTTGAGACCCCCCTTGACAGTGGAGCAGGGTACAGTAGAGTCAAATAGACCCTTGTTGAAATGCAAAAAAACAAGGATCAAGAGCAAAGTAGAGTCGAGTGGAGGAGAGTGAGGCCAAGCAGGGCTCGGGGTTAGACTCAAACACAACTCTGTGGCTTCTCCTTTTGGCCCAGCCAGCCAGTAACTACTATCCTAACTACAGCTGCACCGTACTCTGCGAGGGAATTCAGATATAAACTTTCTGCTCTGTTTAGGCTCTGAGAAATAGCTGCAGGATTAGTGTGTGTTACATGGAAAGTTGTATATTTAACTGGAAAATTCAGTGCAGGATGAGGATTCCATGTCACTGCTAAAATATAAAACACAGATGGACCACATTTAACTTAACGCTGTGAGTTCATGGAGTGGCACAATCCTCAAACACTCATTGTGACAGTTATAAATTCACTTCCATGTCGCAGTCAACTCCATACTCTCCTGTTATTGAGTTGTCTCGCTCAGTCCTCTGATAAATATTCTTCTAGGAGTCTTGGTGTGTGACGTGATTGCCTGCAGCCGTAATGGAGAAACAGCGTGTGCTTCTCCTCTTTTGTGGCTGCAGTTTCTCCAGCTCTGTTGAAACGGGACGGTGGAGGGGGGCCCGAGAGCAGAAAGTCTGCTGTCTGACATGTCAAACTGCTGTCAGTCAGGAAACTCAAAACCGGGCTCATTACAGTCATCATCTGGAATAAAGCGCAATCATCTCAGCCACCTGTGGCAAGCTGCTGTGGAGAAAAGACTCGTAGGCCTTATGGAGCTGTCTGTTAGAGTCGCGTATCAACTCGCACACATTTGCTCTATTCATGTTTTTTTTTTTGTTGCATGTTTTGTTTTTTTTCCTCTCTCCATCTGCACACCTGAACAAAAGTATTTGGAAGCCAGAGTTAGGACTCATATGGGGACCACAAATTGACTGTATATTGCAGCCAGGCTGTGGAGATTTATGATGAAAGTGAATAGGGATGGTGTGGGCGGGTATGCAGAGGTGCACATTATGGTGCGTTTTTCTGTGTGTGTGTGTGTGTTTTTTTATATATATTTGGGAGAGAGGACGGCCTTCAGAATGGCGTATAGAAGACTAAAGCTACCACAGCACCGCTATTTTTCTCTTGCACTTCTGACACACACAAAGCTTATGGAAAGAAATACAGCATGAAGCTGGGAAAGGAGAGAGGCAAATGGGCGGGAATGAAAGAGTGTGTATTGTAAATACAGTAGACTGGGGAGCACTCCACGTCCTTTTATTTTTTCACCAGCATGATTTGTTTGATTTACTCTGTATCAATCAGCAGAAGATGTATTTAAACGAAGTTGAAGTCTATTTGAGAAAGCTTCTTTATGGCTCAGGCTGTTTGTATTCTCCTTTTACTTTCCTTGGAAGCAGACCGTGATTAAAACGGACGATATAGGCGTATTGTATTTCCTAGGGGATTGGAAGGAATGCAAATGCATCATAACCATATTATACTAGTTAGGAGCGGTATGTGTTGCCAAGCCTCTGGATACAGGAGAGAGTAGAAGCAGTTACACTGAAAGGAACTGAGTCCCACAAAGAGCCAGGATCCCACAACTGCAACACCAGGAGAGGATATCTGACACTTTTGGACTATATTTGACATTTCATGGGATACACACGGTACCAAAACCTTTCTTTGCTACGTAAAAAAAAAGACAAAGCCAAATTTTTCTGTCTGTGAAAAACCTCAAAAAAGTTTTTTCTTTTTTTTCCCCTGCGTGTTGATGTGCGTCTGTGTGCCGCAGAATCCGTTTGGCATTTCTGTTGTGAGGGAAGCATGTTGCTGGTGGGACTTTGGCCTGCACAATCCCTCCTCTGTTAAAACAATGCGGCAGTTGTCCTCCCTAACCTAATTACTCCCTCCAGGGGGAGAAAGGCAACAGCACCAAATCCCATAGTTAGGAGCTCTGATCTGGGCCCTGCTGTAAGAAAAGGCCTCATTCATTTCCCTCCCTCCTTCCACCACACATGCACACATACACACACACACACACACACACACACACACACACACACACACACACACACACACACAAACACACACACACGCAAGCCCGTTCTATTTTTCACTGCAATTGGGTTTGGCCTGATAGAAGCTAATTATGCTCTAATACATCCAGATATTTCTCTTCATATCTGTTTCTTTTCGCTGTTGTAACATTTTAATAATGTTGTAATTTCATTGATGCTGTGGACATAATTGCATCTAAAGACTGGATAATGTTGTGGTGATCTGCTGTCATGAGCTCACTGTTATAAACAGCACACTGATGCATGAACACCCTAAAAAAAATGACCCACTTTGGGTCAATACAGCATAGTAGCAGCACTGGGCTAACTTTAGGACAAATGTGTTGTCACACAAAGCATGTGGCATTTTGTAATGTAATTTTTGGGTTATCAGTCTGACCTAGAATATGAATATGGACCCAGTATTTATCACAAGAAGCACAAATTTCACCTTCAAACTGCCACAAATTTATTGGAAATTGTACAAAAATGATGTGAATCTGAACATGAACATAGCTGCAAAACTGCATCGCTGCAATTGATGCACACAGGCTATTATTAACAAGAAATATGAAATAATGGTTGAAAAAGAGCCTGAGCAGATTATTATAATTAAGAAGCATGAATAATGCTGTTGTATGAAATATAACAATAACACTGGAACAAAAAGGCTCATTGTCTCGGTTAGTTTTCCACATGAGGTAAAGTTAACTCTCTACTGTGCTGTTGCTATATTGATCCACATCGGGTCATTTTGACCCTGTATTACATTCAGTTTTTATATTAATGTTGTTAGACTTTAACATGTGCATTTTGAACCAGTGTTAGAAACAAATAGCTTCAAGTTTTCAAAAACAGATTTATTGTCAGTTCCACGAAATATTATTTATTTGACCTGTAAAGAAGAAACATATTATTAATAATCCTAACAAGTAGTGACAAGTAAGTTTCAAAAGCTCTAGAGTGGATGGTAGGTAATAGTATCAAAACTGGCACAAACACTAAATCCAAATAATCCATTGTATTGGGTGGTTTTGGACCCGTGGGTGCAGGATAAAGTTAATCCACTATTGTGTTCGTGCTGTATCGATCTAAACCGGGTCAATTTTCATCAGTGAATGTTTCAGGAAAAGGTTTTGTTTATAAACGACATTAAAGCTGCAGATGTTACAATGCTAAATTTAGTAACATATTCACTATATTTTATAGGATTTTAGCTCATTACATTGGTGTAGGATGAACCTCTGTCTTCTCTTCTTTGTTTCACTTTCACAAAAATAACATACAGCACTACTTTCTGCAGTATAGCACTGTTCTAATAATACATCAGAGGATCTTATACTAATACGGTATATGATACACATAGTATAACAATTGTTTGCATTAACCTCCAGGCTTCATCTATTCCCAATATTATCTCAAATTCTTCATATTTTTAGTTTCAGTTTTGGTAACCTGAATTGTTACTATTATTATTATTATTATTATTTTACCTTAGAGTGTTTAGGCCCCGCTCACCTTTTTACAATTTACGGCTATTCCCTTGACACACACTGATAAAAACTGGTTGTCTGTAAAAAAAAAAAAAAAAAAAAAAAATACAATTATATATATATTTCCCATCCCATCTACCATTGGTTCTGGCTATGTTGACCCAAATTGGATCAACTTGATCCAGTAAGCCTGCCAAAATACAAATTGTACTTTGTGCTTAATCTCATCATCTGATTATGTGTAAAAACTAAATAAGTTAGAAACACTGCAGCTTTAATCAGAGTCATTTGTAGAAAGTCATACTTGTGTCTGTTGTGTTTGATGCTTTTACTGCTTCTCTTTACTGCTGTTTTCCACTCCTCTCCCTCCCCGACCTCTCGTCTTTCCTCACAGCCCGTCATCACTTACTGGCAACCTGCACATTTAAAAACTTGATTACTGTTACTTCAGACAAGGAAGTCCAGGAACAGGGAAAAGGGATGTGTGTGTGTGTGTGTGTGTGTGTGTGTGTGTGCGTGTGTGTGTGTGCGTGCGTGTGTGTGTGCGTGTATGTAGTAGTGGTATTCACCAAAAAGAGGAAAGGGTGTTAAGGTCTTAATTCTTCCTCAACCAACCTGTTTTGTTTATTTGTCTATCCTCTCTCAGGAAGATTAGAGCGTCCATTGTGTGCAGGCTTGGGAAATAAGGCCTACAGTTTATATTTGGAGATTGTTGCGGTGCTGCCTTGTTGGTCTAGACTGTTAGGGTTTAGACGTCTTTGTTTGTTTATCTGGAAAAAGAAAATTCCATTTGTTGCCACTAAGATCCAGATTTCTTTTGTAGGGTCCGGCCTGTCCGTGTCGTGCACAAAAAAATCACATTAACACCATCTCAATGTGACGCTTTAAACAGTTAAATCAACTTTTTTTCTGGTGCTTTTTGTTCTGCCTGCTCTGCACTCGGAAGAACAGGCTTAGCAAGACCACACGTCCTCATATTCTCGGGGCATATAAGGAGACAGCAGAGTTGTGTATATGTACGTGTGTGTGTGTGTCTGGTCGTGCAGTGTTTGTCTTAGGCCGAGCTCCTTTCCTGTGGTGTGTGTGTGGGCTTGAATCCGTCCAGCCTGAGTGGACCCTGCGCCCTGTTTGTGCGGCTCGACACTCGCCCTACGGCACAAGCGGAAGCTGTGCTTTAACAGCATTAGTAGGGCTCTTCCTTCAGCCTGCAGCCCTCTTTGTTAACCCTATCACCGTCCCCACGCTCCTCATCTCTGGCCCTCTTTTGTCTTCTCTTGTTGGCCTCCATATCTTTTCTTTACACTTTATGGATTTACATTTTCTGTATATTTTACTTAGCTCTCTCATTTCCTCTGTCTTTGTTAACTCTGCCCGTCTTCTCCATTTACAACTAATTTGTTAACCTTTCCTGTTTATTCAGTGACTGTGCCAACTTGTGAAAATCGCCTGTCATTGGCAGCCATAAATGACTTTCTTTTCAGTCACAGTATTAACCCTTTCTTTCTGCTTTTAGCCAGCAGTATTTATGAACCTCTCATATGCTTCAGTTCTGCTTCCACAGACCTCAAACATGCTGTTTTTGAGGCTCCACGTGACATTAATTTAATATTTTTATGTTTTAATAATTAGTATTAGTGTGATCTTAATTTCTCTTGTGATTCTGAACCGTTTCTTTTATGTAGACCCCACTCTCTCCCCTTTACCTCTTTCCTTTGCTATTACGGGGCGCCGGTTGTTAAAGGAAGCTGCCAACACTAAAGAGATTTTAATTAATGTAAATAGAAGATATTTTACATATTATTTTTTAAAATTCTTTTACATTATTCTTCTTTTGCCCCTTCTTGCCTTCACTCTTGGTCTTTGTCTTCCTTCTGTTCTTCTCTCCTTCTTTATCAGGGCTCGTACAGACACATACAACCACACCTCTGTCAAATATTCGCCCCTGGTTGGTGCTTTTTTCTTTTTTTTTGTCCGAGGAGGGCATGAAACAAAGTGTTGGCCTAAAGGCTGCTGAGTTTTTCCCTTCATTCGAGATCCATATACAGGGAACGACGTCAGATCATCAGGGGTTTAATTAATAACTTATGGCTGCGGCTTAAGCTCAGTTACTTGGCTAATGCAAATGGAAACGTATAAAGATAAAAAAGAATATATAGACAGGAGGCAATAAGCGGAGGGGGGTGGGGGGGTGGGGGGTGCGCAGACGTGGAGGGTGAGACAGTGGGGGTTGTGAGTTAGAGATGGCGGCAAAGCATTTGCATAAAGGGCAGGGCAGCATGCCCAATGGTGGAAAAGGTTGGCATCACGCCTTTCAGACTGGCATAGAGGGAAGACTGGAGAGAGAGACAGAGAGAGGGGGGGGGGGGGTGTAGTCAATAGTGCATCCCTTGTTCAGAAAGAGGAGGTCCCTCGCTGTTGGCAGGAGAGCAGGCTAAATCTCTAGTTTGATTGTGTGCTAGATTGCCCCTTTATTTGTCTGATTGCAAAGCGTTCAACACTGCATTAGTAGTGGGCTTTACCTTCCTGGAGTCTTTATTCAGGAGGGAGTTTTTTTCGTCTTGGCCTTGTCTGTGATTGTCACTACACATTATGTCTACACATAGTTTATATTGTGTGCAATCAGCACGTCGGGTGAATTTTGGGAAAGTTTCTGACCTGCGAGTCTGCATTTGCCTCCACCCTTGAACTACGAGCGTCCCGCTTAAGGTTGATGACAATGTTGACTTAGCGCGATGCCATATTCAGTTGTGTTTTCAGAGATAAATACAGGCCTGGAGACGACTGCAGCGAAGGCAGCCAGTGACTCTATCTGTGTGTGTGTGTGTTACCTTCTGTCTGTCAGAGTCACAACACTGCTGTTCCCCTCACGCCTGCTGTGGTTCTGGTGATGTCATGGTAGAGGAGAGTGAAAGGGATGATTATTTAGCGAGGGCCTGTTATTTCTGGCCCTGGCTCCATTAGCACTGTATATAGAGTTTCGGCGCTCTCCACATCGCCGGCCACCCGTGGTCATAATGACCGCTAAGAGTGTGATGCCTGCAAACTCATTGTGACCACAAACCTTGATAACCCTTTTAATTCAGGGCTCTGTGGGCCCTAATTAACACTGCAGATGTGAAGCCGCTCTATATGTTGAATAGCTTTTAATTCTCGCTCATTTTTGCCAAAAACTCTGAAGGAACTCACTTCATAATGATGTGAGATGGAGGCAGGAAGAGGCTGCAATGAACAAATCCCTTTCTTTTTCCTTGATAAATGACGTCAATCAAGACAAACTAGGTCCTACATTTAAAAGTCCTGCATTCAAAATCATAATTGTTTGAAATTAAAGTACACAGCCTGAGAGTAAAAGCACTGGTTCTGCTGTAAAGAATGAACATATGTTATAATATATAACAATATTAGACTGTTAATACATTAACACATAGTTGGAGCAGATTGAGCTGAGTCTTTCTTTAACTATTTGACAATTTATAGACATACAATACATTGTATTTATTAGCAAAAATAAAATATTGCTTTAATAAATACGTATTTCACTGAAGTGGAATCACAGCCTCATACAAATGAAAGCTTTCTCGTACCTTAGAATGAGTTGTTACAAGTCGTTACAAATACATGGGGGGGGGCGCACCGAACCGAGGCTGCCATGTTGCATCGCCATTTTTTACGTTGAGTGGCAGCGTGACCGTAGGTAACCACGGAAACTCAGCGGAGCTGTCGGCTTGGCCTGTTAAAACTGTCACCACTGTGTAGTGTGAGGAAGGACGGAGGCACTGGTGTTGCATTCAGGTGCAGTCAGGCAGACGGCCGTCGGCAAACCAACCGGATGTCATTTTACTCCACGATAGGAAGACGATAAAACGTGGGTCAGGTAAACAATACGACATCACCATGACAACATATTGTCACGCCTGTATTGTTTTGCCTCGTGCTGGCGGACCACTTGTTTATCCTGTTACATGCAGCGTCTGTTGTCTGTCTGACGTCTGCCCCATTTCAGGTGAATGCAACATCAAGAATACGTTCAGATATGCAACCGCACCGCTAGATGGGGGGAATTCCTACATACTATACCTTTAATGATTTTTTTTTTTTTAGATATAAAGTCTTAACTAGAACAGCAACTCTTAAATGGAGCTCTTAAATAAATGTGGTGAGGTGTTTGTGTAACGTAGAATAAAATGGAATTAATCACACTATGAAGTAATAAAACCTGAAGATGGTACATCAGAAAATCATATTGTTTCAATGGGCCAAAGCAAAATGACACAGAATATTTAAGAGAAACTGTTTACTGAAACAACAGGATTTCCTCACTGTAATGGAAAGGTTTGCAGTTTTTCAAAGTGAAAGTGTTTCCATATGAAGACTGAGACAGGTTAGTCCTGCTGTAATCATCCCTCCTCTTCTTATTGGTCATTAAAAGATCACTTCCTAATGCAAGTGAAGGGAAATTGTACATCTTTAGCAGAGCTGATTAGAGGAGCTGGAAAATGAAATTCAGGTGAAAAGGTGACCTTTCACTTTAAGATTGTGTATTGTCATGCGGTTTAATGCTCTATAATGGTATATAATCTAACATCAAAGGCTGTAGGAGTGTTAATGTAGTGCTTTGTGCGCTCTCGTAAATCAGAGAGGACCCAAGCGCCGCGCACCTGGTGAGAGGAGGGAGGAGACCGAGCTGCATTTCTCATTAATGACACAAAGTTCAAACCTTTGCAGGAGCAAACCTGGCCTGGTCCAGACAGTGAAACTGATCATTTATTGCGGTGTTGCAGGGACTCAAGTGGATTTCTGTCAGATTTCCTCAAGGACAACCAACTGTTTGCAGTCAGGTTTACCTTCAAACGCCGGCTTTCTGCTCCGGTGCAAAACACGTCTTGGGCATGAAAAGCACAACCATGTTGTTTCAACTCACTTTCCTCTCCCAGCAGTGTGTGAAAGGCCGACTTTTGTATTTCACACTCATCTCTTTGAAAAGAGGAGTAAAGCCCTACAGCTTTGTTAAGCGGCAAGTTAACACATGAACCTGAGGATCCTTTTCATTTTCAGGCCGTGTTGAAATTCTGTTTCTGCAGAGGGATCTGTGCATGAGAGCGACTGTGGTGTAACATCCCTCTGCTTTGAGCCTATTGATAAATCAATGTGCTTGTAATTCTCTGTGATGTATGTCAACCAGGCCCCGTCCGGATCAAAGATAACGTCGTGGCATGGAGCGAAGGCCACCAGAAACTCGCTGCTCATAATGTTAAAAAATGATGTCATATCTCATTTCTAGCATTTCATCAAAAATGTATTACCTTCCATCAAACCAAAATAGGAATGCTGGATCAAAGAGAATGAATTTGCTAAATGCATTTCTTTGTTGCAGGCCAGGCGCACCATGTTTACTGATTACAGAGCTGGTTTCTACCAGGGTAGAAAATTAACACCCGCCACCAGCCAAATGCTGCTAAAAGCTGGCTGCTTTTTCTAAGTTTGTCTCCTCTACCAAACAGTTTGGCAGGCGCGTTATTTGGATCTTGGTTGGCAAGATTGTGTATTTTTTTTTTAAGTATTTTCTTTCCTCCTCAGTTTTACCAGTTTAAACAGTTCGATTCAAATCTATAAGAGCTGAGACGAAAACATCAAAACAACAAAAAGTTGTAATGTGGTTGTCGTCGGTATCTCCGTCACTCGGCTCAGCCTGCACTGGCAGCAGTGTGAGCAGCAGTAGTGTGTTGGCTGGCACAGTGAGAAAACACTCAGTCATGGCTGTTGTGGTGCTGAGTCGGCCTGTCCCGGCACGGCCACTCACTCACGTGCACACACACATACACACATATATATACACACACACACACACACATTAGTGAGATGCAGGGCGGTTCCTTCATCCAGCAGCACATTCTTTCGAGACAGCGGCAGGCGGCTGAGGGAGGAGGGCTTTTATTTTGTGTGTACGTGCAGCGCTTGTGTGTGTCAGGCTGCACTGAGGTCAGCTCTGATGGTGTAGGTGAGTCCAGAGCTGCGGCGTGATCCATCTCAGCGACCGCCGTGATCATCACCACCACACGGCTGCACCCAGCTTGGATGTATAATATATGTCAGTGTGCTCCTCCATCCCCCCCCCCCCCAGCTCATCAATACCACTGTCTTCATCCAAGAACGTCTGCACGTCTCAACACGCGTTCCACCTCCTCGGGCAGGAACGAATGTTAATTTATGTGAAATCACGAAAGAGAATCACAAAAACACAACAACAGCAGCAGCAGCAGCACAGAACCTGTAATGTGCTTTTCTCCTGTGAATTCACGTCTGTCTTGCGTAGTTTGGGGTTTTTTTTGTGAGTGTGTGGACCCGACCTGCTGGATCCAGGCCCCTCCTGGGGTGTTTGTGTGGAGCAGCCTGCTGACAGTTGTAACCGACGAGCGGCCCCGACACCGGTGGCGTTTTTTTAAAGGGGTCTGGAGCAGAAACCAGTCCGCTCCAGACCCGGAGAGGTTCGGAAGGGCCCAGTTGTGTTTTGCAGTGCAGCCAGGCAGCAGAGCCCCTTTTGTGGGACTGGAATGTGCCGTGCGTGCCTCTTCCTCGGCTGGTCCCCACCCCCACACCCCTCCAACACCCCCCTCACATACACACGGGCCCACCCTGGGCACGTTAGCACGCAGCCACCACAAATTGCTTGCAGATTTTTCACACATAGTAACGTGCTGGTTTGTAAACTCAGATAAGTGCAACCGACGCAGGGCGCCGAGCTCCGTGGATCTTTACGCATCACTTGCTCGCCACAGAGTGCGGGGACTTTTTCCCCCTGTCTTTAAATTTTAATCCTGTGTGTGTGTGTCCTACCCCCCCCCCCCCCCCCCGCCTGTTTCTAATGATTAACAGGAATGATTACTGTGTGTGATAGCTATGGAGGGTCATGTGGCAGCCACTGTAGCTTGTTCTGATTACAGTACAAAACCACAGCCAGGCTAAAGAAGACATGCTCTCTGCAGCATCCTGGGATGGGTTTGGTTACCATGGGACCAAACCAGCGGACACACCTGCTACCTGCTGGTCTGGACCTTCTCCAAATGGTGATGTTAGAAAGTTTTTCGTGATTTGGAAGAAACTCTCTATGAGTTTGAAAATGATATGAGACCGGTTTTTAATAAACATCCACTTGGATGAATGAAAGGCTTTGTTTTTTTTAGGAGTTTACTGATTACCTTCACCTCCACCATCCTCTATGACTGAATCTCCACCTGTCTCCTCCTCCGCCCTGGCTCTCTGTCAGCGGTCGGAGCCGAGGTCAGGGGGAGCCGGTGTCAGGCTCCGTCCGGGGTCAGGGACACTCAGTTGGGCATGAGAGGACGGAGCTGAGCCCCAGCAGCACAGAGCCACACTAATGAAGGGCCAGGCGGCTGGGAGGCCCTCGGGTTATGCAGACCGTGGTTTAATTGGTCTAATGAGATGCAGCATGGCCTCAGCGAGGTCATCTACTGCAGGACAGAGGAGGACAAAGCAGGGCGGAGAGGCCTGCCGCTGGGTCAGAGACAGGAAGAGACTTTTATCACGGCCCGAGTTTGGTTTGTGTTTCTGGAGTTAAACATTTATGAGTGATATAGACAAATCATGTCAATTGTTCATGTTCTGGGAAATCAAAGGGGCTGAAACTGTTTAGATGATCAATGTTGGTTGGGAAACAAAACATTCAAGCAAAGATTTATCATAACAAAAAAAAGCATTTTACTGTGCCAACATTTTGATTATTTGGCTTAAGGATCTGGACTTTACAGCAAAGCTCACTCTTACCTCCATCATTTCCTGGAAAGTCTGTCGTTGTTGCCTGTAGAAAAAAAAAACAAAGGGATACTCCTAATTGTTTTGTCATTTAATTTGAACACATTTTATTGGCCTTCATGTGGCATGTATTTAGTGATTTGATGACAGACTTTTACTTTGTACAGACAGGGCAGCTTCCTGCTTCCTGCCTTATCAGATTTATTTATTTAAGGTTGTATTTTCATTCAGCATGCAAATATGTGAGAAAACAGAGTAAGTATATGAGCTAAGTGATTTTTCCAACACCCAATAGACCTGCTCTATATTACACATAGAACCAAAGCTAATTTTGAACCAGAATTAAAACATCCCTCATTAGCAAAAATATTTATTCATTGTTTCTTCATCTTTTTCCAATAAGATTCAATAAAATGCAAATTGTTCTGGCGTTAAAAAGCCTAATGGCAACAAATAATTGGTCATAATAGGATGATTTTTGAAGGCTATTCATGCAAAGTAATAAAAAAAAATCAAGATATCAGCTCTATTTGAAATGATGGATTGTTTAAGAGATTAAAACGCAGAGGGTCTCGCAGGCGCAGTGAGGAATCAAACTGGGTTTTTCAGAGTAAAAGAACCTTTTCTCTCCTCGCTGAAAGAGTTAATCTGAAGTTGGCAGCCAACTCCACAGTCTCGGTCAGACGTGCGGAGAATTGAAAAATAACGGACTTGAAAATCATTTCTTTTGTCTTTGTAGTCATAGACTGTTTAGACTCAGCTGAAGGGATTGGTTAATGTTTAAGAATGAAATCGACGGTTTTGCAGTGGAAGATCTGTGTGGATCTCTGACTTTTTAGAATTATTATTATTATTAGAATAAATACAGATTTTAATATTTTGGTTTGTGTATTTCAAATAGGCTCACACCTTCGTTTAAATAATAGTAATAATGATTCATATAAAAAATCTAACAAAACAGGTTCATCCATGCTTTAACACAGCCAAAAAAAAAAAAAAAAAAAAAGATCTCTCGCAGTATCACGGGTCATTTAGGGTCTTAGGGGAAAGTGCGGCTCATTTGCTCGACAGACTCCATTTTCAATACATATTTGCATGTTTTTCGTGTTTCCTCTGCTAATATTAATTGACGGCGGGGTTTGGTAACAGTGCAGCACAAATGTCGCTGGCGGGAATACCAGCCCATCTTTTTTTCTTTCTTTCTTTCTTCTTCTTCTCCTCTCCAGCTCTTTTCATTCCCATGTTATTCCTGGCAGGCTGCGTGGATGATGTCTTCACTTTTTTCTTTTTTTTTTTAAAGTATTTATATTTTAAGTGCCCTATGAGAAGAGGGAGAGAGGAGAGAGAAAAAGGAGAAGTGATGGTGCATTTTTAATTGTCTTGGCTTGAGTTTGTCGTCCTGTTAGCGGGGCCTGGATGGTGTTTGAAGGGAAGCAGCCAGAGACACATGATGGTGGAAAATAATCCATGACTTTAATTGGGTGAATATCGGTCTATTAGTCGTTTTTTTCTTTTTCTTTCTTTCCTCTTTTTTTTTTTTTTTTTTTTTTTTTAATTTCATCTCTGAAAATCATGACCCACAATGCACCAGGCGCAGAAGCAGCCCCACAGTACTGATTTTTTTTTTTCCTGAGGTTTTTTGAGGTGAAGGTGATGAGGCACAGGAAGCAGGTGAGCAGGTGTAACCCTCCTCCCTAGTCACCGGTTCAATCAGTGGGCGGGAAAAAAAAAGATAAAATAGCGGAAATAACAAAATAGCGGAAATAACGGCAAGAGCTCCGACTGCTAATTGATAATAAGCCCGAATTAAAGCTAAAGGCCAAGCGCATTTGGCCTTAATTTAATTTCCAGGTAAGGAGATTAACACCGGCGACACCTACGACGATGGGTTTATGCTGCTTCGATAACCTATGCCTTTTACTGTTTGAACACAGCCACCTGAACTGAGACAATATAGGCCCAGTGTGGCGCAGCAGATAGTGCAGACATGCAAATCTGCAGCGTGGCTCACCCACGGAGAGTCTGAATGAGCGTCTCTCCTCCCTCCAGGTTTTGGCAGTTTTCACAGATTCTGCATAACAGTTATTCCTGGAAAATAAATATGTGACTTTTTCAGCCCATGGAAGGCAAATAGCATAGCTAAGGAAAATGACTTAAACCCCCTTGTAGTCAAATTCCAGTGACATTTGAATGGTGGTTTATTTGCATCTTGGCAGGGTCAAGCAGAGAGCTGTCGTTCTTATTGAAAAGCAGACACACAGGCAGCACATTCAAGTGCCAGTTATCTGCTCCTGCTAAGTTTCCTCATGGTTTTTTTTTTTTTTTTTTTTTGCTGCAGGTGGCGAAGGAAGCAGGGCTCTCTACCTGACACACACACACACACACACACACACACACACACACACACACACACACACACACACACACACACACACACACACCTATGCCACAGTGAGGTTTGTGTGTAAGCCCCGGCTTCCTTTGTTGCGTTATCTAACCACATATCAAACTTTGGCGGCGGTCAGTGACACACAAAGGCAGTGTGAGTGTGTGTGTGTGTCTGTGTGTGTGTGTGTGTGTGTGTGTTGTGAGCAGATGATGGGTCAGAGCTGGTGTTTCATTAGGCTGATGTTCAGGACTGTTTGGAGAGAGAGAGGCTGTGACGTCTGCTGGCTGTTTGAGTGCCTCTGCCTTTTGTTTGTGTATTTGCAGTTTAGCTTTGATTAAACACACATTTTCAGCGACCTTGGTCAGTAGTTTAAACGTAGACTTCCTCTTCAGCCTCGTCATCCTCCTCCTCGCCACGTCTTGTTGCCTGTTGGATGCTGTGGCCTCACCTGAGGGCGCTTTTTTTTTTTTCTTGAAACAGGAAGAGAATTTTATGAATTCAAATTGATGAATCATTTTTCACAATCCCACTTACCCATTCTCTGTTGTCAATTGTGCATCAAGAGTTGCCTTTTTATCATTTCCGCAGCTCAAGGTGTCATCTTTTTTTTTTTAAACCAACTTAAGAAATATTCAGTTCATCATCATGCATGATTAAAAAAAAAAGCATCAAATCCTCATGTTTGAGAAGTTGGAATAAGATTATTTGTGATTCTTGATTTAAAGGTCCAGTATGTAAAATGAGGGGGAAACGGTGACATCTAGCATTCCAATTCTGTTATTTATCTATTACAAATTTCTATTGTTTATTTATGAATGTGAATCTCTTGAAACGTGCTCTCTGGTTGGCTGGATTTTCCATTCAGTACAAACATGGCGGCGCAAGATGGCGACACTCTCCAAGCAAGACCCATGCTATCCACCTTTTTCCGAACGTCAAAAACGCAAGCCGGTTTTGCTCCTCCGGTGGAATTTTATGTTTCCATGGTTTCGGTAGTCGCGGTAAATGCAGGGTTTTTCTTTTTTTTTTTCAATGAAAATCTGTAAAAGGCATGGATCATCACACCAGGTTTTAACAATGGATGTCACTCAAATTGACATCCGTGTTAAAAGCCAGCATCAATAGATCCATGCGTTTACCGCAACTATGACAACGACTGAAAACCATGGAAACGTAAACGTACAATTCCATTGGAAATGCAAAAACGGCGATGACGTTTGGAAAAAGGTGGATAGGCTATGTATAAAAGAAGAATTATAAGGCTATGAAAACCAAACAGATTTTATTTTATAGCAATTATACACTTATTTTTTGGTAGTATATTCAGATTTTGCCAGTAAACCTTGACAAATATTACACACTGGACCTTTAAAACCTACAAGTCAACTGTTGGTGTGTTTTCTGTCAATGGACTGATGGACTCCCTGCTCTTTCCCTCTGCAGCAGCGGATGAAGCCTGTGTGTGATATTATAGCTGCTGCTGCATTGGCAAGAGTTGTGGATGTTGACAGCGGCGCCGTGAACTGAGCAATCACATGATTTCTCTATAGGGTGAACGTGTGTGTGAGTGTGTGTGTGTGTGATTGAGCAGCCTTCAGACGAGCTGTCTGCAGAGCAGGTGCAACCCTGAATGACATGCTTCTCCATGAGGCAACATGGCAGCCGCCGCCGCCGCCATCGCTCCCCGACCCACCGAACGCCAAAAAAATAAAAAAGCCCTCTCCTGGGGGAGAGAGTCGGGTAGGAAGGCGGAGAGCACATTTTTTTGGGGGGGGGGGATTTGGTGTGGGAGACATTTCCCCGCTCCTGCTGACCGTTAATCCTCTAATGAAGCTAATTCTGCCTCCTCTAACTCTGCTGCCTTCCCCCTGTAACATTCTCCAACCATCTCTGCGTTTTGTGCGTCTTAAATGATCTCGTCAGTCAGTGTGTGTGTGTGTGCAGTCGGAGGAGAGAGTGTGTGGTTCTTTGTTTGCTGTGGTAAAGCCATGAGCAGCTGCCGGTGGTGGGGTCTGGAGGGATTCTGAAGCTGTGTGTCCTCTCTCTGCCATCCTCTGCCAAGGTGGCATTATGCAAGCAGGGAGAGAGAGAGAGAGAGGCAGAGAGGCAGAGGCGCGCAGAGGAGGGGCGGGGGTTTGGGTCTGTGTGTGTTTGGGGGGGGGGGGGGGACGAGGCAACGGCGGCCATAGTAAAGATGGAGGCAGGCTCAGGGCTGCTGGGATTGGTGCAGGAGAAGACTTGCTCCCCTGAACTTTGCCTCCGTGTCAGAGTGGAACTTGTCGATTTGGCAAATTGTGCAGCGTCGGACAAGGCTGCGCGCTCTCGCACTCCCACCTGCTCCCTCCCTCCCCCCATCTCTCTCTCACTCTCACTCTCTCTCCGGCGCGCTCTCGCTCCCTCTCCCTCTCATTGCCACTACACCCCACCACCCCACCTCCCCCCACCCCTTCCCCACCCTCTCCTCTTTCTCTTTTCCCTCCCTTTCAGCTCTTGAAGCTAACGCATTGGCTGGGCTACAGGCATCTTGTTGCCAAATAGGTGGGCCCTACTCGTGTTGGCAAAGGCTCAAGCAATGGTTAGGGAAAGAACGCGGAGAGGACGAGAGACGGCGAGCGAGAAACAGAAAGAGAAAGAGAGAGAGTTGGAGAGAAAAGGGGAAAAAAGAAGCAGCACTCGGCTTTGCCAGCGGTCGTATGCGCTCGTCCAACATTGATTCGGCTCTCTCTATTTTTTTTTTTTTCCCTATTCTGTGCTCTGCTCTCCCTGGCCCCCCCATCTGTGTGTGTGTGCGTGCGTGCGTGTGTGAGTGTGTGTGTGTGTGTTTGTGTGTGAGTCTTGCGCCGGGCCCAGGGATCAGAACAGACACCACTACTAATTACACTTTGCCAAGGATTTTTTTTTTTAATTTTTGGAAAGCACAAAGGACTGTTTATTTTAAGTGCATCTCTCCCCGTTGTTAAAGTTCTTTTTTTTTCCTCCCACAGTGCAAAACTGTTAACATTTCTATTTTTACCTTTCCTTTTTTTTTTTTTTTTGCTACAAGTTTTGAATCTGTCTTTTTTGTCATTTTGAGCTTGTGTCTAATGAGCTGCTGGCTGTGATCCTTCTGCAGTCAATTTTTTAGTTTCTAAAAATCTTGGGGTTTTTTGTTTTGGTTTTAAACTTTGGCCCACTGTTTTTTAGTGAGCAGCATATTCTGCTAATTATTATTTTTTAGAGACCCCCCCCCCTTCCCCCCCTAAGTTTTTTTTTTTTTCATCTGCTAATTCTCCATACCCTGCCAAACCAGCACTTGCTTTACATTGGGGAGCGCGGGAGGAAAAAAAAAAAAAAAAAACTGGTGCAGGAGATTTTTTTTTTCACTTTAAACGCTGTGCCAAATTTATGATGAGAGTGCAAAATGGTAACTACCAGGCCGTCTGTCTTCCTCTTGCAGTGTGGTTTTCTGTGGTGATTTCTGTCTGCTTTCAGTTTGTTGTGGAAATGTGAGTCTGGTTGGAGCTCCCTTTGCATGGTAGCAGAGATAGGAAATGGTATGGCTGATCTTTTAGCAGCACATTTCAACAGTGGTCTTGTGGCGGCAAAGCTTGGCGGTGGTGAGCGACCGGTGTGTGGCAACCCTGGCACAGGAACGCTGTGGCGAGATCTGGGCTTTGTTGCCCAGAGATATGTAGTGAAGGTATTATGGTACAGCAGAATAACTTCTCTTTTTACAGCAGAAACACGGGGAGCGCAACTTGGCTCAGCTTTTTCAGTCGCTTTTTGGATTTTGAATCCATTGTATTTTGTTTGTATTTGTGGTCTTTGTGTTTGTGAAAGCAGACGCTTTGCATTATACCGTTGCATCTTACAGTTAAGATGAATTTTCCTGTTATTTGCTGCATGTTTATTTACATTTGATCTGCATGCCAATAATTATGAAATACATTATTTTAGTTTTAGAATATTTGTTTTAGTAGCTTTTTGGAATTTAAATATTTTAATAAGCTATAATTACATTTTAAACTAGTATGTAATTATGATAATTTTGATAACATTTATAACTGCAATATAACTGTATTATGATGCATTTTACTACACTTTATTACTTTATTGCCTCTTCTACAGAAAAAAAAGAATTCTCATTAAAGATGTGCATGCTCTCTTTCAAAGTAAAAGCCTCCCTCAGCCTTCTAACAGCACGTCCGTCTCTCCCCCTCTCTCCCACCAGGATGAATTTCATCCCTTCATTGAGGCCCTCCTCCCCCATGTCCGTGCCTTCTCCTACACCTGGTTCAACCTGCAGGCCCGTAAGCGCAAGTACTTCAAGAAGCACGAGAAGAGGATGACCAAGGACGAGGAGCGCGCGGTGAAGGACGAGCTGCTGGGGGAGAAGCCAGAGATCAAGCAGAAGTGGGCCTCGCGCCTGCTGGCCAAGCTCCGCAAGGACATCCGGCCCGAGTTCCGCGAGGACTTTGTGCTCACCATCACGGGGAAGAAGGCGCCGTGCTGCGTGCTGTCCAACCCCGACCAGAAGGGCAAGATCCGCCGCATCGACTGCCTGCGCCAGGCCGACAAGGTGTGGCGCCTGGACCTGGTGATGGTCATCCTGTTCAAGGGCAGCCCGCTGGAGAGCACGGACGGCGAGCGGCTGGTCAAGTCGCCGCAGTGCTCCAACCACGGCCTGTGTGTCCAGCCGCACCACATCGGAGTGACGGTGAAGGAGCTGGACCTCTACCTGGCCTACTTCGTCCACACACCAGGTATGTGGACAGACACGCTGACACACACATACGCACGCACGGGTCAACGTGTGACGTGTCACAGATGAGACCCTGCCCTTTACCATGTACCAAGCAGAGGCCATGCCAAGGCTTCCAGAAACACACAGGACAGAGATAACCACATTTAAAGGGACAGTCTGCGCTCCATCAGCGCTTTAAAAAAAACAAAAGCCCAGTTTTTTCCGATCGATGTTTCTATCTGGTTTAAAGAGATTCTGAGAATTCGACAGTCAGGCTTAAAACCTGTGTTTACCTAGAGATATGTTTGCGCTGGTACATTTGTTCAAGTATTTGTGTGCAAATTTGTCTAAATCCAAATGTGCATGTTTTCCGGTGCCATCTGTAAACAAAAGCATCTGCAAACCTGTTTATCTGCGTGTGCATGCGTGTGCCTACGTGTGCGTGTGCGAGGCCGTTTGTCATGTGTCTGTAATCCATGTGTGTGTTATTGTGAGATTGGTGTGTGTCCATATAGCAGTGTATTGTGTGTGTGTGAGTGTGTGTGTGTGTGGTGGTCTGGAGAGCGCAGTGACAGCTGGCCCAGTCCCAGATAGTTCAGGAGGCAGGGAGAGTCACACACACACACACACACACACACACATAAGTGGACAGTCTCAGGAGCTCTCCCTTCGTTGTTTGTCTGATTGTACCGATCACACACACACACACACACACACACACACACACAAGCTGAGACTTCTCTGGTTGTGACAGCTCTGCTCTTCTGCTCCCTTCATGTTCTGTGCTGTGTGTGAGTGTGGAGTTAAAATAGAGGTGGTGAAAATGTCGTGGTGTGATGTGTTTACAAACCTACAGGAATTCTTGTGTCAGGGCAGCGATCCACGCTGTCAAATGGAATAGCTGGAATTTCCACTCATTTTACAGTGACAGAAGCTCAGTGGGGAAAAATAGATATTTCCATAATTTCATTTCACACTAAATCCAAGTGCAAGTGAATCGTTGTCTTGCAAAATAGAAATATTAATTCTTAATTAACATAGAATTAATATTAACTGTTTTATTACTTTTGTAAAAAAAAAAACATTTAGAAAAGAAATGTAACAAATGTAAAAAAAAAAAAAAAAAAAAATGTTAGATTTAGTTTGAATCAGCTGAGGGAGTTTAAATTCAATATTAGGCGTTTGCTCTCCAAAGACCACTGCAGTAATACCCCAGTAATTATCAGAGCTGTTATTCATTACAAATAATCCACTGCCAGCACAGCTCCATCTTCACATAACACATACATGTGAAAATGTGTCTTTAATCCAGTCTCATGTATAAAACAGCAGAGTTAAATAATAACACTCCTGTCTGCTAAATGATGAACTTAATTCTGTCCACACTCTGGCTTCATTTCCATTTCATCACAGTTATTATGACTTGTCATTGTTGCATTTATCTGTAGCTCCACCTCATGATCCAGGTGTTTGCAGGTGGAAACACTCTCTCTCACACACACACACACACACACACACACACACACACACACACACACACACACACACACACACACACAGAGCTACAGACCCTGTCCTCTGCCCTTTTCACTGTTCTCTGGGTTCTCTTACCACAGACTGGCATACAGTTCGCGGGCCTTAATGCTGCTGGCTGGCAGGGCGGTGCAGCGTTCCTCTGTGACAGCGCCCCATGCCAGGCTCCTTTCAGCCCAGTGTGTAACTCTGCTTGAGTTTGCGGGGCCTCCGTGAGCGCCTCTTCCTGTTCCACAATGCGCCGTGGCGAACCGCGGCTCAGATTAGCTCCCAGCGCAGCCTGGTGCCCCTCGGAGTAAAGCCTTTTTTTTACTCGCTGCCAGAATCCAGCAGCTCCTCACCCCCGTACATAACACTTGGCTTCGCCTTCATCTCTCTCTGCTTTCTGTGCATCACATTTGGATTTCCTTTTGTACATATATGATCGTTCTTTTCTATAAATCTGTCTCAGATGTTGTTGCTGCTTTTTCAGCGATGCTTTTACTGATCATGTGCCTGTTTTTTTTTTTGTTTGATTTTTTTTCCCTCCTCTTCTTTTAATCCTAGAAGCTTTTTGCTCAATCATAAATTAAGATTCATTTTATCACAGCTTCTTGCTTGTGGCTTAAAAAAGTCAAACGCTGCTGTGGGAGGGAGACTGATTTCCTGATTCTGCTCATCTTTTCCACAGCCGTCTGTGCAGCACCTCACACATACAAACCAGAAAAAAGAGAGAGAGAGTGAGAGAGAGAGAGAACATTAGGAAATAAGCAAAATAAAAAAAACACACCAACATCCACCTTCCCAGGCTCAGATTGCTGCGTGTTCCAGGAGGCAGTGGCGGGGTTAAGCAGAGTTTACAGAGGACAGACAGACAGACAGTGGCTCCATTCTAACCTTTGGGGTGGCAGCATTACAGTTTTATTCTTAGCTCCATTCCAGGGTGTCTGTGTCTTGCGGAAGCTATCAGTTGCCAGGCCTGATGATTGGACCGCAGCCGTCTCTCTCCCGCCTTGTCCCCACCGCCGTGTTTCACTTCTCTCGTCCCATTGATGTCATCGTCACCAGCTGCAAGAGGAGGGAGGAGGAGGAGGAGGAGGGGGGGGGGGGGGCTCTGCTTTCAAGCAGCTTTGATTGACAGAACAGGAGATATATACACACACACACACACACACCAAACCCCCTCCTCTGTTTCTGCTTCCCTACAGTACAGTATGTGTCTCTGCTTTTGTCCAATTATAGACCTGGGCCCTTCCAGGCTGGGACAGATCAAAGCAGCTGTACTCAGATCTGCACTTCTGCTCTGCAGCTGCAAAGCAAGCTTCCTCCACCCAGAAGAGTCTGATCAGTTTCTTTTGACAACTACCTGGCTACACACACACACACACACACACACAGTGCATGATATAACATAATTGTTGTGGACTGATCAGAAAGTGGTTCATTTTCTTTTCACTGACTCTACTGCATCTGATGATGATGATGATGATGATAATGATGATGGTTCGGGGATGTGCAGGAAGCGAGAGAGATAGCGCGAGAGACTGGGGGGGTTCTTATCCCATCTTTGATCACACATGTCTGGCTCAGCAGTGGGTTAGGGTTAGAGAGAGACCCCAAAAGATCAGGTCATGTTTTTTGGAGGCGACGTGTTCCATATTTATTTGTAGGGTCTGACGAAGCCGCACGGTTCCAGCATTAGTCATGTTGTTGGAGGCCGAGCTGCCTCATACGGCTTCCATTACTCTACGCTGTTATGATAAAAAGATGTTCCATATCTGTTCTCTGCGCTGGAGAACAGCGTCTGGGCCAGGTCCCAAAGCCAACTGTGTGAGTGTGTTTTTTTTATATATATGCGTGTGTGTGTGTGTTGGATCGTTCATTTACCCATCGATGCGTCTGTGTGCACAGTCCCGACGTTACAAATGGCCCAGACAATATCTTTTAATGAGGACGAACAAAGAGAGGGATGGACAGGGAGACAGGGAGACAGACGGCCAGACTGAGAGACTTCACGCCTTCACGTCACACTAATCCATCACACACATCTTATCTGCTTTGCCCAATATCCCGAGCTTCAAAAGGAGGTAACGTTATCAGATGCAGTTACATAATGAAGAGGGGACCAAACAGGACACGAGTGGGATTTGTTTTTTACACACCAACATGTGTGTGTGTGTGTGTGTGTGTGTGTGAGATGGGTTTGCAGTGGCTTCACACTGTGGCACTGTTCTCCGTTCAGTCAGAGCCGGCGATGTAACGGTTGTGGGCCGTGGGGTCATGTTGTCCCGTTAGGCTCTGAGTGTTTCCAGAAGAAGAAGAAGAAGAAGAAGAAGAAGAAGAAGAAAAGAGAGAATCATAATGATTAAAAAAAATCTCTGTACACGTCTCTTCTTCTTTTCCTTGGCTGCGCACGTCTGTGCCGAGCAGAGATTTCTGGACGGGGGGAGCAGAGCGGTGCTCCAGCGTTCTGGCACCGGGCCGTAATCCGGCCGACAGAGAAACAGAGAGCGTCGGCGCCGAGGGAGCCACATTCATCTGGTGTGAAAAACACTGCTGCTGCCACACTTTCAACGGAAACTTCCTTACGCTTTGTTGTCATTTGAAATAATGTGCCCAATAAAGTTTGAGCTTGGGCGACCGCCCCCACGCCCCCTCCACCCTCCTCTCATGACGGGACAGCGGCAGTGACACGGAGGCTCGGGGCCTCCAACAGCTCCAGCTTGGCCCATTTTCAGACACCCCGGTTTTTCCAGTTGCTTTTTTTTTTTTGCACTGTGTGTGTGTGTGTCGGAGAAGGAGGGAAAAAAGAAGAGTGGTGTGTGCGGAGTGTAAGGAATCGCTGGTAAACAGATGATGGGGAGCTTCCAAATGAATGAGTGAAAAGGCGGCAAAGCGTTCCACTGACATGGTCCCCGTGGTCCGCTCTGACCCTCCTCCCTCTGACCTCCCTCGCAACTTTTCCAGCACTCTATAGGTCCGACCGCTGAGAAACAGAGGCTCTGCGGGTTTGGTAGCGGGCCAACCCGCTTCTTATTCACTGTAATTATCCAGTTTAGTGACTAAAACTGGGAAAAGATACACAAAAGACCGAGTATATGATTGAATTAAGTCTCATTTTGAAAGAAAGGTCAGATCTTAGCTCTGCAAATAGAAAAATTCCTTGTACCAGAAAGTGCCTATTGTGGGCAACATGGATTAGCTTTATTTCCTAATTTCACTGTACAGTGATTTTTAATTATTTGTGTAATTAAGGTTAATAAATAAATGTTATGGTGTCTCTGCTAGCAATTCAGCTCAGCGCTGTGCACTATTTTCCCCATTATAACAGAAATTTCTTTTATCAAGAATACGCATAAATACAACATGGATGAATATAGTAAACACTTGTAATAAAATAAACAGGATTTATTTCACGATATTCCTGAGCAGACTTTGAGAACAAAACAATAGGAGCACAAAATAACACGCACGCTTTCCCCCGAGTTTCTTTGTGTATTATTTTTGGTCTCTGACACCGTCTCGTTTCTAGTGTGAGAATCTGCGTGACCGGTTGCCGTCTTCCTCTGTACAGGCGCCAGGCCTGAAATCTGTCTGTCCCCCTAAAAACATACGTATCCCGGCACAGGAGGAGCGGCTTGGCTCCTCCGCTGCCTGAGCCGAGGGGCAAAGAGCAGGAGGAGAGGAGAGCAGAGCAGAGCAGAGGAGAGGAGAGTGTCTTTTTTTATTTTTTTCTCCCTGGGCCGGGTTCCCAGCAGCACAGATTCTGATCGGTCCGCCTCGTGCCTTGTTCCCTCGGTCCAGTGGAGCAGAGCACGGGGAGACTGCCCTGTAATTGGGACAGCTCTTTCCATACGGAAAACCGGGACGGAACGCCGCGACACCGCCGCGGACAGACCCCCCCCATTTCTCTCTCTCTCTTTCTCTTTCTCTTTCTGTGTGTGTGTGTGTGTGTGTGTGAATTTTTATTTAAAACCAAACTCAAAATGAGCAATTATTCACAAACAAAATCCTCTTACATAAAACAGCCCAAATAAAATCCTTGAAACCGAAAAACACTAATAATGAATAGATGAATAAATATCTCCCTTTAATTTTCCCCTCTGCTGTATTTACTCTGCCGTTTAATGCTAATAAACGTCAGTCACTGCTGTTAGGATGATATTGAGCGCTGATATAAAGTAAAAAGAAAAGCGTAGAATAAAGATGATGCAAAATGCCATGGTGAAAACAAAGAGAGAGGGAGGGCAGATATTCAGGCTAGTGGGGCTGGTTGGCAGCGTTTGGCACCCAGAGCTGCAGCTCTGTTTAGAAGGTGCCAGCTTTTCAAACCGACACACGCTCTCTGCCAACTTCTCTCCTTCTGATCCCTTTTCTTTCTCTCTCATTTTAACATTTTTCGCCCCATATCCCTGTTTTTTCGCTTAACACTTCTTCCCCTCTGCCCGTCCCCTCACGCCTCTGCCACCACTCCTATGCTTTCTCACAGCGGGGTTGCCAGGAGCAGCGAAGCCGCCGCCACGCAACGTTTTTTTAAACTTAGCTCTTATTTTGTCGCCAATCCGTTGCCACATTGAATGAAATTGCTATCATGTTACCAGATGTGTTCTCTCTTATTTTTTTTCTCTCTCTCTCTCTCTCTCTTTTTTCCCTTCCTCCAAAATATTTTCCACCGGCTTTTAGCAGAGCGAATATTGTTACTCGGTGTGATGGTGCTGCTGTCGATTCAGGTCCAAAACAAAATGGAGGATAAAGCGCAGCTCCTCTCCAATCAGAGCCCAGAATGATTCCACATGTGGAGAAAAAAATAGATATATAACACCGGCAAATAAATAATTCAGAATAATTTCTGCTCTTATGTGAATATCATTTTCTAATCTGGGCATATTTGTGACTCTGGCTGAGCAGAAGAGAGGACGTGGCGGCCCCGGCTCCCAGCCCCACTGGCTGTGGAGGAACTGGTCCTGAAGAACATGTCTTGTACATCATTCAGAATCAGGACAGAGACCTGGGGGCCCCGTGGAGACGGGGACGTGGGGCTTGTGAGTGATGGGAGAAAAGCATTTAACGCTGGGTGTGGGGGTGGATGGAATTACTCAATAATGATCAGAAAATTAGAGCCATTATTGAGGGAGAGTAAACAGGCCTCTCTAAGTGTGAAAGGCCCCTATTCAGCCAGGACCAGGAGCAGGACTCCTTTCTTCCTTTTCATGGATCCACCCATGGCCTTGAGAGCCCCGCTTTTGTTCCTCTGAAATAACAGAGTGAATATATGAGGTTGCAGGGGTGGGGGTCCTGTTCCCACTGCTGAGCACAGTATGGAATCAAGCTCCAGGCCTGTAAGGTACACGTCATGTTCATCCCTCCTTCCTGTCCTTTTTCACTCCAACAACAGATCTGTCTCCTCGGGGCTGCACTTCTCCGTACTTGCACTTTTGCAATCAGACAAACTTAATTAATTTGTCTGTCTGATGTATTGAGATAAGTTGGTGTCACTGAGTTCAGAAAATCTGGCAAGAGTTTTTTCCTGCGTCTCCGAGTGCACCTGGGTGTCTCTTCTCTATTATCGTCACTTGAAAACGCAGCTCCCCGTTTCTCTCTCTCTTTCTCTCTGCGTCCTGAGACTCTGCAGTCGAGGGGGGGGAGGGGGGTGTAAACTAGGCGCTAATGTGAACTAACTTCCGTGTTTGTCAGTGGAAATGTTCTAATTAATGGGGAACGGATAAATAAATAAACTCGCCTTGTCTCCGAGCAGCTGAACAGTAAATGTGGCACTTAACATGGGGACAAAGAAACGAGGAGAGGGATTTACACTTTGAGCAAACCGTTGGGGAGAATAAAGGAGGCACTGTAGCTCTCAGATTAAAAAACATTTGTCAGTATAATACTGTTTTCTGTCGCTATTTAACCACCAGTACATTCAAGTCTTTTAACGCCGGTCCAGAATTTCACATGGAGCGTGGAAAAATAAAAGCTCCCTTCGCAGCTAATTTCAGACTTTCTCAGCAACGTGCCTTCACATTATCTGTGGGATCTCACGCTTCTTTTTCATAGCTCATCCTTCTTCATTCAGGTCTCCTCATTTCATACCTCGTCTGAAGACGCTCCTCTGAGGCAGGGCCGCGTCCAAGCTCCGGGCTCCCGCTCAAAAAAATCACCAAATCACCTGACACGTTCACTCACTTTCTCCGTCTGTTTGCCTTTTCATACGGACAGCCAGCTCCATTTCACAGGCATAATCTTGGATGGTAACATTCTCATTATACCCGTCAACTGTCAGCGCTCAACTCTCTCGTCTATAATTTCAGACTCATTTGAATTCTTATTGGCAGCTTGGACGCATAAATTTCATAGAAGATAGGAAAACAACAGAGATTTTTTTCCCTCCCTCCCCTGGTGAGCAATGAAAATATAAGCGAGATTAAGGTGGGAGAAGTTTATGAAATTATATTGTTTGTGTGGATTTATTTATCAGAATGTCACGTGTCTGATATTGCGTTTCAGTTTTCTACAAAAAAAAAAAAAAGTTGAGCGTGTGGACTTACGGCTGAATGTCCAGAAAGACTGATAAATAGAGTTGCCATGGCCCACGTAGCCCTTTTTTGTTTTTTTCCCTCAGTGTACCTTTCCTGGGTGATGTCCAAGGAGTGTCAGCGACTGGCCTGGTTGGCACGGTGAGTGGCCGTGCAGTGCTGGGCCGTTTCCGTGGCACTGCAGCCCACTGTGTGGGCAACCAGAGCACACAGCTCTGCCAGAGGAATCCACTCAGATCACTTTCACTCTATAGAGGGCATCCCCGCACTCACACAAATGGATAAACAGACACCTATACACTGCAGCCGAGCGTGGGACTCTGCAAAAATCATATTGAGATCAAGTACAGGTAGCAGCCACATACTTATGTTGTTAGATTTCCTTGTTGCTATGATATTCCGTCTCTGGATATATAAAACACTTGTCATTGGACGAGGACCAAGTGAGACATATGAAAATGTCAAACTGTAATTTTAGAGCGCATTTTTCCCTTAATGTCATTCACACATTTGGTGTGGCTTAGCTGAGTCCAGGGGGGTTACACATGAGTTTTATCCTCTAAGCAGCTCTAAGTGCCCTGTGAGATGGCGGCTCAGATATCACGTGTAATTAAAAAAGCAGAGCGATCTGTGATATGAAAGACTCCTTTTAAGCTGTATTTGGTTTTACCTTCTCGTTATCTGGGATCTCATAGACCACACTGCTCCATCTGTAAATGTTTCGTCCCATAAAATTTATTTTTCTTCATCTGTTTTTTTTTTCTTGACTACTATTTGTTTTGTGTCCTGGCCTTAATAATACTGTGTATGTAGGAAAGTACTTAAGAGACAACCCTGAGCGTTCACATTTTAATGAAGGTGATAAAATACAGAAAACGACCATACGGTGTTGTCATCACACCAAGTGAGCATTTAATCTTCTTTATGTTCTCTGGAGTTTACATGAAAACATATCTTCATTCATACTCCCACGGAGTCACTGACGGACAAAAAAATGTATCAGATTTATTACCCTGCATATTGATTGTTTGGGGTCAGTGTGGTCTAACTCCCTTTTATTGCCCTAACAAACAGTACCGAGGGACGGGAGGGAAAGTATGAAAGTTCATTCTGTTGAACCAGGTTTTAAAGCCCAAACAGAAGTAATATATCGTTTCTTGAAGCAGATCTCTCAGATATATATTACCAGATCAAAATAATTTTTAAGCAAAAGTCATGAAGTGTCAGGCTGGTACAACTCTGAGCTACTAATGTGAAGTTGTAAGGCTTGTGGAGATGTTGGTTGAGTTGGCTGAGGCTGGATGGTCAGAGGAGTGAGGCAGGTGGCCGGAGTCTAGTTTGGCGGAGCGGGACAGGCAGTGGGAGCTGGTGGCAGAGCGGGATAGATGAAGCTGAAGCGGCAATCCAAACTGGAACTACAGGCGAGGACCGAGCTGGACGTGGCAGGGAACAGGAGAGACAGGAATGATGAACCTGAGGCGCAGGCAAACACAAGATTAACTGGGTTCATGTGCGCACAAAGTAAATACTGGCAAGAAGAAAAAAAAAAAAAAAACGATCTGGCGAAGACGGAAGACTGGAGGGGAGAGCTGTGGTTGACAGAAGAAGTTGATTAGGTGATGAGTAGCAGGTGCTCAGGTGGGTTGGCGAGAGGAGGAAGCGGATGGCCACTCCCAGCTGGACGGAGCGCTCAGACAGGGAAAGTGAGGACAAACAAACCACAGAAGGGAAGTGAGAACAGAAGGAAAATAGAGGCTAACCTTAACAGCTGGAGACGACCCGAGGCCTCAAGGACCCCAAACAAAACACAAGAGCGAAGTGAATCACTAAAATAAGAAAGTGACATTTATGAGAATAGGTGAAATGAATCAGATTGGCTGCCTTTTAAAGCCATTAGCTCATCTTTCTAACTTCTAACCCCCATAAAGGAGGGTAGAGGTTTGTTATCATTACTCACCGATCTCTCTGCAAGTTTAAAACGTTGCTATGGGCGATGATGACCCCGAACATTCATTTCAGTTTGCATGCTCTACATTGACTCATTAATACAAGTGTTGCACATGAGCTGTCCAGCTGAATTGTTATCGTTCACACACACGAGCCTGCATCACTTCCCCCTTTCATCCTTCAAATGCAATCTGTTTTTCCTCTTAAAAGATTAAGCCTACATCCCCAGTGGCTCTCTTCAACTCCGTAAGAGTTAAGTGTGTGAAGTATGTTTTTAGGTGTTGTTTTGCGTATATGTGTGTGTGCAAGTCTGCATATGCTCATGTGTGTTATAGTAACAGGCCGAGCGACAACAAACGCTGCCTGCAGCAGAGCGTATGAGCTCTCACCGACACCTGAACCTCCCCCTTCACACCTGATGCCTGTGGGCCTTGTATGTACACATGAAGAGAAGCTGACACATTTGCAGGCAAACGTGCACAGAAACGTACACGCGCGTATACAGTAGGACCCAGCTGGCTCGAAGAGGAGGTAAACCAGGCCCCAACCGGCCCCCCCTCACTGGTGCTCGACTGGGCTCAGTCTGTCACTGCAAAAGTTATGAAATCATTTTAGATTCACTCTTGAAATTTAATCAAAACCCCGTTCCGCTCAGAAATTATCTGCAAATTGGGCGGTTGCGGATGATGAATATTACAATTACACTTATTAGTAGGTGTTTTCACTGTCTGTGGTGTCCCACTGGGAGCGTGCAGCGATGGAGCCCATGAACTAAGTTATTTGCCCTCTGTGCGGTAACATTTGATTGGTGTATTATTAGGCGCGGACCACCCTGCTTCTGAGCCCTACTTAAGTTTCCATTCTTCTGCTGCTCTGCTTTAATGCAGGGCTCTCCTCCAGCAACCCAAACATACAGGGGAGCACACACACAGAATTAACCTAAAGACAGAAAGAGAAGAGCGGAGCGCGGCTCGGTGCCGGCAAGTGTGTTCTGCTTCAGTGGAATGGTGATAGAGAAGGTAATTCAAGCCTCAGTGTTTATTTTAAGAGCTGATGATCTAGAGATGGCCATTAAAAGCAGAGGGCAAACAATTTAAGAGCAGTAAATCTGAATGGAGGAGAGGAGTGGGTGTGGGAGGACAGGAAGGGAAGGAGGGAGGATAGGGGTTCTCTCTGCCACTCTCTGTGTCCCACTCTTTCTCCATGCAGAAAAAAAAATAGTTGAGATGACAGTGAATTAGAGCAATCTGGCCTTCATTCTGCGGTTAGATTTTTATCTGTGGTTTTGGCCCTGAGAGCATCTCAGATCCCTGCTTTCTTTTTCTTTTTTTCCCCCCCGCCTGCGCTTTTACTGTTGTTTCTGTTCTATTCATCTGAGTTTACTTTCCGCTCTGGCCTGGCTGTAAAACTGACCCTAACGAGATACCATTCACACTGAAAGGCATCAGGAATGGTCCCAGACTCCCATTATCCCCAATCCCTCAATCCAGGGTCATTTTCCTCCACCAGGACCCAAACACACGGGCTAATGTGATTACTCCAAGGCCAAGTTTTCTGTTTTTGATACGTGCTCTGAATTTTTTTTCTCCCCCATCTGATGCACTGAAAGAGTTTGTCTTTGGGCATTGATTCAAACTACACAATTCTGGCAGCTACATAGGGAAATCCTTATGATAAGAGCCATGATTATCCCAGTAAAGTAAAGATGGCTTACACAGAGAGCTGCTGTTCCACAGTCTCGCAGCAAACTCAAGTGCCAGAATGCATAAAATCTTCTAAGAATATTCGACGAGTGTTTACCCTACATGACCAGTGTCACCTTCAATATATCAGTATCGGTGTTGGACACAAATGGACCTCAGTTCAGTCAGATGTGCAAGATACTCGTGCGTGTCCCACCAGGTACTGCACATATAAATAGCTTAGAGCAGCTAATTTAAAAATAAGGTTACATTTAAATTAAATGTCCACTTATTGATTCAGCTGTGTTGATAGTACATGAAAAGTGAAAAGCTGAGCAGACAGAGAAGAAATGGTTAGCTAAATACATTGGATAGATGGCTAAAATAGGCTAGTTGACATAGTGATGGATAAATTAGCCAGCTGAAATAGTTAGCTAAATGTAATGGATACATGCCAGTAAAGTAAAGAGCAGGACAGTTCAAACAGTTCTAAGTAGATGATACATAACATATGAAAGAATTAGCACAAACATAATGGATAAGTAGTTTCGAATTTGTAAAGTTAGCTAAAAACATTGGATAAATGGCTAAAACATTTACCTCAAAGTAACGGATAGAAAGCACATTACTAAAGAACAGACCGTTTTTAGCCAATGTTAAGCTAAATTAGGAAGAAATGTGAAAGATTTGTTAAAACTATAATAGATAAGCAGCACAAGTTAGCAGTAATGTAGGTGTCGTGGAAATATTGGTCCTGCCGGTGGCGAGTCAAAGAACAAGACGTCATCCTAGTGTCCTTCCTCTGCCCCCAGGTTTATTATGGTCAATACACAAATGTCTCCACTAATGGAGTTAACAGGATTGCTACATGGTCTTATACTACAACTACTTCAAAGACTATGTTACCACTTATTACAAGGAGAATACCCATCATAGCAATTTTCCACCACATAGGCTGTACCCTTTGACTAGCTAGCAAATGGGTAAAGGGAAAAAATGCTAAATGCAATTTACATTTTATAGTTTGTCAAATGGTAAAGTGGATGTTTGGCCTAATGTATAAATGATTTAAACAGCTATGTAAAATGAATGGATACATTCTGGATAGCTAAACAGCCCATAAACAGTTGATAATAAATGGTGGCGTTTTCAGTTCATCTGACAGGGCTGTGGGGTGATTCTAACACAAAAGGTTGGGAACCACTGCTATACATCATTATCTTGTTGCCAAATACTTTGCTGTAACTGTTGATTGATGTTGATTGAGGCTGTTTCTTTGGCACTGCAACATTTTTTTTTGTGGGGGAGCTCACATTTTTCACCACGCTTTGCTGAAGCCGGCGTCCCAGTGAGACACATCTGATATGCAACCCAAAACTCAGCTTAGAAAAAACTGCGGTTCCCCCCTTCTACTCTCTTGCCCATCTCCTTTTCACAGAGCTTTAGATGTGTGATGAAGTTATCCCGACATATTTTATATCCTAATGCAAAACAAACAGAGCCAAATTACACACATTCTTCCCCCATACTGATTCGTAGAAGTTGTTAACCAAATAAAGCTCCCTTTTCTCTTTCTCTTTTTCCATCTCACTTGTGCTCTCAGTGGATCTGTCCTGGTTAGAACCTTTAACTGAAATAGCCTCCAGCACAGAGCCTCTTTTGTGGTCAGGCTTTTTTTTTTCTTTTTTCTACAAGGTGTTTGTGAAAAAGAACAGGATTTTCTCTCCTTGGGCTCCGGTCCCTCCATCGCTCCAACGCTGCCTGTCTGGCTGTCTTTGTCCAAGTCTGGTCTCATAAACAGTCATGTCTTACACACACTGTTTATCACACGTAGGGCCGAAACTTTGATTTTATTTTGCAAATGTTCAGGTTTTGCTTGGAATACATTGCATCAGCTGTTCTTGAAGTGCACGATATCATGTCAGTATGAACCACTCAGGCATCTCTATGCATGAGGGCATCTGCTTGAAGTCCAGTCTCTGGTCTCCTTTACATCATTTCAACTAGTATGATGTATCCTAGTGGCCCACAACACAAGGATGCTATGGACAGAGATGAAGCAGCATACATTCATAGTAAACAGCTTTTAGTCATTGCATACAAGGATGGAAGTTAAACACAGCCAACTACTCTGGCAAGTACTTTTCCTCCCTGGCTAATGCAAAATTATAGTTATTGGTGTGAATATAATGCTGGTAAATGTTAAATCCACAATGGACTACACAAGTTTGAAAGCTGCCGTTGGTCTGCTCCTTATATGCAGTAATGCACAATATCAGTGGTATCACAGCTGATGTTTGCCTGTGAGAAGGGATGGAGACCCCTTCTGTGAGTACAGGTTTGAATTAATGTGAAGCTATGTAAAAAACAAAAAACAAAAAAACAAACCCATTATTTAAAATTACAAAATGAAAGTTCAATTCATTTTATATACTCATATTCATTGATAATTTGATCCTCAACCCCAGGGGTCAGGGCCAACTGCACCTCCCACCTGACCTGCCCTGTGTTCTGTCGGATACTTTGACCACTTCAAGCCTCTTAAAGGAGGGGAAATAAATCACTGCTCACAAATCATGTCCTCACTGAGGCCATAACCTGTGACTCAGGGAGCTGTTGCTTCATTTGAAAAAGTCTCGAGCCAAAAACGTTGAGGTTAGACACGACGGTAGAAGCAAGTAAGCTTTTAATCTGTGCTGCAAACAGTAGAGTACATGTGTCTGCATTGTCTGAGTGAGTGCAGAGTGAAGCACAGTCCAAATTAAAGGCCCGCATGTGCAGACTGCGCGCCTGTCAAGTGTTGCTTTGTGATATGTATGATGTAGTGTGCATGTTTCCATGCTGAGAATATTATTACTCGGTTAACTAAGCCATTTTTTAGTGCTGACAGAAGGGTGCACATGCATCACACGCAAACACACACACACACACACACACACACACACACACACACACACACACACACACACACACTCCCTCACTCAGGCGGACATGTGTTCTGCACAGCCTGTCATTACAGATGCCTTGATGTGGTCACTGGGTGGCACTGAGGCCTCTTATTATTGTCGTTTTATGAAAACTTTCACTCTCTGGCTCCGCAGCGCGCCCTCTGTCCCCGCTCCTTCTCTCTCTCTCTCTCTCTCTCTCTCTCTCTCTCTCTCTGTCCTTCATGTGTACCCTGCTCCTGCCTCTATCCCTCCTTCCTCCACCTCCCTCCTCCCTCCGTCTCTCTCCCGCTTCGTCCAAACCCACATCCATTTCTCTTGCTGTTGCAATGGGACGCCTGTTTGTTTTTAGTGTGTAAACCATCCTGACACATGTCCCCGGGGCAAATGGCGGATATAGGAGCGTTTTTCTTTTTCTTTTCTTTTTTATGTGTGTGTGTGTGTGTGTGTGTGTGTGTGTGAAGGGAGTGATATAAGGGGGTGGGAGGGGGTGAGGTTGGGGATCAGGGGGTTGCAGCAGCTCAGTTAGGTATAAAACGGGAGACGGATCGGTTCCAGCCGTTGTTCCCAGCTTTGTCGATTGCGGTTGACAGTTATTGTGTTTTGGTTTTGGAATAATAGGGTTGGTAACTTCAGGGTGACATCCCACCACAGCCCCCGCCGATGTCTGCGTAGCTTAATGCGAAACACGTAAAAAAAAAAAAAAAAAATCCAAAAAGACTTGTTGAACCTGCGGCTGGCTGACATTTACCTTCACTCCTTCACCTTTCCACCTGTCACACGTCTGTTTTTGCTACAGAGATTTATGACATGATGCTTTGTTTATCGTGGCGATAATTTATTATTCTACTGACTGAGGTGGAATACACCCCGACTGATTGAACAGCGAGCTCCTGTCCTCGGGCAAGAGAGCTCCGGTGCGGGGTGAGTGGGTTTGTGCTGCTCTTCCAGGGGCCTCTCTGTGGGAGTGGCACTGTGACACATGTATTTGAGAACGTTGAGAAAAAGATCAACTTTGTGTTTACGGGTGATAGAAGGTGACAGTTTCAGATAATTCAGTGCATGACCCCTAGTGGAGAGGAGACAGGAGAGGTTGTATCTGCACACCCAGACACACACACACACACATTTAGAACGCTTTGCATGATTGCACCTTAATTAACAAGGTTTTTAGGAGTTTGGGCCCTGCAGCAGTGTTGGGTAAATAAGTGAAGCGAGTCACCTTGGGACAGCAACAGGTAAATCCTGTTTAGATCAGCCCCAAGGCGCTATTTGTTCCTTAATTTGGCTATGAACACCCTCCTCCTCCCTGTCTCACCCTAATCACCTCTGCACCTCCTTTTAATCTCATGCATGAATCAGCTCTTCATTCCGAGGGGTTTTCTTCACTTTCCACATCCTCTCTTTATTGTAGTCCTCCTCCCGGTGCTCACCTTAAATTGCTTATCACACACACACACACACACACACACACATGCGTGCACACAGAATCTGATGTATCTGTTTGGGGGATGCGGAGCAGGAGGGCGAGGTGACACTGACACTGTTATGCCAGCAGAGTGACAGAATCTACTGCGGGTCAGTGAACTGTGAGCAGGCCATCGGACAGTTAGAAATAACACAAGGTACCGCATGGACACGGATGCAGATGCAGTCAGAGCGAGACCAGATCAGACCTTCGTCTTTTCCGTTTCCCCTTCCCTTGACCGGGCCGTTAGCGCGAGTCTGTAATTAGCACCTCTAACTTTGTTAGCTCCTAACCTCATTTGCCTTGAAAGCCCCATGACTAGCCCTGCTAACAATGTGTTAGAGCAGAAGATACAGCACACATGGGCCATCAGAGGCTCAGTGACACGTAGTGGCCCACTGCCCCTGACTTACTGTTCCACTTTGGTACACCAGTGGGGAATTTCAACACACAGCTTCCATGTTTTCTCCTGCACTGCGGAGGCGTTGAACCTACTCATTATCACATATTACATATTTGAGCAAAACTGCGATAATTGATTTATTTAATTTCCTGACATTAAGGGAAGCAGGCGATCCTCAGCAGCTGTGCTTAAGTCGTATTTTTAGGAATAGCATAACGGCTTATTTGCTTTTATTTCCAGAGCTGCTGCAAAGCTGAGATTTCCCATACCACAAAGTAGAGCAGACTTTTCCTCGACTTCCATGTCAGCGATCATTTCAGAAAATTTACAGGTCTCATCAACTCGTATTTCAGATTTAGAGCTAGTCTTTTTCACTACATGTGCTGTTTAGAAGGCCGGCCGAGCACCAATAGAATTTTGGGGTTTCTTCCTGATCCATCTGTGCTCCTGGTGTGAGTATAACTTACAGTAGCATGGAGAGTCTCCTGAGGTCAGGGAGCCGAAAATCACAAAGACATGTGGAATGCTGAAAGTTGGCCAATACAAACAGGCAGGCCTGGCTCTCCATCCGTGCAGAGCTCCACAACCACCAGCTAACTTACTACCATCCTGTGTAGATAGAGGTCCAGAAGCAGCCCAAAGCTTCAGCCATGTACCGTATGGAGGACAGAAAACCAAACGGAGCTGGAGTGTCATTTATTTTTGTGGAAGCCGGTAGATTTCAGGCGGCATGTTTGAGCTTGTTTGTTCAAATTTGCTGCCAACAGTGTTACTGTGGAAAACCAAAGACAATATGGCAAACAATCTGTGGAGAGCTGCATTAGTTTGCTGTCTCTTCATTGTGTTAGTCCCTGTCTTTGTCTTAAATTTCTACTATTCAAATTTATATACTTAATGGACCCATAATGTCCATGTCTTTTGTCTTTTAAATTCATCATGTAGTTCTATGGTATCTTCATGCAGTGAAAGGTGACTCAGCTCTCAGTCCACAGTGAATTACCCACAGTTCCTATTCAGAGCCTGAATTCAGCCGTTAGGACTTCCTGTAACTTTGATGTCACAACAAAGCAGCGACCACACTCAACCATGGACCACGTTATTCAGCCTTGTGGGATGTGGTTTACCTGCCTACCGCCAATCTCTCAGAAAACACAGAGCCAATCAGAAGAGAGAGGCTCTGAGGCGATGCTCTGATTGGCCCAATGGCCTGTTGTTGCTGGAGCTCCAGAGCTGCAAATAGTTTTATATCTCCTGAGATGGCTTTTGGTTCTTAAAAACAAATGTATTTTCTTATGGATCAACTCTTCAAACAAAATGATCCACTAATCACATTCCACCTGACGGCAGCTACTCCTGTTTACCTACAGCCTTTATTTAGTTTGGACATAACCTCAATTCCCAACAAGTCACTTCATCAAAAAAAAAGGTGTTTATCTATTTCAGAGACATAAAGGAGAAACCTAAACTTTAGCCTGAGCTAAGTTGTCCCCTCACAGAATACATGAAGTCCTTTCTTGTGTTGTGCTGGCTTGTGATAACAGGCAGCAGCAATAGCAGCAGCAGTGTTGCAGTAATAAGTGGGACATAAATTACTGCAGTCACATGATTGGCCGATGAACAAATGACTCATGGTGACTGGTGGTGACTACTGACAGCATGAGCTGAGTTGGGTGTTAGGTCGTCCTCCATGTGGCTGTCTGTTGGATTTGTCTGCGCACATGGCAACAAAAGAAAAGCGAAGGTTTAGTTTTCCAGCCTCGTTTGATGAAAGTCGCAGGCCGCACCTTCACCTTCGCCCGCAAAGTCCAAAGGTTTGCGTTTTGAAACGAAAACAGACTTCACAAGGAGCTGACTTGGTCTCCCCCCCCATTTTCTAATCAAAACCATTATAAGCTTCACCCGCAGAGGGTCGATCAATGTGGCTCAGTTTCTCTTCCCCGCCACACATCCATAACAATAGGGCATTTTGGTCCAGCAGAACTCAGTTGGCTGCAACAAAATGAAGGGAGCAGTGAGGGTTTCACTTACAGAGTCAGGGAAACGGAGCGAAAGGGGGAGAGGGAGGGGGAGACAGAGAGAGAGAGAGCGGCAAAGAGAGAAAACAAACACACAGGGATTGTTGAATTATGGGTAAAGACAGCTGAGGCTAACCAGGTTTGGTTTCCACGGTGCAGTGGGGGGGCTTATTGAAAAACAAAAAGTCTATGACTCAGTCTTGCACTCAAGGAGACTCTCAGGCTGTAGACTTTCTCTCCCCAGAAATTCAACAAAAACACATGCAGTTGAATATAAAGGAGAACACCTTCAAAAACATAAAACCCCAGGGTTCAATATGGTCACGAAAATGTTCCACGTATCCTCACTGTTAATGCCAAAAAGGGAGGAGGTAGGTGGGGGGGGGGGGTCGGCGGCGGTGGTGGAGGAATGGAGGGAGGGAAAAGTGAACGAGAGGAGGGATCTGTCTTCACATTTGCTATCAATTTAGGGCACTGAAAATAAGCACCAGGTTTCACTGGAGCCGAGTCGAACACCAGGAATGTTTTTCTATATAAAACCAAGGGAGGGAGAAATCAAGAGAAATGGAACAGGGAAGAGAGTGAGAAACGAGAGATATAAGGTTAAGAAAAGACGTTAAAAAAAGAGAAGAGAGAGAGAGAGAGAGGGGGGGGGAAAGAAAAGGCAGGAGAGGAGGATTGCTGTTTGACAATAGCACCTTGGGTCCAGATGTTTGCTCCGAGTTCAGCTCACGGGGCAAAAGTGAGGCAGTTTGTGAGTCACACTGAGCCTGTAGTGAAGGGCAGCTAGACAGTTTAATCATTTAACCATGATGTGGGGTGTGTGTGTGTGTGTGTGTGTGTTTTGGTATGTGATTATGTGGATGAAAAGTTTTGAGATGACACACGCACACGCAGATGTCGAGTTCTACACCTAAACACCTAAAAATGCACGTTTACTCATCTGTGTTGAAACGATAATCACCCTCACTCGGATGACGAGGCATTTCTTTACACTTGCTCTAGTCTGCACACACTGGCAGGTCTATTTGTAGGGTGTGTGAGAGACGAGACCAGAGACTCCCCGAGGGTCCCGGCTGGGCACAACGGATGAAGGGGGTTATCTTTTGAGAAGATAATCAATAGTTCTAAATCTGAGCTCCGACACGCTCCCGTCTATGCCCGTGACAGTCTGAACAGATGTGATGGTGCTGCAGCTCCACTTCTTCTGTTGCTTTCTGCAGCGTTTGGTTCATCAGCAGGAGGGTTTAGAAAGTCCTGTGGTTTAGTGGTTCCCTGGTGGCTACTCTGCAAATGCCAAGAGGTATGTGGAAATGATCGTGGAGCATTTCGAACAATTTATGATTTGATAAAAGGCGGAGAAAAAAAAAAAATCAAATACACACTCACGTTGAGTGACTTATAACTGCGCACTACTGTACATGTAGCAGTATGAGAAGTCTCAGCAGTTATAGGTCCCATATTTTTACATTTTTCCACTCTGAAGCATTGATGTATAAGAAGATGTATTTGTGGTTTTAAGAACCAAAAACCATCTCCATGTAATTTCACATCTCCTCTCTCAGGCCTCTATATAGACACAACAGGTCAGTCAGCCAATCAGAAGAGAGGAGGCTCTGATTCTATTAAAGGGACAACGAGGAGTTTCTATTTGGTTATAAAAAAGTCTCACGTTAATGTGGATGAATCTACGCAACCCACACTTGTTAATGGGCCCATTTTCGATAAATATATCGTTTTGTCTATCGTTATTTTGTTATTATTAGTGGCGGAAATGCTGGTCGAGCCGACCAGCGTTTCTTTACTTTCTTCTTCTTTACGATTTAACCTCCTTTGGAATACTATGACCTGGGCAAATGAGAATATGCACCGGCTTCTTTACTTTCGGTTTCGCGGACGCTCATGAGAATAACGCCGCCAAATCGCTGTTTATGGTCAGGACTACGACGGTATGTGATCGTCTTTGAACCTCTGACTTTAATTCTTGATGAATGAAAACATGAGTCCGTCTTGCACCGGTCGAAGAATTCTACGGTGCGCGCGGAGGTGTGAAAACACTTTGCTTTTCCAAAACTCCTCGCTGTCCCGTTAAAAAAAGATTACAGTTTAAACACTCAAAGAAAACAAATCTCGCAAGGTTGGATGGTGGGTCCAGGTGGGCGGGGCTTGGCTGTGGGTGGTGACTTTTTCATTGTGACATCACAAAGTTACAGAAGTCCTAACAGCTGTTTTAAGGCCATGTTTCTAGAGACAGTTTGCCTTTTTTTTTTTTTGTCAATTTCTCTATGAACTGAGACTTTGATACTTTTACAGTATTAATATAGAACCTGCTTTATAATCAGAAACGTTTTGGGCAACCACTTTTATACAGTACAGAACCTTTAAAAAGTTTAGCTAAATGGTTTAAAATAGATAATTAAAGATAATGGGTGAACAGCTGAAATGGTTCATTAGAAGTATGAATAAAGTAATTGTATAAATGCCACTCTATTCAAACCTACCTTAATAAGAAAATAGTGTTAACTAATTGATTTATATCAGTTTAGATGAGCACATCTGGAACATGCTAAGTGTTGTGTGAATGAAGTGCTACTGGAGATAAAATAGATTTGGGAAGCACAGTCCTAGTTTGGCAGCATGGGACACTGAAGGTGTTGAGGCAGATCAGTGTACCGTCGGTTACAAGTTTGTATACATGAGGTTGTGGGATACAGTGGACGGCTTTCAGAGGGAGCTGGACTCCGGCGACGGTCTTAAGTCGAGTGGTTGACCCTCTAACAAAGCTCCTTCACCCGGCTCTTCCCACCAACAAAGTGCTGCTCTTATGCTGATAGAAACAGTTGAAAAAGACTCAGAGTAGAAACAAGGAGGGAGTTAAAGAGAAAGAAAGCGAGAGGGGAGAAAAGGGGGGTAAGAGACAGACCAGATGTGTCTTTTGTTTAGATTTGAACGAAGCGGAAAGGAAGGGTGTAGGAGTTAGGAGGCGAGCTTGCGAGGAAGAGAAAGAGAGAGGGAAAGAAAGTGGGAGTGAGTGGATTTTTTTTTTTTTTTGAGGGGAGGACTGTAATGAAACCAAAGCATTCATAGCTGAGCGGCTGTATGTGGAGAGAGGGGGCTGTGCCATACAGTATGTGATTACCTACCAGCAAAACCACATTCATTATACTAATTGCTACAATGGTCCTGGCGGTTGGGGGCTGAAAAGGGGGCGACAGCGAGAGGGGCTGCATTGTTAACATTTGTTAGGCTCATTGACTCCAGAATTCATGGTGTCTGTCATTACAGGTCGCTGGGATATTCTCCAGGGCCTGCGTTTTAGAGAGAAACTGATAATCTGGAGGTCCGAGCCCAAGACCTGTTTCCTCTAAAGTCCCATAGAGCCTACATCATCGTCGTCGTTGTCTCCATCCCTGGGCCCCTGCAAACTTAATGCATGCCGAATAACACGCAATGCCTTTATCCAGATTGCCTCACATGAGCGCACACGTTCAGCATGTGTTACGCATTCAGGCCATCGAAAGCAGCAAAGACATTAACCAAAACAGAACCGGGGGGAGGCCAAGATTTGAATGATTGAAAGACGAAGGGCCTTTCCTGCATTTTGCTGCACAAAATAGCCAGGGCTCCCGGCAGCTTGTGTCAATATTTCGCTCTCTCTCTCTCCGTGTGTGCGTGTGTATGTGCGCTATGTGTGTGTGTGTGTGTGCCCAGTGTATGCAGAGAGCTCGGAGCAGATGACTGGTATGACAGTTAGAACATGTGCGATGGTGAGCACACAGAGACTCACACAGCTCAATCTGTTGAGCGTCAAACCCAAATCAACCCAGTGGAGGAATGTTGCCAGTTGTGATCACCAATATGGCCAGCAGTTGTTTGTGAGACATTTGCAGCACATTGCTGAATTTCTAGCGTGGCTCCACAGGAAATGAAGGACTAAGTGCCTACAACCCCACACCCCAACAGCCCCCTCCTCCTCCTCCTCCTCCTCCTCCTCCTCCTCCCACTGCCTAAGCCCACAGTGCAAAAACATCATCACTATCACATACTATCAAGAGCTCAAACTCTCAGCCCTTCTCTCTCTGCAGCTCAACTCTCCTATTAGTCAACCAACACTAATGACCTGTTTTTATTCTCTGGCTGCAGAAACCGCTCTTTTTCAAATTGTGTAGAGAAACTACAGATAGGGACACAGCACAGTAGGTATCTGGCTTCAGTCTCCTCTTCTCTTCATCTGCTTTCTTCAGCGGTGGAAGAAGTATTACGAACCAAGACTTAAGTGAAGTATCAGTAACACAAGAAATAAATACATCTGCTAAATGTATTTTAAACATAAAAAATGAAATGAGATTGGGCCTTTGTGAATAATACATAGTTATTTGACATTATTAGGTTGTTATAATACTAATGCTTCAATGCAATAATAGTATTTTACTGTTACAGCTGGAGGTGGAGCTAGTGTTAATTACTAAATATTAGATATGATTCACTTAATATACATAGTTACTGGTAATGTGTTCCAGTGGTTGTCATCTAGAAATAATAAAATACATTTAGTTAATGAAAGAATACAATATATCCATCAGTAAATGCACTTAGGTGCATTGACACAATATAAATATTCTTACATGCATTGTAAACAACATGATGCCTCTCATTGTTGTTTGTTATACAATATCTTCTGATTGGATTATTACATTCACATGTGCATTTCAGCTGAATCTGAGACAGTGAATCATATGATATAGTCTTTTTTTTTTCTTCTAATTTTTATTTATTGGAAAGCAGGTGCAGATCAACACATGTTTGTCACTGCAGACAAGAAATATAAACATACACCCGTACATGTACCAAAACATTAACCAAGACATAAATCATAGAAACAACAAGAAATAAATAAATAACAACAATAAATATACATGCAACTCCAAAGTCAAAATCATAATTCATATTGTTACTGTGTACAATTGGCAGACACGAGACATAACTAAAACAATAAAAGATAAAAGAAAAATAACACGGAACACCTGCATATTACATCTGGTTTGCCTGTCCACCTGCTGTCTTATACCAACATCCCTTGCTTTTTCTTTTAGTTTTTAGTATGTTTTCATTTGAACTTGTATTATAAGTATTTAAAACTATTTATGGCACCCCGCACTTTCTTTCTTTCTTTTTTCTTGGATATGTTTGCCTTTGTTACTGTTTTAGTGTATGTTATGTACTGTGTATTGCATGTACATGGCAGCTGTTACGACGCCACTTGCCCAAGACAAATTTCCCCTGGTGGGACAAATAAAGTTCATTTGATTTGATTTGATATTTTATAGCCCCTTGACCCTAACCATCATATGTCATATACATATAGTCTTAATCTGTCAGTAGTAACTTACTGACTCAAGTGTTTGACTAAATGTGGCCTGCTTCATTACCAAGTTACTTTGCACTCAGGCCTTTTTTCTTTCTGTGTCTTGGTGTCCCGGTGTGTGTGTGTGTGTGTGTGTGTGTGTGTGTGTGTGTGTGGGTGTGTGGAGCTGCTGCTGCCTGGGCCAGGAGAGACCCAGGAAGAGTCCGTCTGGCCAAGGTGGCTGCTGCTGCTGCTGCTGACACAGCCAAAGTAAATGAGCAACACTCCCTCCGCCCTCAGCCTCTTGGAAGTGTGTGCGCTACTGTTGTAGGAGGCTAAAGTTGGAAGGGAATTCCCTTATGCTGCACTGGAATCATATTGTGCATACGGCATTTAACAGATGTCAATGTATATGTTGGTAAAAAAAAAAGCTGTGTTTGTGTATGACAGCCAGCATGATTGAGGATAGATTCCCATCAACTGTCAGGTGTTTTTTTTTACATAGGTCAGAAATAGCCACGGGGCCATGAGAAGAATCGGGGGGGGGGTCAAGTGGTGCAGGGCCGGGGGTTGGCATGACAACCCGGCTCAGGGTCCACTCACAGATGATATTATGTTTACTTGCGCTGGCACATCCCCGTATCGCCATTATGGAAATGCCCCTACTCACACACAGACGCACACACGCTGACACACACTCCAACTACTCCAACCCCCCCCCCATGCCTGCGCCGCGCCGCCCGCCGCATACTCCCCAGGTCAGAGCTGAACCGCAGCGCAGCCGCCTGACTAATCAGACCACACACGCTAAAGGGAAACGGAGAGAGGAGAAGGACGGTGAGGGGACGGCTAACGCTCCACAGGGCAGCGAGGGGAAAGAGGGGAGCTGGGGGCTCTGGTGTGTGTGTGTGTGTGTGTGTATGTGCAAAGTGTGTTTTTGTTGTAGAGGAGGAAGAGACAAAGACTGATTAGGACTGTGACCTCAGGGAAAGTGCACGGCAGGAGTGTTTAAGGTGGAATGAACCTGTTAAATCCACTGAGCTGCCGGTGGGTCAGTCTGTCCATGCCGAGCAGCCACACTCACATTTCTGAGGCTTCTGAGTTTTGGAGAAAAGAGGAGGCAGAGAAATCAAACAGGTGCTGGAGCAAACAGCAGATATTATATCAAAAAGAAGGATCTGCTTCATTGTTGCCTGCTCTTTTCTTTTCATTCGCTGCTTCTGTGCATTGTTTTCATCAATCAGATCTTCAGCAGCCAATAAACAGCACAGACACATAAGAAGTGTTTTCCCTTTGTCTCTTTTGCTGTTTTATTCTTGCCTATTTAATTTTACATATTTGTATTTTTTTTTTCTGAATCTGCAAACTAAACAGTGATTAAAGTTGAAAGTAAGTTTACTTTGAAATGTAGTGGGAGATTTTTTCCCCCTTTTGATTACTTTTGTTAATTTGATATCTTTCTTCTCTCTGCAGTTGTGTCTGAGGCATCATTGTTTTACACTCCAGATGTTGACACCTGTGATTTATATATTTTTTAGACACATAAGCTACCTTGGGTTGTATCCAATAGCTGTTATGTTACACATCTGGGCCATTAAATCCACATACTGATACAGGATTTGTTGTTTTCATTGCTTTGATTGGCTGCATCGACATTGAATAGGAAACAATGAAAGCACAGATGAGGATCTGTGTGTGAGGATGTATATGTGTGTGTGTGTGTGTGTGTGTGTGTATGGAGCAGCCCCTCCTCCTCAGAGACTAAAAGCAGCTCTGGATTCCTGGTTTTAAAAAAAAGAAAGACAGAAGAAGTCACAGAAACAGAAGCAGAAACAAATAGTTGTGTTGTGTAGTGAGTGTGTTTTAGTGAGCATGCTGCTGTGTGACAGCGATGACAGCTGAGTCTCCTTCCCTCCTTCTCTCTGTGGCACGGAGGGGGGGGTGGGGGGGGCTCCTATGTAGGGTGCATTTGAAGTGGCTTCTGGGAGGCCTCGGAGCGTGCCGAAAGGTCAGAGGTTACAACAACTGGGCCTCCCTGGACCTCCCCAACACCCCCCCCCCCCCCACACACACACACACACACACGTTACCCCCTCTCGTTTTCATGTCAGGACCACAGATCACTTCCAGATCCCCCTGACACAATAGGCAAAAACCACTCCTGCTCCCATCGTCCCCCCCAACCCCCCCACCACACACACGACACCCCCCCCCCCTCCTCCTCCTCCTCCTCCTCTTCTCTGTTTCAGTGACACGTGACGTGTCATTGTAAACACACAAATCTGTGTTAGGTGTCATGTTTTGTGTCAGGGTGGAACCACAAGTATTAACTAGAATACATTACATTTCTTTTCTGTCTGTCTGTGTGTGTGTGTGTGTGTGTGTGTGTGTGTGTTTTTACATGTGGGCACGTTCACAGCTTCTCAGGAGGATGTTTTGTTCTCCTCCTCACTAACACAGAAGAATCTGTCGTTCGCTCAGCGAGGTGTGAAATTGCACTGTCATCCGCTTCACCTGTCAAAGAGGGGGGGGGCTCAGATCCTTCAGAGCATTATTATTTCTCTCTGTTATTTTCTGTCACCCTCTCCTCTCTTTTCTTCTCCTCTTCTGGAGATCTGTATCAGGCTTTCACCAGGCAGTGTTCGCTGTATCACCCCCCCCCCACCCTCTCTCCTTAACATCTGTTTCCAGTGAGGGCCAGAAAAGGGGGATGTCGAACTCTTAAAATTAATTAGCGCATTACCAAATGCTTGAGCTAGAAGAGGCCTCGCTAGACCTCAGTTACTCGCCCCCCCCCCCCACTCCGCCACTCCTCGCCTCTCTCTCCCTGCTCCACCAAGCCCCACATCTAACCAGGTCCCGGGGGGCCGGTTTATCACCCAGGACCAATTAGAGTAGGAAGTGAGGTCGCTGACCCTCTGTCAGGCCTCATCAGCTCCCGTGTCACCTGACAGGGGCCATGCCACCACCAGGAGGAATATACAGAGGAGGGGGGGGGGGGAGCTGAGACCACTGCACCGAGGCGTTCGTTGCACCTGTGTGATGATTCACTTATTCATTTATTAAATCTTTTTCTTTTCTTTTTCCTCTCTCTCTCTCTGTGGTCGGGCACTAGAGCCTTTTCCTTTTTCTAACAAACAGAGGGAGGTGAGCGAGGAGATGTCTGGTTTCCGGACTGTGAAAAGTACTAACAAAGATAATGTCAACACACTTAGCCTCAATCAGTTACCTGCCAACATTTTCCCTCCAGGAAAAAAAAAACAAACAAAACAAGAGTGAGAGTGTGCAGCTATGCTAGCAGCTCTGGGCATAGCAGCGCTTTAAAGGGCCTAGTGTCAGCATGCTAACAGTCACAATGCTAACATCATAATTTTCTCAATATTGCCATAATGTAATATTTCACATGTTAGCATGTTAATTGGTGGGTGATTCTCTGAATTCGGTGGCACTTTGGAAAAAAATACCACAAATAATTGTATTTCTGAACATTGCATCTGATGAAAGACTGTTTAAAGTTCCCACCTTAGGCACGAAATTCCAAACATTATTGGGAATGTGTTTGTCACTAAAGTTGTTTGCAGTTCAACCCCTTAACGGACAACTTGATCCCTGTGTGAATATAATTCTAAAACTTTTTTTTATTTTTTTTTGCACTTTTTGTGTGTTATACATAGATACATAGATACATGGATCTATCCATTTATGGCTTTAAAATGCACTTCATGGGTTACTTCATTTGAAAATCCTTGAGGTAAACCTGAGGGACATTCGGAGAATCACCCTGGTCTCTTTTTGGGATTAGACACAACATCAGTGTTTAGTGAAACCATGATGCTAACGCTGTGTCTTTCTCTTTCTTCTTCCATGTTGCTGCTGCTGTTGCTGTCGTGTCAACAAAAGGTAAGACACCTGAACTCCTACTTTACCCCCTGAACTCCTCCATGTTCTTCCTCTATGTCTTTCAATGTGTTCATTCTAAAACAAAAACAACCACCTGAACACTTCGTCTACACTTTACCTGATGACACTGAGTGAGACGAACACATGATGACAAGGACACATCTTCCAGTTCAGCCCTGCATCTCTATCAATCCACGTCATGTTCAGTGTCATGGGGAGGAAGCAGCGCCTGTTGTGTGTAGCCTACAGTGTTGGTAGCAGTGCTGTTTTAGCATGTAGCATATCTGAGTAACATGCAGTGGGGCTGCAGTTTGCAGATCAACAATAAACGGTGAGCACAAATTTTCCAGGCCTTAAGTCGTTCCTGCTACTTGAGGGGAAAACTCAACATTGTGTAAAATTCCAGCACTGAGTGTTTAAAACATTCTTTATTATCTAATCTGAAGCTTTGGAAGGATTGTTGATGAGATAAAGCCACATGATGTTTCGCTAAGTGCTTGAAATGTAAATGCAATGAAAATCAATAAGTGAGCTCCACATGGCCTGAAGTTTAATTGAGGTCATTATATTATCAGCTTTAATTCTAGGATCTTAACATGCCGCAACAATTAATCAGTGTCTTGCTCTTTTCACGAAGCAGCTGAAGTTTAGATTCTGATTAGACGTATCTGAGTCACAATCACTGCAAGCTAACTTTTAGATTCAGAATAGTTTTCTAGCGTTTTGGAACGCAGCCCTCCCATTGTCCCGCATTCTGTTATAATGGATACAACACAGAAGAGCGTTTGAAGCTCCCACTCCTCCTCTCCTTCTGTCAAGTCTCGACTGCAACACCTTAATTTGTTCCCAGACTACATATTTGTCACCCTCTCCACCCCCCCTCCCCCTTCCCTCCCAATCATCCGTCTCTCCGCCTCCTCCTCTTCATCCTCCACCTTTCCCCTCTCTCGCATCCAAATTCTCCACTTTTTTTCTCCCATTACTCCAACTCCTCCTCCGTAACATTCGGCTTATCTCACCCCATCTCCCCTCTCAAGATCTCTGCTTCTTTTCTCCTCCCTCAGCTGCCGCCCCCCCCTCTCCCCTCTCCCCTCTCCCCTCTTCCTCCCAGCCCAGCTCTGTTTGCGCCTGTTTACCTCCATCGTTCCACCAGATGGTTTGTGTTAAACTCTGCGTTTGACAGCTCGGCTCAATTTTTTTTTTTCCCTGATATTATTTTAACATCAGGGGGATTGCTCAGACCTGCAGGAACACAGAAGAAGGACAAGCAGGGGGTAAAAGGAAATTAAAATATGAAAAACCCTGATGTATTAAAAGCAATTATTCCGTCAAGTGAAGGGCAGCAGTCATCACTGGGCCCTTTTCAGTTTGGTTCCCTGTGTTGCTATTTTTTTGCTAAATACTTAAAGGCACATATAATGTAATATTGATTTAAATCACATCTGTTAGGGTGATTTCATCCACCCCCTCTCCCTCTGCTGCATGTCTTTGGAAGAGAGAAGGGGCCCGGGCTGCCAGGAATAATTGCTTGTTTGCTGGTATTTACTTAAAATCTGTCAAAGGCAGAGAGAGAAAACGGCTAAATGCAAGAATTAGAGAGGGAGACAGAGAGAAAGAGAGACCACTCGTCCCCTACACAGATCACTATTTGTTGGTTGTCTTAATGCTGCTGACAGGGAAACGTGTGTGTGTGTGTGTCACTTTCCATGTTTTCTCTATGTTGGTCCTTGAGTCACAGTGGAATATGATGCTTGTTAGAGGCAATAAACCTATTTAGCTGTTGTCACAAGGGTCTAGCCCTGATCCATCACACTGAACCAGGACATTGCAGCTGCACAGGGGTTCATACTGAAAATACAAACTCACTCGGCTGTTTTCTCAGTGAAATATAAAGTGAAAAAACATCCTGCAGAGCTGAACCAGCATGACAAGAAGCTATTACCTACAGGCTCCTTAATAGATCCTCCTGCCACCAGTTCTGAGAACTTTACATTTCTATTTGTGTAAAAAATGTGATAAATGAGATGTAGCTTCAGTTTAGATGTAGCCTACCTTATTTGAACTAGGGCTGACCAATTAGGCTAATCATAAGTCACCGCAATATGAACATGTGCATACACAAAGCAAAAGGTTGGCTTGCAAGAGGAGGCAGGAGAGGGTTAAATTAATGTTATGTTTAAAGCAGAAGTAAACGATCCGGTGGTTTTGGCTAACTTCCTGTCAGCCGATGGAGTTAGCAGTCCCCGCCCTCATCCCTACACCACCACATTCACGCGCATCCCTTGGCTGCACACACAGAGAGGACCGCCCCTTTATGCCGTTCTCTCTCCTCATTGGATAAAGGTTGTAGGATACAAGGAAAGTTTTCTCCTCGGCTTACAGCAGAGCAGAGTGACTGACAGACTCGTGTTTCAGACCAAACACTCTATGATTGCTGTCGGAAGATATAACTATTTAAATATTAACACAAACATTCTGCTTACTTCTGCTTTAATTGATTGATTTATGTGCAATTTATTCAATAAAAGTAGGTTACGCTCAAAATATGTTTTGAGTTAGTCAGGTCTATTAGTCGGTGTTTAGCAGGGACCATTAAAGCAGAAACACTCTGGAATTGTTGTAGTAAATATGCACACTTGAATATTTGCTTATTTATCGCAAATCATATCATCATCGCAATATTGAACAGTGTCATCGCACATTTTGCTCATTTCGTGCAGCTACTCTTTAGCTAAGCTAAGCTAATCACCTCCTGGTTTAGCACACTGACTGGGGTTCTAACATTCATACCTCCAAAGGTCATCAGTAATATTTAATCATTCTTTTCCCCATCATCATTACACAATAAAACATTACACAAGACATTACAGGACAAACATTAAAATGTAACCTTTATTTAGGCGAGCAACATTAAAACAGCTACAGCGACACAAATTGCTAGAGGGAGTTAATTTCACATTTTAACTTGACATACAATCACCATTGTCATTCTTACAATGATATGAATTTAACCAAAGAGATGCAACATAGTGACCTTTAGTGCTGGTGGACATTTCCTAACCGGACAGAGCCAGACACTAGCATCATTCTGTTGCCCCAGCCCTGCTGCCAATCTGTGTGCTAAGCTAAGGCTAACCGACTCACGGCTCTAGCGCCACATATTTAGCACACAAATAAGAGTTGTATGAATCCTTAATTTTACTCTGAAATGTCCCAAAATGTCACATTAGTCTTTATTTGCACATTGGATCAGTGTAAAGTAACAAAAAAGTGAATTAGCTAAGCCGCGCTAACCACTTCCTTCCTACTTAATGCACAGGCACAACAGTGGTAGCCTGTTGATTTAGTCAGCAAACTTTCTGCAGCCAAGCTTGTTTCTTAAGATGTTGAACTTCTCTGTAAAAGTTGCTAAGAAAGTTGCCTAACCTCATGTGTTTGTTGTTGTCAAGATTCTTCCTCCGATGGCCAAGTTACACCCATGTGTTTGTGTTTTGTGTGTAGTCTGCGAGCAGCCCGAGTGTGGAAAGTTGACCTCCTTATTGCACAGTGTTTAATCCTGTGCCATAGCTGTTTGATTTCCAGTGTGCTGGCCGTCTCCTGAGCTGCATTAGTCTGATTATACTGTGGCATTGCTTGTTTGGTGGGGAGGCCCGGGCTGCAGGCTGACGTCCCCAGCCCCTGCCAACACGCTGTTCCCACTGTCTCCCTCCTCCTCCTCCTCCTCCTCCTCCTCTTCGTCTCCTCCCCTCCGTCCTGCTCCCTTTTCCCTCCTTCGCTCGCTTCGTTGCCTCCCCAAAGAACCACAAACAATAAACCCTCTGTTACATTTAACCTCCTCACGTGTTTCCCTTTCTCCCTCAATCCCTCCCTCCAGCCCTCACTGGTTCTGTCCCGTACTCACTTGTTGCTTTTTTTTCTCTCTCCCTCTCATAACATTCTAGCTGTTTGGGTTCTGTCTTTGGTCTGTCACTCATCTCCCTGGGCTGTTTTGGGACTTGTTTGTGGGCTTGGACCATACAGTAGAACAAAGACAACACACACACAGACGCACACTCTTGGTCAGGCTAACTCTCCCACTCTAAGCCAATGACAGCGGTGATTAGTATCTCATAACAGCTTAGATTGTGTGGAAAGTGGGTGTGCTTGTGTGCACGTTAGCTGGTACAATACCCTGGCAGTGGCATTATTACCACTCATCATAGCTCCACAGCAGCAGCAGTAGCGGCGGTGGCATCGGGACAGCAAACAGATGTTGGCCTAATCTTCCCCTAATGAGATTGGTCCCTCATTCCTACGTCTTTATGGGAGCAGCAAGCAGGCAGACAAGCAGGCTGACACTGTCTTTATGGAAGAACCAGCACTAAGACAGAGTGTTGCCGACGTCTGGTAGTCTGGTAGTCAGACAAGTGGATAGTTAGGCAGGCTGCTGGAGGCAAGGTAGGCCAGACAGTCAGTCAGTCAGACAGACAGACAGACAGACAGACAGACAGGTAGGTAGGATGGAAGACAGACAGACAGACAGACAGACAGACAGGTAGGTAGGTAGGTAGGATGGAAGACAGACAGACAGACAGACAGACAGACAGACAGACAGACAGACAGACAGACAGACAGACAGACAGGTAGGTAGGATGACAGACAGACAGACAGACAGACAGACAGACAGACAGACAGGTAGGATGGAAGGCAGACAGACAGACAGACAGACAGACAGACAGACAGACAGACAGGTAGGATGGAAGACAGACAGACAGACAGACAGACAGACAGACAGGTAGGTAGGTAGGATGGAAGACAGACAGACAGACAGACAGACAGACAGACAGACAGACAGACAGACAGACAGACAGACAGACAGACAGACAGACAGACAGGTATAGTAGGTAGGATGGAAGGCAGGCAGACAGACAGACAGACAGACAGACAGACAGACAGACAGGTAGGTAGGTAGGTATAGTAGGATGGAAGGCAGACGAGCTGTAAACTCCCAGGACACAGTTTTATCGGATGGCCTTCACTGGTCAATTAGATTAGAGCACAGTACAGAAAAGTACAGTTAATTCTCTGGATTAACATCACTGCTGGTTTCTCAGACCACTAAACCAATTCACTTTTTCCATTTGCCGAATTTCATTACACGGCATATCAATATCCAGGGGTTTAACGTTCAAACTGTTTTCCATAACAGCACATTAGGATGTAATCTCTGCGAATGAACCAATTCTTTAAGTCTGATTTCTAAAACATCTGAGATGGTTGCATTGTTTTTTTTTTAGCCAATGGTGTCAGGGTGGACAGCTCTTCTCCCACAATGCACTCTGAGTAGACAAAATAAAGCAGGGGTAGGCTACTGATGGCGTAGGACTGATGTTAGCTAGGTGTGCTAGTCTCTGCTAGTCTACCTGTGACAACCCTGTAGATGTATGGGGCCACCTGCTGGTCTCCTTCACCCTGCACTTTGTTCTTCCTCTCACTTATATACTTTTTTTTTTTTCATATCCCTTGTCCAGAAACATGTTCCGTTGTTGTGGAAGAACATTTGAACATTTTTAGGTCTGGGCAGCGCACCCAATCACGCTATCCTCACAGGACTCTGGTTTTACTGTATTTTTCTTAGTTGCCATCTCTTGTTCTGTTTTTCTTTCTTCTGCCTCTTGCTTTTGCTCCCTCTGTAGCAGGAACACACACACACACACACACACAGACACACACATGCACAGCAGTCATAATAGCAGGGTTAGAGTGCAGGGCCGACCACTGGACAGTGTTTGTACAGAATGCTAGCATATGTCAAACCTGGCTTATTGAACTTAGACCGCAGCCTGAAACAGCCTACAGCTCAGCTCACAGCACCACTGAATTGCTCACAGGAGAAACACACACACACATGCGCACTCACACACGCTTTTATGCATGCAAAGGCATTTACAGTATACGTATGCGCACATAGATATGCAAAGACACACACACACTCACACACACACACGTGCAGCGACGGGGGTTATTCGGTACGTTCTCCAAAAAGAATTACCTCATTTGAGCCATTAAGAGGCTACAGGCAGAATGAAAAGCAGACATAGAGGGAGAGAGAGGGAGAGAGAGGGAGAGAGAGGGAAAGGGGGTTGTAGCGAAAGACAAAATGTCACATGAGAGAGATTGTGTGACGCATATTCATTTTCATGTAAGCTGATAGGCCCGCAGATGATCAGCTTTCATCTTGCGTTCACTAATGACCTTAGCAAACGTACTTAACACACAGTGTTACACATGATTACACAGGCTGAGAGACAGTGCCAGGCCGGTGGAGATGTGTGTGTGTGTGTGTGTGTGTGTGTGTGTGTGTGTGTGTGTGTGCGCGCGCGCCGTGTAACAAGTAGTGGTACAGGGATTACAATTTTGATATTCAGTAGTGGCATTACAGTAATTAATCCCAGTAACGCACCGTTACTCTGAGTTTGCATTGTGGAGGTTCACCAGCTTCAGCGGAGTTCAGTGGAGAGACTGGTTCAGTAGATGTTTGTCAGTGAATATCTCCAGGATATTGTGGAATATATATCAGCTTCTCATCATTTTTACATAACAAGTCTATCATATTAGCAGACTCAGGAGGGACAGTTTGAATGCAGCTACATAACCTACAACGCAGTCTGGATGTGTTCTTCTAGTCACAGATGAAGTAACCTCGTGTTCACCTCAAACAGAGACCAGGAGCAGCCTGCAGAGTTTTTGGGGGGAAGATCACTTCTGTTTAACTCCACGCCCTCAGATGTTTTTTTCCATTTTCAAACTTGTCAACTTCTCGAGCCACGCTGACTCATGTCACATCAGTGGAGCTGATTTATCAGACTCCACGGAACCACAAAAAGTTTTTATATACAACTTTGTGTAATCAATCGAGTTGCACTTTAAAGGCACCTTTTGTCCGAGCCGAGCCGAGTAATTAAAGTTGCATCACTTTCGCTGTAGAGTACATTGTAAAGTTTTGGTTACATTTGTCAAGTAACTTGCCCAGTGCTGGTTATGAGCAGCGGTCTCTGAGGCCTAATGTACTCCTGCTTCTCCCGGCTCTATTAGGACGAGTGCTCAGACTCCACGGAGCACATAAACCAGTTTTCTAAAAGCATCATAAATGTAATCTGTGTGTGTGTGTGTGTGTGTGTGTGTGTTTTTTTCTTCTTCACGCTTATGGCCTCTGAATCCGGTCCAGTGGTGTTTTTATTGCATACGTGCAGAGCGTCCTCCTCCTTAGGCAAATTTACAAGACAACTGTTGGGCCTGTCATCAGCGGATGGGAGGGAGCAGGATGCCAGGACGACCGTCTCGTTAAATTACTTTCGGGGACACCTCATGCGGAACTGTATAGTGTCTATAAGGCCCTTATATGATCCTTAAGGGATACTCCGAGCCCCACAGCGGGTGAAATTAGCCCCAGATAATCATCTCCTTCTGGGCCATAGTCACTTGGAGCACCAGGCCTGTTTTACACCCAATTTACCAAGAAGAGAGGCAGCGACTTGCCTCGCTGACCCCTTTGCTCTCGGGGCTATGTACTGTAGCTTTCGCTGGTGGAGTGTGGACCAATCATCAACCATTTCTTTAATTAACACCTAAAATTAAGCATACATAAATAAGGCTGGGAATGTAGCATGGGAGCGTGGCCGGGGAGGATGGGGAGGACGGGGAGGACGGGGCGGCCGTGCAGCTGGAGCTGACCGGTAATGTGTTTCCTGATTAGCAGCAGGGCTCGCACCGCTTTGAGACAAAAGCAGAGAGAGAGACAGAGAGAAGTGCCGTCCTTTCTCAGGAAGTGTCTCCGTAGGATGATGGATCGCGAGGACCCTGGTGTCCCCCCCTTCCCCTCACTTTCTCTTCTCTTCTCTGTCTGGTTCCATTTCTCCTCAGTCTATCTCTCCCTCTTCTCCCCCCCTCGTCTCTCCATCTCCCACACTCCCCTGCGCCTCTGTACCCGTCGTCATTGTGTCTTAAATCTCTCTTTCCGCCTGATTTTGTCTGAAAGGTGATAGTGGAGGTTCTCGCTATAGATGAAAAGAGGCTCTCTATAGATGAAAGGAGCTGTGTAGAATCAACACATTAGACAACCTTGCTGTTACACTCCCCCTTAAAGTAACAGCTCTGATGCAACACATTCCCTCACACACACACACATATGTACCATAAAGACGACTACACATTAAGATATCTTGCCCGTGGGAGGAGAGATACGCCAACAAGTAAGGAGATGAATAATGTTAATGCCTGTTAAACCACATATGTTAGAATCAGATGGGAATAAGCTGGGTTCTTTCCTCCCTCTAAGTCCAATATGAAATATATCTTCCTTTACATTCAGCTGTGATGTGTGTTTTTTTAAGTGTGATTTCTGTGTGTGTTTGTGTCTGTGTGTGCGTTCATGCTTTCACAGAGTTTTGATGATAAGAGAAAGATGTGTGCAAACAATGCAAGTCCACATCAACCACAAAGATGCATACCGTGCACGCATGAACGCAAATACACACACAACATGCGCGCCGCATACACACACACACACACACACAGCTCGTTGTGGTGTCCTGCGCCTGTGTGGCCCAGCACTGGGATGTGGAGTGAAGCAGGAAATGTGTGAGCCATGAAGGCATGTGTTTATGCTGGCTGCAGTCGCCCATCACCAGCCAGAGGGAAAACAGACACCAGCGCCGCTCCGTTTGCTCTCCATCTCTCTGCTTCTCCTCCAAACCCTCAACGTGATCTTTTCTCACCTCCAGGTCTCCAAGATTTCTTCTTTCACACCAGCTCCCTCTCTCTCTCTCTCTCTTTCTCTTTTCCTCCCCCCTCCTCTCGTTGTCCTCCTTTCACTTTTCCCCACCGACGTCGAGGCCCGCAGCGCACAGAGAAATTAGTCCGACTGCTACGTGTTTAAAACAAGATAATTCCCTTGATAACAGCGCAGTTTAAAGATGGGCATAAGCCACGGGGAAAATCAGTTCCAGAGACATACTGTATTTTTTGAATCGCACTCCACAGCAGCAGAGGGAAGCCCAGTGGGGAGTCTCTCTATCGGCTAATAAAGATAAGATGTTTAGATAATGACACTTATAAATAAAAGTATGAATACACATTTAAAGACAAATAGTGAAGCAGTGAGAGCAGTGTTAATAAAATGAAAATTTAATAACCCTCTAATAATACAAAAATAAATAAAGGCAGACTCGCAGCACTTGGCTATATTACTCAGTGCGGTTGGCCGGAGCCCTGAATCAACAGTTCGCTCTCATCAAGGCAGTTTTTCCACAAGGTTTGGACAATAAAGCTTTTGGACAATAAAAGTCCTGTCACAAAGTTGAATGGTTCTCAGTATTTCTCTGTTTGTTAGACAGCTACATTAGCTTAATCATTGCCTGATGTTTCCTATATTGTGTGTGTGTGTGTGTGTGTGTGTGTGTGTGTGTGTGTGTGTGTGTGTGTGTGTGTGTGTGTGTGTGTGTGTGTGTGTGTGTGTGTGTGTGTGTGTGTGTGTGTGTGTGTGTGTGTGTGTGTGTGTGTGTGTGTGTGTGTGTGTGTGTGTGTGTGCAGTGCAGTGACCCCAGGCAGCAATGTTAGATTAGGATCTGCTCTCTGGGATGGATAGGTGTTGGAGCATGGAGCAGGCCACTTCTCTGAAACAATGGGCCTCGTGCAGGAAACACTCATGTGGACAGATTTGTTCTTAAGTGGCACCAATTTTCATAATTTCCTCTGAGGCGCGAGTTCAATGAAAGTCTCACGGTCTCATCGTTTCTCCCTCCGTCTACAAGGAGAAACTGGCCTCTTTTGATTAAAGAACTAGGATTCGGGCGGTGGTTCGATCCCTAACTCCTGTCAGGGTGGCAAGAACCTGAACCCCTCATGATGGCTGCTCCATCAGTCTATTAATGTGAAGTAGCCTACGCAAAGCCCACAACAGCAACCATTCACTGATTCTGAAATAATTTTCCATATTTCCGTCTTTTATTGAAAGGTTTGAATAAATATTAGGGTTTTGTCGACATGTTTTTCCACAGCGCAGGATTACTGCTGGTCTTCATGGAGGCAGTTCAGCATCACCACACTCAGCAGCAGCGTCAGGGTGGGTTGGATCAGTCACCATCCATCTCTGTGACTGTCACAGCTCCCTCATCTTGAAGGATTTCTAGGTTGTGTCTGGTTATTTCAGGGCGAGGAGTAAACAAATGATAACATCTCACGCTCACATGCAAATTACTTGAAATCAGGAATTTTCTGAATCCATCTGGAGCACGTGAGGAAAAAAGTTTTCTTTTTTTCTTTTTTATAACAGATGTCAGGATGAGAATACAAAAATGTTCTTTCTTGAGGTCCACCAGGGGCCGCGTACAGAGCGTAGTGACACATTTTCCTTCTTATCTCCTGCACACTTGTTTTAATGGACGTCCTGTCTGTAACAAATAGTATGTGGTATATGAGGTGTGAGGGAGGAGGAATGATGTTAGTCGTGATGATAGTGGTATTAATGGGGTCTGGAGGGACAGGAAGTTAACACAGAGCTGAACCTCAAGACTTTATCATATTCTGTCTCCCTCTCACTCACATTTTTCCCTCTCACTTGCGCTCTCTTTCTGTCTCACACACACACACACACACACACACACACACACACACCTACACACACACACACACACACACACACACAAGTAATTCCTCTGTAAGAAGCACTCTTTGGCCTGTCCATTTAGAATATAAGAATAGTGAGTGAGTGATTATATTTGTATTCCATATTTTAATGATGCAAGTGTGTAAGCCTGTGGCTCAGAACAGGCTGGGGGACAAGAAGGGTGTCTTCATAGTATGTCTTCATAGAATAAACCATTGTCAGCGTGCAGCACAAGAGCTCTTTGAGTCCCAGAAATCTGACAATTTGGTTCAAATCTCTCCTCTGTTTTTTTTTTATTATTACTTTTTTTTTCTTTTTTGTTTTATCTCTTTTGAGTATTAGTCAGGAAATGTGCTTTAAAAATCTCCACTACAGAAAAACAAAGCTGGCCTCTAATCCTTCACCTACCTGCTCTACCTCTGTGCCACCCCCACCTCCCTCCTCTGTTTGATATCATCGTCCATGGCAAGCTGCTGAAAGTGATGGAAAATTGGTCAATACAGCAATAGAGACAGAGATACGGGATCATGGGCGGCTGTGCGGGTCAGCCCGGGAGCAGATAGATTTAGCGGTCCAACCACGGTCAATGTCAGCGAGATCTGTGAGGCTAAGTCCCAGAGAGCGTGTGGATCCCGGTGATTGAGTGATTGAGCGCTTAGTGTTTGAGCCTGCGGACAGCCCAAACAAGTTAATCCCCACCCCCACCCCCACCGCCACCCACCCCACCCCGACGCATCCCTCCGCTAACTCCCCATATACAGCAGAGGGAGAGGAGCTGAGGCAAAATTTAGAGGACAGGGGTTTAGCAGGACTACTAAAAAAAAAAAAAAAAAAAAAAGCTCCTTAATGATTTAATCAGCGGAGATATTCATTTGCTGTAATACGGGAGGAGGGGGAGGGGCTCAGCTCTGTACACAGCTCTGAAGGGCCAGGAAGGCCAGGCCGATGTGAACGGGAGAATTTGTGATTATGGGGCTGGATTAAAAGACGCGGTTGTGCTTTTTTGATTGGGGACAGAATCTGAGCCGGAGGTCAGGCTAGCTTGTTGGGAATTGGATGATCCTTTATGGACAGAGGAGATCCACTTAGAGCTGCAGGCATGCAACCCAGAATATTACCATAGGCTTTTTTTTTCACACAATCCAGATTGCATATCAAAACTTATTATTTTATCAGATTTGTTCATTCAGGTCAGGATTTTGCTCATTTTTGCTGGCGTACATTTAAAAAAAGCAAAGTTGTTGTAAAGCTCCATCAATTTAGCGTCGCACACAAAGGTACAAAATCAGAGCAGCGGCAAGAGAGATTTCCTTTAAAGTCATGTGTTATAATGTCGGATGCCTACATCACCCACAATTCAATTGATGACAACTGGTTCAGCTCAAGAAGAAATGAGATGGGGTCTCGTTTCCTTCATTCATTCTTTCACATTTGTAGTAGCCATATACAAAAGTCATAGATCTACTATCTTAACTAATACAAAAAAAGGAAATCACATTACTCCTCAGCTTGCAACGTTGCACTGGTTACCTGTTTCTTTTAGGATTGATTTTAAAGTTCATTTACTCATTTATAAAGTCGACTTTGGGCTGCATTCGTGCATGAAAAGTGCTCTATAAATAAAGATTATTATTATTATTATTATTTATGAAATATCTGTATATATAAGTTAAAAACAAGTATAAAATTATATATGAAACTTGTTGGAAAATGGAACAATTTCATACTTTGCCATGTAAAGTCACACATGTTTGAAATTGATGAGAAATGAAGATGGATAAGAAAAACACTTATAGCCTAAACATGTATAATAAAGTTTTGTTTCAGTCTCCAAACTCATATCACATTGTTCCAAAACTTCAATCAGTACCCTTCCCAAGCGCCTAGTGCAGCTTTCTAACTGTTGGGAGGCAAGTGTGGCTTGTTGTCGCTTGGCTTAACGACGCACACACACATGGACGCTCATGAATGGATCATATAGCTGCCGAATAATCCACCTAAGTCTGTGTGCCCTCTCCTCGGAGTGGTGTGTATAGGTAGTCTTTATGCTCCGCTAAGCAAGCTTATCTCTTCTCTTTCAGCTGTAAAGCCATAGGTCTTAAAGGTGCTCATGCCTGTGAGGCCCACTCAGTCTGACCCACAGGAAGACTGGGAGCTGTTGCATTAGTGCGAAAAGTTTTCAGTATGATAATGGTGCCACCGAGGAGGGCTGTTCTGGGATTTGCATATAGCAGGAAATGTAATATGTTCAATAGACAATATTTACATAATTCATTCAAGGTTACAGAAAGGATCTTAAACACTAGCTTTAGATTATGGCATTGCAAAGACTATGAGGATGTCTACTGCAGCTGGGTCGCCAAATTGGCTATGTAAGCAGAACATTTAGGAAGCGTAAAAAATATAGCCCATGTGGAAAGTCTCATAGGCGGTGATCATGAAATCACCACCTGTGTTTCTTCACTCACGTTGATCTTGGCTTTTTCTGCCCTAATTTAAAACTGTGCTGACTTAACATTTTGATTGGAATAATCAGGGCCTTCCTTCCAGGGCAAAGTTGTTTTGCACGCTTGTTCGGTGTTACTGTTCCTACCCTGCGGTTCCTCTTTGACTTGGGTTTGCTAAATGAAGGAGACAGAGAATTTGAAAAAGGCCGTGCCAACATGCTTCCTGTAGGTTAAAGGATGAGGAAGAGGTGAAAGAGGAGAAGGGAAGGAGGGGGGGAAGAAAGACGAGCAGAGCTGAAATGGAAAGATCCAACTTCTCGGATCGCACCAATTACAGGAACATTCAGTAGCCAGTTTCTGCAGAAAGCATTAGTAGCCATTCCACAATCTCTTCCCCTTCCTTTCCCTCGCTCACTGTATCCTTTGCTCTCCATCTCTACTCCCTCTTTTTTTTTCCTTTTTCCATTTTATCTTATGATCCCTGTGGGGTTACTATTGGTGAGGTACTTCCTGCAGTAAGTTTTCCTTCAGTGCGCGAGTGCTCTTTCTCACAACACCCGGGGAGCTGTGAAGCAGTACTGGAGCGTTCAAGCTCTCGCTGCAGCTTTTCTGCAGGAACAGTGAGCCGAGTGAGCCGCAATGGAGTTCGTTTTTGTTTTAGCAAACTCAACAACTGGCAATTAGCTAAGCCCCGCCCCTCCCACCTACACCTAAAGCTTTTCTGACTCGTTTTGCTAATTCACAGTTCTCTGTGAAAACAGCTGTGTTAACCAATCAAAATGCAAATATCAAGAGGTCATTGATTTCTAACTAATTAAGCTAACATTAGCTCAGCTAGCTGGTTAAAAACACTGTCTCTGTCTGCTTTTGTAATGTCTCCAGACAAGAGCCTTGTGAAAGAGGTTTTAACCTGAACGCTTTTTACGCTGAAATATCAGCGTCCTTACTAGCTAATGACATGATATGTAACTCTACTGTAGGTAAAACAACAAAACAGAGACCGCTTTTCCTAGTGTTATAGTTAAAGTCGAGTGTTAAGTAGTCGAGGTAAATGCAGCTGCTTGCCAAAAAACTGCCCCCGACGGGGGGGTACATCAGTGGTTTTGCATGAATTTACCTCGAAAACAACTGTCTGGTAACGTTCTGTTATTATCTCATAGCGTGGTGAATGTGCAGGTCACAACTTGTCCACCAGAGCGTTTTGGAGTTGTTGGATTGTGTATTTGATGAGTTTGATGAGGGAAACCAAGAAATCCCATGAGCCTCTGTAGCGTAGCTCTGAGCAGCTCACGGCTCTGCTCCACTGTTCTAAAAGTAGCTTGCACCAACAATTAAAGGGAACCCACTCTATAAAACTATAGGGATTATGGCAATGGGCCAATTTGCCAAAATGTTAACCTATCCCTTTAAGAATGATTTAAAAAGTAAGATTACTTACCGTTTTTCTATCATAAAGTTGCTAACGTCATTGTTAACATTTTTGATCAGCAATTTTTAGCTGTTAGCATTCCAAAGGGAAGGGCTGGAGGAGCGACACTCAGTAAACAGCAGGAAATAGTTGCTAACATTAGCCTAAACTCTGATATCAGAGATGCTGAAACTGGCTATATGGCTAGCAACAATTGCAGCTAACTGTATGTTAGAGCAGATAGCCTACTTATAATATTCCTTACACTGTTGTCGTTTTTATTTTAGAGTGGGTAAAACAAACACACCACCCTCTAAACTGTATTGAAAGTATTGCTTTCAGTAAACCCCCATGCGCATCGCTTTGGGATTAATAGGTTCAGTATAACCCCCTCTAAAATCGCCACGTAGTCCAAAAACTTTTAGTGTTACACCTGTTCATCTCTAAAACAGAATTTTATATTTGGGAAAAATCATTCAGCCAGTGTCTATATGTTTTAGTATTCTCTTGTGTGTATAAAATCTTTGCATTTGAGGAATAGGAAACTCTCCCGGCTCCAATGAATGGCTCATTGGCTCTGTCTTGTTTGGCTGTCTGTTCATTTTCTCATGGGATGAATCAACTTGGCCAGAATCGTCTCCCCCTGCTGAGATTTCACTTGACTTGAATGCATTTTGAGAAAAAAAAAAAAAAAAAAAAAATTGCCCAAACGTCAGTGTTTGCTTGTAACCTGAAATTCCATCTCGAGAATCAATTTTATAGCGTTCATTTTCTAAATCCCACATCACAGCCGTTCCTTCTCCCGATTGTTCCAATAGTCTTCGAGATCTCTTGACCTCACGACTCCAAGGATAATGGCTGATGCAGATGTCGGACACTACTCTCTACGGCTCATAAATGCACCAAAGGGATGAGAGGAAGGAGTGAAGAGATGACAGAGGGAGCCCAGAGCACAGTAGTATTCTCTGATCATCGTTACTGTGCCTTGAAGACAGCACCAGACCTCAGTGGGACCAATAGAAAGCGGAGCAGGATGTTGTTAGGACAGAGATGACTGACATGTTAGTGTTATCTCTCCACTGATGGCCTGATTGTGTTGGCTCAGCATGTCTGCACATCTGGGAATACCATGTCTGCGCAGGTCACAGAGGTGGTGATTAACTCTAATGACTTAATTCTTCCCTCTGGTGGCGTGGAAACACAAGACTGCAGGTATTACTGGGGGCGTTCAAGCCCGAAAACCTCACATCAACAAACTTTTGATGATGAGAAAAACTTGTCCTCCACTCGTGGTCTCTGTAGCGTTCAAGGGACCTCTTGAACCGGCACAGTCCATCCTGCAGAAAAGACCGAAAAAGACCACGCAACAGACAGGAACTCATCTTGTGTTCACAAGCAGAGAGAAGGAGCTACAGATCATTTTGCTGCTCCCTTTGTCTGAGCTTTTCTTTTTTTTCAATCCAGCATTTTTGTGTAGGTGTGGCGAGCAGCCCACATCTGCAATTTTTTTTTTTTTTTTTTTTCAGGCAGCGGAATTTGAAACTAAAGCAAAATATACAGGTCCTTTCATCAAGCCCTGCCACGGTGAGGAGAGAGCAGAGGAAAAGAGGTAGAGACAGCGAGATGACCATTAGTCTGTTCCTCTCCACTCTAATTTCACTGGAAGATAAGTGAAATCACATGTTGGCAGCAGTTCTAGGGGAAAAGAGGCAAGTTTCAGGATGATGCACAAGATGAGGAGGAATAGGGCTGGGCAGACAGATCAGATAAAAAAAAAATCATGTGGTAAAAAGAATAATAATCACACACAGAGCCACACAGGAAGACTATTAGCATTTGGTTCCTATTCCAGTCAAATTTGGAAAATGATGACATGTGCAGCTGTATGTGTACCTACTGAAATTTAAATGGGAGTATAGTTTTTCACCATTTTAATGAATTATTTTTTATTATTTAGCATTGGTATGAAGGTGTGTAAATAATTTTCCAATACCCACTCTCCTTTTAGCTCACGTCTTATTCCCTGCAAACACTTGAGGGAAATATTTGCTCCTGTAAAACGCTCCACTGTGTTCACCAGCAGGTCACTTCACTTTGTCTATTAAATGGGGGTACAGTGAGTTTAAGAGCGTTTTCACTGAAAACAGCACCATGAGAGCGAAATGAAACAGTAAAGTTGTGGCTCTGGAAAACCAAAAACAGCAGAGTCAAAATATATTATAAAGCTGCACAGAGCTACAGGGTTGGGTTGTAAAAAAAATTCTGTGGGTTTGTCACATGATCCATATAAAAATATTGATTACAGCTGCTGTAAACTTTGAACTCGGATCGTTCTTTTGGCTCAAATCAGGGGGTTATTTCATGTTTTTCCACAACAGAATCTGCGTCAGATCCAGCATCTTGATTTTCATACTGCTCAGTACCATACAGCCATGTATTAGTCAGCCCGGCCGGGGACACGCTGGCAGGTGTTGTAGCCCCAGTACCATTCAAATGAAGTGTTTGTCGAGTCATAACAACGTCTGAAAAGACAATCAGGCAATGTTTCCCATTCGTCCTCATCTGTGGAGGTGTGAAAGTAAGCAAGGTTTAAATCTGTAGTTTAATTCACAAATCTGTGTACAACTGCATACAACACAGTGAAGGACGGACAGTTCAACAACATTTGTGCAATTCATTATGTTAAGATCATTAAAGCAGGAGCAGGAAGCCAGGAGTCTGTTTGCTCCATCTTTGAGTGTGTTGGTTCAATACAAGTTTAAAACATTCAGCCTTCGGCCACAGTCAAAGGACACACAGTAATGTGTTTTAAAGACAAACAAAGATTGTATGAGTAGCAAGCATCAGATTATTAGCTTTCATAATTTTGCCCTCAGTCTGTTGTCAGTCGGTCCTCAGCTGTAACAGCGCCGTCTGCAACAAAAACCTGCACCGATCTCCTGCATGACTTCTCCACCGCAGCTGCTCATTTTTACCTGACATCCACAGCCATTACACAGCAAGTGCACGTTACGGTCTCTCCTCCTTTCACAGTCCCTTTGTTGACTGGCCTCCTGTTGGACTGCAGCCAGTGGCTCAGGCAGCCAGAGCCATCCACACCACCGGTGTTTAGCCACACCTCCTCCAACCTTATTCGTCTTCACTCACTCTCCGCAGCCTTCCCGGAGTTTACACTGCCGACGGGCCTCTAATCCACATTTAGGTATAATCCAGTCCCTGGTGCCTGTGGTAATGCTGGCTTGATTTCATTATGATGTTTAATGGGCATATCAACAGACTGGGTTACATGGCTGCAAGGCTGTGTAGGTCCTGTTAAGGGGAGAATTCCTCTGGGCATCTCAAACAATTACAACTGGTTTTCTTTGGGGCCTATTCTCCCAGCCGTCTCTGTGGGCCTGAACCTGACCCTTCCATCCCATTTTTAGCAGTGGAATCACTGCATTGCACTGCATTATCACATTCATGGTCCTCACACAATGAACCTTGATGATATTGGTCATTGTTTTGTTGCTTAATTTTTTTTCCTGACCCTTCCATCCCATTTTTAGCAGTGGAATCACCGCATTGCACTTTTTCTCTTTGTGAAAGGCCATGACTGCTCTTAAAAAGATTGCCTTGATATTTGGGACAGGCATTTATGGGTTCCCATTTTTAGCAGTGGAATCATTGAGGCAGTGTCAGTATCGCATTCATGATCCTCACAGAATGAACCATGATGATACTGGTCATGTTTTTTTTTTTTTTTTGCTTAATTTGTTTCTCTTTTATGAAATGTCATGACTGCTATTGAATAGATTGTCTTCAAATTTGGTACAGACATTTATGGTTTCAAGAGCATAAATCCCAGTGACTGCGGAAATCCCCTGATGTTTCGTTAAGAGTAGAGACCATTGCCATGAAATCTGGTATGCACATTAAAGTCTCTTCCTGGATGAGTTGTAATACCTCTGGTGATTCCTCGACTCTTCATACAGTGTCATCATCAGGTCATCATCGATTTTTATTTGTCCAGTATTTTTGCAAAACTAATGACATTCATATTAGCTCTCCTTTGTGTCATGTGCTAATTAGCCAATCAGCATGCAAAACTAAAAGGGTGAACATGATACTACATACCTGCTTGACGGCACTTAAATTGTTAGCATTTAACTCAAAGTATCTCGCAGAGACTCTTAAGCTTATTATTACTCAGAACAAAGATGAAGTACTCATTCACGTCGTTTCTAAATGTTTTCAGAGTGTGGTGACCTGCTCCTTTGCTCCTAAGAGAAAGGCAAAGATTTAACAGGGCTTTTTTTTCACGACTGGAGATGTTGAGCTTACATTTTGCATTGGCAGATTTAAAGATGTTTCTCCAGTCACAGCCGAGTGTCTTATAGCCTGTTTGCCTCCAGGCGCTGCACGCTGTTAAAACCTCCCTTTTTTTTCCTCGCAGAAAGTCCTCATGTGAGTGACTCTAAAGCCTGTTTACATCTTCAGACGATTCATTGCATCATGCACCGTGATCATAATGTGAACTGCCTTATCCGCCTCCGCATACATTTTAGATTCATACATGCAGACACACACACACATACGGTACACGCACACAGTCCATGGACAGACATAAAAAAAATAGTGAAGTTGAGAGTGACATGGTGGGTTTGTTTTAATGGCAGTGCTTTATGTCTTCTCAGGCTTGCATCTGTGTTTACATGTGTAGGCCTGTTTCTGTCTGTCCCCGGAGGTCCGGGTCGGAGGATGACAGACGATGTAAGGTGGACCGATGATAAATGCAGACTAAGTTTTATTGGATTTCCTTTTTTGTCCACGTTTTTTTTGGCCAGCACTCCGACTTTGCCCTGCGAGTGCGCTCAGTCTGCCGAAAGAGAGAAAGAGTGTCACAAAAACAGCAGAACTGGGGACAAAGAGAAAGAGAAAGAGAAGGAGAGTGAGTACACCTCAGGGACCACGACGTATACTACTCTCACTCTTTCCCCTGATCAGTTCCTGATTCCATCTTCCTTCTTTCCATGGCTCCATCCATCTTCTCACACCTCCCTCATTTCCTTTCTTTTCCTCTTCTTTCCTCTCTCCTCTAGCCCCCAAAGTCCCCTTTTCTCTGTAATTCTTCACCCCAACCCCACCCTGTATTTTTCTTCTATGTTTTTTTTTTTTTTTTTTTCATTTGCAATTACAGTAATATGTAACATCAGGCGCGGTGAGATTTAGGGCTTTACCTTACATAACCCCAGGATTTAGCTGCAGGGTTTTAAGGCTTCTCTGAGCCGCTGAGCTGGGGGCAATCGGGCCTCTTTAAAATATTTTCAAATGGCTGAAATCCCCAAAGGGCCTATGAGCATGTAGGGATAGGAAGGCTTTGAGGGCCTTGATATAGCGTAACCATCATTATTTTACATTACCAAGGAGCCTGATCCATTTAAAATACAGCCTCCTCTATTCTGTTCAGTGGCAGTGTTGGCGGCGGGTTAATAGATGTGGGTCAATGCACACGCACATACTCGCACACGTCCACTGACATATTCACGATTGTCCTCCACATGCTCATACACTTACATGATGTTGCTGTCTATTTCAGCTGTATAGCAAGTGTGAGCTGTTTATGCTTTTTTCCACTAGATGAATGATTCTCAGTCTCCGTACCCCCCACACTCACACACTCATACACTCACACACTCACACACACGCTTGCCAAACGTAACTGCCCTCTGTCCTCTTTAGGGGAAATAACTCTTGAGTCTTGAGTTTCAAGCCTGTGCGTGTGGATATACCGTATGCAGCGAGTCGAGGTGTGTGTATTTGAGCGTGCGTGCATTTTTGTAAAGTAGACCTCTTGGCACGCAGTGAGGTTTTTTTTTATTCGTTAAATTTAATTTGATATGACTTTATATTAAACTATAAAAGGGTAGGAGGAGGGATTTGGGTTTGGCCCCAGATCACCACGCCAACCAAAGCCTGATTTTATTCCTCCTCGAGGCAGGCCAAACGGACAGGCCGTAAATTTGAAATAATGAACTGCCTGGCCTAACTTGGTGATTTTAGCAGGGAGGGAAGTGAATTGTGGAGAAGAACTGGGTACGACCTGACGCAGGAGGAGGAGGAGGTAAAAGTGGAAGAAGCAGAGAAAATAACATATATGGATAATGGATTGAGAGAGAAAAAAGAAAGGTAGAGAAAGTGATTTGAGGACAAGGCTTTGCCTGGGAAGAATCAGCAGAGCATGTGTAGGCCGAGCTGATGGTGGCTTTGATAGTCAGGGATATGCCTGGTGTTATAGGATGTGTAATGTCAGCAGGGTTAATGTAAGTTTCCATGGAAAAGCTCACTTCCTCAGCTTCTTAGGGCAAAATTTTAATTTCTCTCTGGCTCCAGTCCTAAGCCAGAGGGGGGAAAGTTTTAAGATGCAAAGCCTCTTGGATTAGGCCTGTATGAGGGGAAGACATGGGAGACGGGGCCAGGATGAGCCCCTACGGGGGCCGCGGAGACTGCAGCTGACCGGGTTGTTCGTCACTTTACAGACGGTCAACAAGGGGCTTTGCAGCAGCCCTTGAAATGTTGTGTGTGTCTTGCTCCACACGCAACGGAGGGATGAGGGAGGGATGAGGAGAAGATGAGGGGAAGATAAGTTGGAGATTAGAAGCGAGGGATGGACGCGGAGGCTTGACGGTGTTTTGGTACAAGCACAAAACTCTTCTTATATTGAGAGAATCAGCAGAAGAAGTCCGACTTAATATGTTCTGTGAGAGCTTAGCAGCTGCATGAGCATCAATGAATAACACACAGTCTCTCATTCGGGGGTTACAGCTGCTGAATGACCTCTTAATTTGGGAAAGACTTCATCAACTTTTGAGTTTACGCTCCAGTAAAAGTTAAGTGAAACACATCTGTAAAGTTTACAGCAACTGAATTTTACGCCACTTTTTCTCTGTTTATCCTTTCATTTGACTTTTTTTTTCCTCTTCTCTGTCATTTCTTCACTCTGCGTAGTCGCTCGGCTCCCTGGCTCAGCCCCGAGACCTCCCTCCTACTATTTTTCAATCCATTTTAGTGGTCTTCCTGTGTTTTAACAGGCTTTTATAACCCGGGCTGCAGCTGCAAAAGAGAGCAGGAGAGTATGGTAGGGAAAGGGGTAGTTAGAGAGGGAGGGAAAAAGGGAGGGAGCGGGAATTGAATCATGAAATGAGGACCATATTTCCATACTGCGCTGAAATGTGGACTTTCCATTTTTGTAACTAGGGTTGCTCCCCCCCCCCCCCCCCTTCCCTCTTTTCTCCCTCCCCTCAGTGAAGTGCTCTGTGCAGCTGTTCGTCAGTAGTTGTCTGTTTGTTTGTCTCTGCCCCCCCCCCCCCTCCTCCCAGCCCCCTCCTCCCCCTCTCTGCCTGTAGCTCATGTAAACTTTGCTTTTCGTCATGCTTTTTCCACTGCAGAGCGTCTCTGCTTTTGATTAAAGTCAGAAAAGCAGCAGATCCCACTCTTGCTCTCTCCCTCTCCTCCAACTGTAACGAACAGAGACGCCATTTCATTTTTCTCTCCTTCACCCCCACCACCACCACCACCACCACCACCACCATCCCACCCTCTTTTTCTCCGTCTCTTCCCTCCTCTCTGTTCTTTCCACAGCAGTTTGTTTAGGCCACGCGGCTCTGTGAAAACTTCACTGCCAGTGTTTGTTGAGCTTTCCGGCAAGAGCATCTTGAACTGATATGGCTTCCCCCTGTGTTATGACAGTTAAAAAACAACCTTTCTTTCAATGTGATAATATTGCAGGCCACGGAGAGGCCAGAGCGCCGAGCCCGGTCTCGATCCCATGGTCCCAGCTCCTCCCTCCATCACCAGCGTGGGCCATAGACATAACACTGGTTCCCTTGTAACCTCAATATCAGCTCCATCCTTATCCTCAGATACAGTCTGAACCTCAGTCTGTCCCCACTCCCATGCCTCCGACCTCAGCATCCCAACATCCTCATTTTTTCCCAGCGCCGCTGCAGCCCTCAGCCAGACGCACTATTGCAGCTGAGTGGGCCGCAAGCATCTGTTTACAGCGCTCCTTCTGCAGTGTGAGATAATGATGGCCAGATACAGCCCACAGTAAAATAAACACGCTGCCACCTCCCTCCTGCAGGCCTGAGTTAGCACACATTCCCACTGAGGAGGGTCTGACTGTGGATCCAGACCTCAGCGGAAGAGACCCGGCTCATATTACTCCTCAAAGTCTTTATACGTTCCCTTGATTGTTTTATTGGGGGAACATGCCTTTGTAAAACAATGGAAGTAATGGGCCACATGCAGCCTCTTGGGTCAAAGTCCTCAAGGTTATAGCCTACAGTATTTAGCTAAAGTTGTTGTTTTAAAGCACAGCTCAGTGGAATGATTTGTGAAAGAGTGACACATAGGAAGAGAGTGACATGTAGAAATGATGAGAATGTGCTTCAACCTGCCTCCTGTTCTATGGATGAGGGTTGTTTTATTGAATCAAGAACGACTAAAACAAAATGATTTTAAAACTGTCAAAGCTTCCTATGCTCACATTTATGCTCATAAACACAATGACTACACATTGTCTGTATGATCAGGGCTTTTGTCTTTTTATACAGTTAATGATAAAACAGCAGTCGACAGGACCAGACCTCTGTTCATACTTGACCCAGCACGAGCTAGCTCTTAGGCTACATAGAGACTAGCTAGTTAGCCTAAAGAGTAAGCTAACTGCTAGGTCTTATAAGTGACCGAGCTAAGTAGCTAACTGATGTAAACTTGGAAAATTTTAAAATATATTCCACAAACTTCATAGTTGACACTAACCAGCGGAATGTAGCTGGTAGCATGACGCCCACTCATTCTCATTCCTGCGCAAGGACAAGGGTCCTAACCCTTTTTAACAGCGACTTCTACCTCTGTCAGTCAGCCCCTCCTCCCGCTCTCTCTCTCGCATGCAGGCGGACACACACACACAGAAACACAGGTGCGCTAGCGGGACAGGTCGCGCTGGACTACTAATAGACAAAGACAAATAGATAAATGCGCTAATGTACAGTGTTGAAATGACCGCGATCGACCCCCCCCCCCCCATTTCTCCCCCCTTCCACATCCCGCTATCGTTCATAACACTGATCTGATTGGCTGCTCTGATCAGCTCCCCGTAACACAGACAAACTGTCTTTGTATTTATTGTCTGATGTCAATAAAGATATAGCCTAGGTATGTGTCGGGAAAAAAGTAGTTTTGTTCAAGTGGTCCTACGGTGACCTCCTTGTTCTTTGCATGATGGTCTGGTGCTGCTCATTGCAAAAATAAATTGTAGCCTGTTGCAAATACGCGCCTGGTTCTTATAAACGCCTGGGCTCCAAGTCGATTTAGCATATTAAACGCCCGGGCTAATAAATGGTCATCTACGGTACATTCATAAAGAAACCAGGTGAATTTAATTTAACTGTATTCTGGAGCTAATATGCTATAGCCTAGGTCATGATGCTAAGTGCTACAAATAGCCTACTTACCCACTATTACTGCTCCCTAAGTTACCAATCATCAGTTTGAAACTAAACACCAATACACCTTGCACTTTTTTTTTTTTTTTTACTTATTTAGCCTACTTAGTATTAGGCTATCATAATTACTTACCATATCCACAGTATATCTAGGCACGTCAGGATCTACTCCCCTGGGCTCCCTGAAGTGATTCATAGTATTTTCTTTCCTCATCCTGTTTACACCCTTTTTCTTTTTCATAGAAAATGTTCTTTGATTTCACAACATCTCATGTGGTCGGCCTGGTTGAGAGCTATATGTGTGTGTATGTTCGTACCCTGTGTTACAGCTATAAATCCCTGTGTATTTTCTCGGTGAAGCTGACAGGAGGCAGACAGTGCAGGCGTGGTGACAGCTGAGACGGAGACCAAACCAGAAATCAGGCTCAGGGGAGTGGGTTTGTTGTTGAGGACTGGGTTTGACTGAACACAGGGCTGCCTGTCACATGTTAATCCAAGGAATACACAGGCTCTTCTGTGTGCTTACTGTACAAAAAATACTTTACACACATGCAGCCATGCATCTCTGCGCACATGTGATTATCCATGAATCACACTCACTCATGTGCGCGCACAGTTGTGGACATAGATCATATACACACACCGCCGTCCTTTGTCCGCAGTGTGTAATCACCAGCGTCACAGGCCTGTGTGTTTTGATATGTGGCGGCACCTGTTCCTCACCTGAACCTATTCACAGATCCCACCAGGGGCCCTCCGGCTCCTCGGGGGCCTCGGGAGAAACCCTCACACACACACACACACACGTTGCAGGCAGAATGGAAAACATCACATCATCATCTAAACCGGTTCGTTTTCTCATTTCAGCTGTCCAACCTCCTCCTCTCCGCTATCTCTCTTTCTGTCCTCTCATGTCATCCAGCTCATTCTTCTCCTCTTGTTCGTGCACCCCCCCCCCCCCCCACCACCACCTCCCCTCCTTCCTGGTTCCCTCCTTCTGTTTTTCATAAACTTCTGGCTGAGATTGGGCCAGCGATCCCAGAGGCGTAGTGTGAAACGCTAGACATTTCTGAGCGACTGCCAAACAGATGCAGGCTCCTCTGGTCTGCCCCTCGACTTGAACATCCTCTCCATTTAATACCACGGAGCCATAGGCAATAGGGCGGCCATCGCACCAACATCCCATCCCTTTACGGGGGCAGAACAGACCGACGGGAGCTCCCATCCAAATTAATACACAAAACGATCATTTTTCCACCGGTATGCTTGGCTCACACGCATCAGCAGCGACAAAGATGATGCGTTACCATGGAAAGGACCTGAACATTCTGCTGCCAGATGTGCTGAACGTTGCAAAGCATGGTCAGCACATGAAGTAATGACTGGATTGTCATAGACAACATAAAAAAACCTCTTTCCTCACTTTACTGCATGAAAAACATATCTACATTTTATTTCCTTGCTGCTTTTTCTCTCCTTTGTTCGCTCTCAGTACGTCAGCTTTTTTAAAACAAGGTCAGATTTTAAAGAGCGTCACTTGAGCTCACAGAGGCTGCATTCAGAGATAATAAGGCTGAGGTCAGTGATGCTTATTGATGAGTATGATTTTTTTTTTTTTTTTGGAACTCGCTAAGTGGATTGGCACATGTTTAATCTCTTTTCGCCGTGTTGATTCTGATGAGAGTGAGGAAGGACGGGTTTAAAGCTTTTATCTGGGTTAATAAGTTAATAGATGGATTGATAGATGGCTGGAATAAATCTCCAATTATCAGCTTGACCGAGGGAGAGCCTGAGTGGAGCCATAAGCTGTCCGAACTAGGCTAATCCCATATGTCCGACATGTATGTTTGATTCACTTGTGATGTAAAGCAGCAGCTCATACTGTATATGATGCAGCAAACTGAACTCCACTGGTCAGGCAGAACAATAAGGATTGTATTCACTGTAGTTGACCCGGAGGACGGTCTCTCTCTCAGGCCTGGGACTCGCCTGAATGGTTTGCCCCAGTGCCCCGGGCCTGATACCGGAGGAGGGAGGGGGGGGGGGGGGCTGGTTGCATTTATCACCTAGCATGTCAGACACAGGAAGGCCTGGGCGGTTGTTTACTCACCTTATCTGCCTGAGAGATAAAGCCAGCTTTGACACAGATAGCAGACGGCTCGTATGCACCGGGCATGCACACAAACACTGGAAGACTCTACTAATGCGCGCGCGAGTGTGCGCGCGTGCACACATGGAAATGAAGCTCACAAACACACGGCTGTGCTGGGAGCCATTGACCCTTGGGCCGGGTTCATCTGGGGACACAGACTGACAAATGCGGCTGGGCGGTGACTCCCAGACAGCTGGTGGTCAAAGGTTGCCTTTCTATCTGTGCCCTCATTTGGCTGATTGTTTTTTCTCAGGCCTCATCTGCTACTCTCCATCTCTTTCTCCCTCTGCCTATCTCTTCCTCCTCCTCCTCCTCCTCCTCCTCCTCCTGCTCTTCTTTACTTCTTTGTGTCAGCTGAAAGAATAAATCTGTGGTTCATGCTGTAGGTATGTGGAGCTGGCGCTTCATTCCCCCAGAAACACTGTTTTTTTGGACACCCAGTTTACTTGGGAAAGCCCCCACCATCTCAGGAGGATGCAGGCAGATCAGCTCCCAAGTTGCTGGAACACAAGTTGATGTTAGTGCATCCACGTGTGTGTGTGTGTGTGTGAGTGTGTGTGTGTGTGTGTGTGTGTGTGTGTGGGCGGGCCTGACTTAAGTTACTTTTCATGACAAATTTCAGACTTAATACAAGTTAACTGGGGGCAAAAGCCACATCCCCACTTGGGAAAAAGCTGATGTTTGGGTCAGTCTCCAGGCAATGAAAGCAAGTCTATGTCCATTACTATATATTTTTTTATTATTTGTATTTCAATATTTATCCAAAAGTACCAAGTAAATGTGCATGTGTGTGTGTGGTCTAGTTTGCGTGTATCATCCCGGATCATCTCTGCTGGAGCTTTTCACTCAGTGTCCTGGTTTGACACCGGTCTGAAAGGTTGAGGATGAGCCGCACGAGCTGCACAAAGGAGTTGCTGAGATGCACGCACTCACACACACACAAACAAAAAACAAACACACTCACCCCTCCTCCAGTGGACACACACACACACACACACCTATACATGCGCAGAAAAACCGACATGCAGTCATCATACATTTCTACCTCCGCTGGCATCACCCAGGGAGGATGTGGAGTTTTACGCAGCCATTCATCGTTCCCCTAATTCATTAGTCCAAATGAGCATTTATGCAGAGCGCACATTATTTTTACAGGCCTGCTTTATGTGTTTGTGTGGAGTTTTACAACCCTCATAAAACACGTCCTCCAAGCCCTAGATAGATTTGGGAGCATTTATTTGCATAGTTCACAAACCCAAAATAAATCGTTAGTGTTTTCTGGCCCAGGCCGGACCAGACCGACGGCCTGCTGGTGTAAATGAGGAGTGTGATGCAAACAATATTGTCTTGTAATTGGAATAAAACTTTGTCAACAACTTTAAAATTTTGAGAAGAGTGACACAATGCTTTTCTCTTTATGTATGATGTGTATGTGCATTATGTTTACTGGAAGTTACACAGTGAAAATGCTGATATACGATGTTAGATGCCTCATACACTACTGCAGTACTGTAAATAAGATTATACACCAATAAACCATATAGTGATGGTTGTGTGCTGTGCGTTTTAAAACGTTGGGCTCAAACAGTAAAATTAAAGGCCAGAAAAGCAAAAGAAATGATGCTAAAAGTTTCTTCAAAGGAGATCTGAAGTCAGGTTGTAAAACAGTCAGATTTCCTCACTTGAAATATATCTTTGACCTAACACAGTGCATTTGATCCACTGGTAAAAATAGGAATATTGATTAGGCTATTGCAGCTTTTAAAAGCTTCAAACCAATTCATTCAGTACCACTGCCCAGTTGATGGAGAGTGAATTACAGGCTGCTTTGTCTGTCGTATAATAATTGTACCACTTTCTCTGAGAGCAACATGAACTTGTCCACTGTGAGCTGAGAGTTTGTCCTGAGGGAGCTGACACTGAGTGGTGATAACACACTTAGCCAAAAGGTCACAGGGTCGTGCTCTCTGCTCCCTGTTTATTCCCTGCAGCAGCACACACACACACACACACACACACACACACACAGTGGTGGTTTGAGTGGCAGGTCAGCATGGTCTCTGTGTGAGTGATAGACCTGCAGCAGTGTATGAGACTGTGACTGTGGCTGAGCTGGATGTGTGTGTTTGCTTTTCCCTCGTCTCCCCCGTAGAGCTGGGTTTGATCATGTCTGCTCCCGAGCTGGTGCCCACTGTACGCTGCCTTCAGCCCCCCTCTCCCCTCCTCACCTCTCCTCTCCTCTCCTCTCCTCTCCTCTCCTCTCCTCTCCTCTCTCCTCTCCTCTCCTCTCCTCTCCTCTCCTCTCCCCTCCTCTCCTCTCCTCTACTCTCCTCTCCTCTCCCCTCCTCTACTCTCCTCTCCTCTCCTCTCCTCTGCCACCCCTCTGCCAACAAGTCTCTCTTTCTTTCTCATTCCTTCTTTTATTCTCTCTGCTCACGTCTTTCTTGGCTAGGCAAATTGTTCCCACAGCTCTTACAACCCCCCCCCCCCCCCCCCCCTTCAAGCCCCCCCTCCTTTTCCCTCACCCTCTTATCCCTCTTTCTCAGTCTACCACCCCCCTCTCTTTCTTACTCTCTCTCATTTACTTCTTTTTGTCTTTTTCCTGTCTCCATTTCTCTCTTCTGCCTCTCTATCCTTTTTTTTTTTTTTTGCCTTTTCTCCCTGTATTACTCCCTCCCCCGTCCTCCTTCTCTGTCTCTCTCTCCCCATTCCCTGGCACAGACTGGCATCACATGATCCCCGTTCCCACTTGTGCCCAGATCCTGACACACACACACACACGGAGCAAGAGAGAGAGAGCGAAACATGCGCACACACACATACTGTATATCACAGGGTGGCTCATGTCTTTCACTCTGAGCTGTGAACCTCACTTCTATACATTTTCTACTCACTTCTGTTTGTATGAAACTCAATCTACACAGACAGGCTGGATGGACATGTTTATTGTCCATGTCGTCAGGCCAGCTGTGACCCTGAGTATTATCATACATGTTCCAGGGATCAGGAACACAGAAAGAGGGAACATGGAAAATCAACTTCTTGTTTCTTTAAAAAAAAAAAATCCTAATATGTCTGTTGTGAAAAACACTGTAGGATTGATGTAGAAAATGTTGATGTCAGGTCTTTGGAGCCACAGATAGGTGGAGAGGAATTCTGACTGAAGCAAGATAGCACCCCCACCCTCCCCTCCCCTCTCTCCCCTCTTGCTAAAGCCATGGCAGCCCTGTTGAAATCTTTCCCACTGCTTCTCTCTCTCCCCCCTGCGAGAGGCAGATTTCTTTAGCATGTGTTGCTGCGCTGTGCCCCTACTGCCAACAAGTGACATCTGCTGGCCAAATGGAGCAACGACACTCCCCCATATGTGAACGTGTGTGTGTATGTGTGTGTGACAGCAGAGAGGTTTAAAATAAGAGGAGGGAAATCAAAATCAGGGTAAGTCAGTCACGGCTTTGAACAACAGCTTCGTATTGGCGGAGGTTTTTTTTTTTTTAACACAAACTTGCTTTCACTATCCTGAAAACACACAGTGCAGGAAAAAGAGATTTTTCTGTGTGTCCCTCTTCCTCTCTCTCCCTGTACATCACAGCTCATCAGCATAGGCACAGATAAAAGATAAAAGAAACAGGGCAGGAGGGGCGGGGGGGGGGTACGCGGGCAGCCAGCCAACTGCCCCCCCGCTCCATCCTCCTACCCCCTGCCCTCCTCTCTCTCCCATGGTTGATTCCCTTTAGGCCCCTCTCACCCCTTCTCACCCTCCTCTCACCCCCCGGCCCCCCCGCCCCCCCCGGCTCCCCGGCTCTGTGTGGCGTTGGCACAGAGAGGGCGCAGGCGGCACACAGACGGCCACGCAGATGGGCAACGGGCAACGCAGGGCTGCCTCCCCACACCTGCTCCTCGCTGGCACAGGGCTCGGGCCAGACACACACACACACACACACACATATACACACAAACACTCACGCTTACACACACACACACAAAAACACAGATGTGCATCTAATGCAGAATTATCTTTCTCAATTTACCAAACTTTCCCACATACTGTATGGACGCGGGGAGCGTGCACGTGCAAATACTCCCACGAAAAAAGAAACAAACAAAAAAAAAAAAGCGTTCCACTTGCGGACGCACGCGCATGCTTACGTGTTTTAATAAAAGAGCGCTGTCTCTCCCTCCCACACTCGGCTGCTCAGCCTGTCAGTCACAGATGTTTACACGCTTATCTCCAACTGCGCCTCAACATGTGCTCTCCAGAAATTTTTGCACATATACACTATCATAAACATATAGAAGACACAGTCACACATCCATAGCCACCAAGCACCGTATTTATAGTTCACGCCCACACGTTCACACTTCAGCACTACCAGCATAGAAAACACATTTCACAATTAATCACATGGCCCCATGCTGTGCTGTCACATGGAGTTACATACCAGGCATTCACTGAACTACATGGAGATGCACTATTGTCACTTTTTGCACTGAATGTGGGAACAAAGATTGATTATATGGGCTCTCATTGATGCTTTTCAGTGCATCAGAAACATGGGAGCCCAATAGCCTGGAACTGCTTTTTTTTTTTTTTTTTTTTTTGGGTTGTTGTTGTTGTTGACACCACCATAGTGCGAGAGGAATTGCCAGAATTCGAAGCTGCCGTTTTAATAGGTAGGGTGTGGATGTAGAAGCCAAATAAACTTCCCAGGAAAGTGCCAAAAATAGCTGAAGGGAAAATCCATCCTAAAACAGAACAATCCTGAGTGTTATTCTTTCAATCTTTCGAAAACTGGAGTCTTTTGATTTGAGAGCAGGATGGAGCTGCTCCATTGACAGCAAATGGGCCCAGAACACAACGGTGCAGCGCAGGCTGAGCTGAACCCAACAGCACGCGCTGACGAGACGCCGCTCTACCAACCTGTGGAACTTTTATTGTTTATTTCCATCAGTCCATCTGGGTAGGTTCTGTGCCCCCCCCTCTCACTTTTATTCCCACCTTCGGCTTTATTTGTCCTCTCAGTGTCCAACAGAGAGAGGAGCTGATAATCAGTTTTTACCATCAGCTCATTCAGACCTGTAAACTTAACAAGCAGAGCGTCTCCTGCGCTGTTGGTGGAGCATGTTGGCACACCACATGCACATTTGAGGGAATACTCCTGATCTCCTGTCTTTGAAGAAAAAACAAAGATTTCAAGAGGGTTTCTGTTTTATTTGTCATTTATGCCATTTTTATCATCATTTCTCCTACATCTTAAGGAGGAAAAAATCTAAATACAACTTGATACCATTTTTTAAAAAGTTAATAAATAAAATGTAGAGGTAGCGTACACGTTTAAACTGTATTTCTATATTTGTTAGGTTTCCAAATATAAGAAGTTCTGCACCCAGTTTTACCATAGTTCATTTGTTTCATTTATTGATTTAAATGTTACTTAAACTTAAAATAAAGCTACATAAACCTTGTATATTAACTGTTGTGCCAAAGGTTTCAGCACTTTAGATGTTTCAGTTCTTCTACATGACAATAACATCTGATTGGTCCCAGACTCACCCTGCAGTGTGATAGCGACACACTGTGCACAGCCTGCAGACCAGTTGTCATTGTGTGTATAGTTGTTGTTTTTTTTTAACTGTGTAAACCAAACCCAGTGGATCACTCTCAGGTTTGATCTGTACTTGCAGGGGCTGAACAAAGAGAAGCGAATCCATGTTCATGTTAGAATCTAAGTAAATGAGAGGGCAGCGGCTGAAGTGGATGAGTCAGTGTGACTGCAGCAGCTGAAACAGCTGTTCCACATGTCCTATTTGCTCAGCAGGAACACTGTATAACCACATTGTTCATCACGTCCCCTGTTATTATCCTGTTACACTCCACTGTACACTATCTAATGAAACAAATTCCCATGAAATATTCACCGCCACCTTTTTTGGAGAGAGCGCCCACTCCCCCGTCACAGCCCTTGTTGGGGGGGGGGGTCACTCACAGGGCAGATATACTGTACCACTGCTGCCCTCCCCAGCTGCAGCAGTGTCCAATAAGAACTGCTGGCTTAAAAACCCAGCTCAGAATGAGATTTGCTTGTAAAAAGATTGAAGTACAGGGGGCGGTGGGTAGGTGGGGTGGGGGGTGGGGGGGTTGATCGGAGGGCGATGAGTAGTTTTCGGAAACTGGAAAATGAATCTGCAAATGAAAACGTAGGGGTTTGGAGGGGGGAGGACGTGGAGAGGATGAAGGAGGTGGTGGAGGAGTCGGAGAAGAAGAAGAAGAAGGAGAAGAAAAAAAAAAGATAAAATGAAGTCCAATAAAAGAGCCGAGTGAACATCTGTGTGGGATAGCCGTGGGGATTAGGAGGGTTTGGAACATTTTAAGCGCATTAAAGATTAAAAAAAAGGTCAGAATGTTTAGCAACATACTGATAAACCTCTTAAGCGAAACCCAATTGGGGAGGCTGTTTGGTTTCTTTATCCAGAGGCTGGTGGATGGGGGAGGTGGGAGGGGGGGTTGAAGGGGGAGGGGGGGTGAGACAGCGCAGCCATATATACTTAAACCAAAATACAGTCCTGTGTATATGTGTGCGTCAGTCAGTGCAGTTGGCTCTGAGCGCCTCCTGCTTTACATCCGTCATCCGTCGGCGTGCAGCTGTGCACACACGCTACAGTGTATTTATTATTCTGGGTCTGCGTATGCGCGCTGCAATTCAATCAGGGGCTGCCCACATCACATCTGGGCAAGGGATGTACGGACACAGCGCCACAGCTGCATTCCCACATGAGCCTGGGACCGAGCCGCCGCTGCTAACTCCACAGTCCGACAGGAATGACGGGGGGTGGGGGGTTGGATCCGAAAACGCCTAAAAACGCCACTCGTCATAGAGAGTGAAGTCAGGGCAGCTGAGGAGCAGCGGTGTGTGTGTGTGTGTGTGTGTGTGTATGAGGGTGGGGGGGGGTCACAGATGCAGAGGCGAGACGGAGATGAAGAGGGGGAGAACAGTGGTGGAGTTGTCCACCAGTCGGAGGAAGAGGCCCCTATCATTTGACTGTGAAGTGAACCGTGTCTGCGGAGCTATCCTTAAATGACACGGCGCTCAGAGGGCGGAGGCTGGAGAGGCCGAGTCACGGGGGTCACGGGGCGGAGGCTGCAGCCCTACTGTCGGTCAGAGGCGTGTTGACTCTGAGCTGACCTGTGGATAACCGCTGCTCCTCCCCATATAAGAAGTTTAAAGAAGTACTTGAAATCGGTAAACCTACACTTCCCATAATGCACCTCAGTAACATTCCCTCTCTTTGTGTCTTTCTGCCCCATATATGCCCATCATTTTCAAACTGCATGTCCCAAATTTGTAATTCAGGCTTTCTGATGAACTGCTTTCATACATAAAAGTAGTTCAGGTGTGATCAGCCATATTCAGGTTCAAGTTCAAACTGATTGAATTGTCTTCCCAACCACATCAACGTAATAACACAGGTGCACCCTCACAGGAAAACATTTAAATCCAAGGCTAATAGATGTGCTGAAATTATTGAAATCATTACAAGACATTAAATAAACACATTTCCTAAAAAAGTCAAATTATTTCCTTAAAGCTCCCATCCACACATGTAACATCTTGTTCTTTAAAAAAAAAAGTCCAGAAAACAGAGAGAAACACATGTTGTCATGTTTTACAACCTCCCTGTCACCTGTCATCAGTTCCACTGGTCAGTCTGATTCTAGCATCACTGACAGAGAGGAGGCTAAAACTAAACAACAAGCAGAATAATGAGCTAATAATCCAAGCTGTGATAAACTGGAATTATCCTTTAAATCCTCTGCTGTTGTTGCACAGTGTGGAGACTCACTGTACAGTAGCAGTTGGCTGTGGCGCTTAAGCACTTTGCTCTTTGCACAACTCCCCACAGCGCACGCACACACACACACACACACACACACACACACACACACACACACACACGCACGCACACAAACTGATGAAGCATTACACATTAAAAAGTCTAAGATATTTTAGCTACATCTGGACAGCTGTTGTGTGTGTTTGTGCGTGTGTTTTACTCACCTCCAACTCTGGCTGAAAGGTTGTGTGTCTATTTGCATAAATGTGTTTTTTATTCCTCAGATAAATAAAACTGTGGATGCATGTAACACAAGTGTTGGTACCGACATGTGAAGACAATTTGTCCATAGACAGAAATGTGGCGTCCAAGTTTAAAGGAACATGAGAAAGAGAAGGTTTTGAGTTATTCTAAGTTTAACAGCCAAAGCTTTGATGTTTTATCTCCAGCGTTGAACTGGTGATGTTGATTTTATAGTCTGTCGTCAGCCTGAAAAATCACAACAGCAGCGCCTTCACTTAGTGCACATTAGATTGCAGAGAGCCTGTTTGCTCATGTGCGCTTGTGATGCACAAACAAACACTCTGAGCCGTTCGGTAAATTAGCCAAAAGTGTGCGCTGCGCACTCGTATATGAATATGCGCGCGGTAAATGAGTCCATTAGCAGCGGCGGTGGACGGACGCCTAGTGTAGCAGGCCAGCCAGCATGTGTATGTCATTTTACATTCAAGTGTCTCTAAATGATTTGCACTTGTGTGTACGCGGCGCGGCGTCTGTGTGTATGATGAATAGTGTGATTAAGTAAGTGTGAGTCTGAGTGTGTGTACATTAGCCTGGGTGTGAGTTATTAGCCTCTGTCTGCATCTGCAGTGTGACAAATGTATAAGCAGTGTTAACTTGTGTGTACACACTGCAGGAGTGTATCAGCAGAGACTGTATACTGACCAAACCACATGAACTCACTCTGTGTGTGTGTGTGTGTGTGTGTGTGTGTGTGTGTGTGTGTGTGTGTGTGTGATTAGAGCGATGGCATGGTATATTTGATGGCCCGTGTGTGTGTGCCTGTGCTCTATTATCTCAGGCGGGGTGTGTGGCGTGTGCAGGGGGGGGGGGGCGGCCTTGGGGCGACTGTGCGCAGGAGATAAGGGTGATTCATCTGTGTTTAAACGTGTGTGTGTTTGTGTGTGCGTAAGAACATGTTTGTGCTTTGGAAGCATGTGTATCCATGTTTGGCGTGTGCACATGCAGGCATTTGAACCAACACGCTAATAAATGTGCTTCCATATACCACAGCCGTGTGTGTGTGTGTGTGTGTGTGTGTTTTGTAGGTGTGTGTCCTGTGGGGATGAGTGGCCTGTTGGCAGCTGCTGGTCCACCGAGCACCAGCAGCAACGGAGGGATGATAATAATAACAATAATAATAATAATAATACATTGCCTCTCTATTGTTCACAATAACAGCATCTCTTGTTGTTTTGATGCAGCGCCTCCCCACATCCCCACACACACACACCTATGGGCCCTTACTGTGGAAACATACACACAATATACTAGTGTGTCTTTACATGAATTTTTTCATTTAATTTCACCTTTATTTATTCAGGGAAGGTCAATTGAGAGCGAGCTCTCTTTTTCAATGACGCCCTGATTACAAAAACACAATTATACAATATACAAATACACTCCAAATCATAATCAACAATTACATACAGGCTGTAGAACAGTTGATAGTAAGGTTTTGAAGCTATCTAAAAAAAATAGATGATCCAGTTTCTGACCGCTTTGTAGATTATTTCACTTTTGGGGGGCATAAAACTGAAAGGTAGTCTTCCCCAATTCTGTCCTGATACTAGGAGTTTGTAAAACCGAGGTATCTTGTGAATGAGTGTGCAAGTTACAAATTCTAAGTGAGATTAAGCTGGTAAACAGGTAAAATTTCAAGTAGGCTTTGTAAATAAAAACCATGCAATGTTGTTCCCTCCTTATACTTAAGGATGGCCATCCAACCTTATTATAAAGAACACAGTGATGGGTTGGGAACACATCTCCAGTAATAAAATGAGCGGCATGCATGTAAATGACATTACCGTAATCGAGTGCAGATAAGAAAACAGCCTGAACAAGTTCTTTTCTACATTCTATTGTCAGACAAGCTCTATTACGATAAAAGAAAGATCATTTTCCCTTAAGTTTCTTGGTCGGGCGCGGTGCGTGGCGCAGTAGGTAAAGCGGCTGCCCCATGTAGAGGCTACAGTCCTCACCACAGGCGCCTCCCGTTCGAATCCCGCGTCGGGCAGCCCTTTCCTGCATGTCATTCCCCCTCTCTCTGCCTCCATCTTTCCTGTCTGTCTCAACTGTGTGCTATCAAATAAAGGCAAAAAGTCAAAAAAAAGAAAGAAAAAAGTTTCTTGGTCAGTTCAGAAATATGAGTTTTAAAAGACAATTTGTCATCTAACCAAATGCCCAAATATTTGTAATTTGAAATTCTCTCAATTTGAGTCCCGTCTACTGTTGAGATACCACTGTATAATGGCAAGGATGAAAGCAATCTTGTGAATATTTTTGGATTAAGTGTTAATTTAAGATTAAATACAGATTGTTCTATGGTATGGAAATCAGACTGTAGTCCTTTAAGAGCTAGGTCAGACTGCTGGTGACACACACACGGTATATAGACATGAAAGCAATCTCCTCTGTTGCTCACCCTGAGGTTTCTCCGATTTTTCCCTGTTAAAAGGGTTTTCCATGGAGTTTTTCCTCAGTCGATGTGAGGGTCTAAGGACAGAGGATGTTGTTATGATGCCATGTAAAGCCCTTTGAGACGAAGTGTTTGTAAAAAACAGGCTATACAAATAAAATTGCCTTGCCTTGCCTATAGAACATATACAGAGACACACACACGTGTTGTAAATTTATCAATAGGTATAACCAGGAATGCACATGAAAAACTACAAGCCATGGTATAAGAATAAAGTAAAAGAAATAGAAATAGATGTTTGTTATGTTTTCCAGAGCAGTAGCAGATTGTCTAGAGAACAACAGAGACAAACATTTTTACAGAAGACTGAAAATGAGTCGTCAAACATGGTTATAACAATAACTATAAAATAAAACCAACAATAAGAAATCAATTCAAATATATCAATATCAAAATATTAAAAACACATCTAACCATAGTCAGACATGAGTAGCAGCAGTTACAAAAACAGATGTAATACTGACCTCATAGCAGGTTTACAATAGACAGATACCTTATCCCATTGCAGAAATGTAGGTATCTTTCCAAAGTCATGACACATGACAAGATGCATGTGCTCCTGTAAAGACAAAGCTGTGCACCTGCAGTCACTCAGCGAGAGCCTGTCAGTACCTCTGACACCATCTGCCTTTCATTTACTCATCACTAATGCTGACTTGTCTGCTGCCCTAGGTGCAAATAAACATGTCACATTAGCATCTATATCAGCATGTACTTATGACTTCCCCCCTAGAGTCTCATTATTTTATCTGTGCATTCCACACAGCAGTAGGTGGCCTCACACTTGAGTTTGTTTTTTCACTGACTGCAAAAGAATGAAAAAATGGTGGCAGGAGGCACCGTCAACACAGAACTGGCCATGTGGTCATATATGTGAAGCACACTCAAAGGATTAAGCCTCTTCTTCTGAGGTCCAGTGGTGGTTTGAAGTTTAGCTTTTGTTCCGTACTGACACAGAGTAGAGGGATGAACTATGGAAAGGACAAAGCTGAGGTTGTCAGCGTGTGAAAATAAATAAATACACCTGAAAGCTGCAGTGACAAGTCAGTCATATCATCAATCACAGTAACAAACCACTTCACTGCAGTTCATACTAGATACCATCGCTATCGTTTAGCTCATTGTTTTAGCTTTTCCACTTTACAACTTATCTGACTTGGTTCACTCTCATTTCTATGCTCAGCTGTTGCTCATGATGAAAACAAAAGCTCACTCCACACCACCTGCACAGGACTAAACAGCTGTAAAATACAGAGAGCAGTTAGCTTGTGAACATGACATCTTTTTGAGCTACAGCAAAGAGTCATATTCTCCTCACTAGCAGGGTGGAGACCAAAAACAGAGATCAAATTGGACTTATATCTGTCAGGGAACTTGAAAACTATAATGTTACTTTGTAACTTCTAGACAGATGTTTGCTAACACATTAGCAATGACCCCCAAAAACAAATGATTATATGTTTAATATATGAATCATATAATCATATAATGTAGGGCTGGACGATTATTGCAAAAATCATAATCACGATTATTTTGGTCAATATTGAAATCACGATTATTTACACGATTATTTACAAGATTATGCGGGGGGGGGGGGGACTATGCAGGATTTATAGCTTGACCATGCTACATTATTACCTTAAATAAACAGTGCCAATGTGTGTTTAAGGTTTTTAAGTTTATAATTTTAAATATTTATTCAAAATTAATTTAAAATTGTTTTATGATCCAGCAGCAGAAACTATACAGGGTGTTTAGCTGAACTTTTCTACATTTTTACCTTGAATAAACAGATTTGGAGTAATTGTCATGGTTTAACTTATTAAGAGGGAGAATGGAGGCTCTCTGCTTCCGTGTGTGTCGCTTATTGCGTCTCTGGAATGAAATCCAACCTGGGAAGATCAGAGCCTCCGCCCCGCTGCGCTGTCCCAGCTCTCGTCACAAACGCACCCCATAACTTTTTTTTTTCTTTTTTTTTTGACGCGCCCCATAAATGATCTCTTGTTTATGACAGATTAAACTACACAAATACACGTCGTAACATCGTATAACGTTATCCGTCGCTCTACAGATTGCTTTGTAAACATATGCACATGTAGCCTACGGCCCGTAGGGAACAGGAAGAGGAGGAGGAGGGTTGTTGTTGTGCGGCCGCTTTGAGGAGACGAGCGAGTGTTTTAAATTATTATTTCCCGTTCATTCGTCCTGAGCGGTGGCCGCTGCTCTCTCTTCACTGGCGCTGATTTTTAAACGCCGCCGTCAACACATGAGTGGACTCGTCCACAGCATTAACTGAGAGAGGAGTGCAGTGCAGGCGCGGGGGCGGAAGCGCGCATGTGCGTTTTTCAGAATAAAACACCAATAGACAAAAAAATAATCGTTTTTCTTCGATTACAGTGTTTTTATGATCGTGAGAAGCCAAAATCGTAATCACGATCAAAATTCGATTAATCGTCCAGCCCTAATATAATGTGGCTGCAGGTTTTCTTTCCAACCAATCAGCAGCACACCAGACCTGACTCATTTATAAAGGAACTAAGCAGGATTTATCCCGTGGCTATGCTACATTCTTTACCTTAATTAAAAAGCTCCGGACTAATTGTGATAAAGTTGTGATAGTTAACTACATGACTTGTGGCTTGTTATAAGTGACAGCTCTCCTCTCTGCGCACCGCGACACAAACACACTTCCTAACCCACAATCTTTTGTTTATGACGATTAAGACGACACAAATACACACGTCGTGTCGTAACATCATATTTGTTATATAACATTATTCACCACTCCATTTATTGATTTTTTGCCAGCTTCATTGTAAACAAATGCACATGGCCAGGCAGAGGGTTAGCAAAGCATCGGAAAAGCGACCGGACTTGCATAGTTCCCCTTTAATTAACTGATCTCAGTCTTCAGACAGCTGATAGGTCAAACTATGTGCTCTTGATTGGTTGGAACAAAAACCTGCAGCCACACGGCCCTTTGTGGAATAGTTTGGACATGTCTGGGATTAATGCTCGTTTTCCAATCCTGATCCTCCATTATTAGAAATAAATGATGAGCCTTTAGATGGCACCCCATAGTCAACAGTCCATGTGTATGTTGTAGACACAGGCAGCGCAGACCAGGAGCCAAGACATAATTAAAGGGTTAAAACGAAAAATTACAAAGATTGTTCTTCTCACGTACAGACATTAGTTTAATGGATGGAATGATCAATAAGATCCATGTGACTGACTAGAATCACTGTCTCAAAAAACCGGTATGACCTTCACCACAACCCATCTCACACAGTCAATGATGGTGCCCACCTTTCACAAATTCCAGTTAACTGTGGAGTGTGGTAGAGCAGCCAGGCATTATACCTCTAATAACTTTGAGACAACGGCTCCTGCTCACATTTTTTGCCAAGAAAAGGAAAAAACGTATGAAAGCTGTGTTTGAAAATGTGGTTAATAATCTAACTGGAATGGATTTAACACCTTAAAATGCAAAAAAAAAAAGACTGATATAGTAAAAAGTCAACCTCATTACAGTGTAGCGCGGCGCCCGCCGGTCTGCGCCGTGCCAAGAAATACTTAAACAAAACAACACATTGAGCCCATGCCAGTGGGCTATATTATTATCTTCATTCGAACTAATTGCTAGGCCAAACAGCGTCACATATGCACACACAGGCTTCAACAACCACTCATCATTAGGGACTTTAACAGTGGTGTGCCATCCCTGTTGTCATGACAACTAGGCACTGGATTTTTTTTTTGGCTTGGAAAGCGGCCTAGAGGAGAGGCATGCAGGTTTGAACAGTTTCATAACGGGAGTGAGGATGAAGACGGTCGGAGCTAGCGGCGGCGTGGCGGGAGGCCGCGGCCTTCATCGCTCCCATTCAGTCACCTTTAACCCCGCCTCGTCCGGTCTATGACTTTATGAGGGAGACTCGTATGTGGGATCATCTCTGGTCTTTTTATTGTAACCGGTTCAGTCGGTAACGCGCCGTCAGAGCTGACAACTCAACACACACAGGACTGAAGACAAACATCCCAGTGGTTTTATCCTCACTCCATTAGCATTGCATATCCTCTGTAGGTCTTTTTATCTTTAAGACCGTTGGGTCTCTGAGAGAGAGGGAGTGTGTGTGTGTGTGTGTGTGCTCTAGCAAAGCGTTTGTATGTGTGTGTGTGTGTGTGTGTGTGTGTGTGTGTGTGCGCGTGTGTGGGTGTGCCGTCAGCTAGCAGGAATGCATGGGTACCGCCAAAGCTAAGATGGCTGCCAAGCGCTAAGATGGCTGCCAGGATTCCACAGAGCGACAGCACGAGAGAGAAAGAGAAGCAGAGAGACAGAACGAGTGTGAGAGGAAGTGAGGGGGAAAAGACGTGAAGATGGACTCTCACTCCCGCAGATTGAGGGATGAGTGTTGCGAGAGAGAGAGAGAAGAAACTCTATCCCAGTGTTTTCCCTCCTTCTTTTTTTCCGACCCAGAGTGATGAGGTGATTTTGTTTGTCTCTTTTTTTTGTTTTCTTGGTCTTGGCAGCGGACAGACAGGGGTGAATAGTGCAGCAGTTTGCTGGCACGTAGCGCACTAATGCCACCCAAGATTAGGACGCTGATTGGGGGAAGATGTTGAGATTGGGGGGCCTAGCGCCGGCTGCAAAGGGGGCCGCGTTCTGGCGAGGGGACACTTGGCCCTGGATGGCCTTAAAGCCTCAAGTGCTGTGGGGGTAATTGGCCTGAATGGTATATATGATACAACCATAAAACCCTACAAGGCTGCATTACGCATTTGAAGAAGAATGGCAGCCAGTGGGCCAAACCAAACTCTATCTGGAGGCAGCTCTCTGCCCCTATACATGTCAAGGTAAACACACGCAGGAGGTGCAATCCAAACAATACCTAGCACCCCAAAAAAAGCACATTCAACAAGTCGGCCTCAACTTACAAGTCAACACCGGAGAAGCCCAGCTCTCCCGGGACCTCTAGCACTTGACTGCCTTAGTGCCTGAGCTTAAATACTGGCTGTGTCAGAGCGCGAGGGGAAAAAAAAAAAGTGAATAGAAGGAGAGGGAAGTGAAGCAAACACAAAAATGTCCTGAAACTATAAATGCACATTTTATGAGTCAACAGTGAGGAAGCTGAGATTTCGTGGGACCAGTTTACCCAACCTGCACTGTCAAAGGCCTTCACTGAAAAAAATGGTTTATGATAGAGAATGTGCGTGCGAGTCCCAGAAATAAAGGTACTTTTGTTGAAGTAAACACACGTTGGAGGTTCAATCCAAACAATGCTCAGAGCCCAAGACTGGATATTTCTGAATTACCCTTCAATTTCCAAGGTAGATGTGGAGATGCTGTGGTTTCCTGGGATCTGTCCACCGTCTGAGGCCTTAACTAAAATACTGTATGTACATGAGTGGGTTGGAGTCCCTGAAAGAGAGGGATTAAAACGGAGAAAAGAGCTTCGTAAGCAAAAAAGAAAAGAGACAAGACGGCAAACGGCTGAATTCTGCTTTTTGAAAAAGTTGGAAAAATGATTTTCCCACCGTGACAGGATCCAGAAGTCAGGATATTAACCTTGTGATTTGCCATTTTATGACTTTCAACTGAGCTTCAACCTGAACAGAAATATGCACCCATCTTTAATCTCAGGCCCACGTCTGTCTCTCCTCAGTGGAAAGAATGAAAGAAGGCGCCATTTCCCATCCCGTTCCCTCTCATGCTCGCCTGCCCCCTCACCTTGAGCAGTGTCCAGACATCTGTCCACCTGACTAACCATCTCCCTCTCTCTTTTTTCTTCTTCTATCTTTCAGAACAATCAGGACAATCAGACAACTCAAACCAGCAAGGAGACACAGACGTCAAGCCCCCACCAAATGGTAAGTCGAGTGTCTTCTCTTTTTTGCGCCGTGGACCGTGCAGGGAAAAGGTCTGTCATACCTGTGCATACGTGCAGTCACATGAATCCAGACAGGAACACATGTGCATGTACAGTCTATATACACGCTGGCCCTGCACACAGGCCTCTCTGTGTGTGAGTGCGTCCCAGCAGAGTTGGGTCTAAGTTTATTATGGTAAGGAGAGCTGATGGTACTGTAGCGTGGGGGTTGTGCTGGGATTGTGGCGGGCCACTCATAAATCACACTGACGTTATTGGAAGATGGGAACCACATGGCCGCTGCCGAGCTGAGCACTGACCTCATGCGCTGTCCCCGCTGTGGTTAACCCCGGGCAGAGACAGAGGGAGAGAAAGAGTGAGAGAGAGAACAGGAGGAGGAAAATGGAGGGAGTGAAAAAAAAGCGGAGTGAAGAGAACAGGGAGGAGAGAAGTGATGGACAGATGGAGAGAGTTATGAAATGAAGGGAGGGAGGAAGGGTGTGGATTTTAAATTCACTCAACCCTGGAGCTAAGGACATCCTTTATATACACACCACCAGTACAATGTCACATGTTTAAAGGGATAGTTCACTCAAAATTGAAATTTCACTCATTATCTACTCACCCTCATGTCGACTAAGGGCTAGGAGAAGTTTCAGAGTCCTCCGTGGCTTCTCTGACTTACAGCGGGGCTCCTTGCAGCACTGCATGTCCATATGACAGTTGAGAATGGATACCACTTTTCTTCGTAACAAAAAGACACACCAAAAAACATCCAAATAACCTCCATGCTGCTCGTATGTAATGTCCGTCTTGTATTGAAGCCCCAAAATGCGAAATTGTTCCGAAAAAAAATGAAATAAGTCTATATTTCAAGCTTGTTTGTAGCGGAAGCTCCTCTTCCTGGTCTGTCCAAATCTCGCGAGATTTGTGCCGGCGTCAGTAATCGCACTGATGCCGGCCCATTTGCAACCGTTATTGACACACTGCTATGCCGAGACCCCCTGTAACTCAGAGAAGCCACGGAGGACTCTGAAACTTCTCCCAGCCCTTAGTCCACATGAGGGGGAGTAGATAATGAGTGCAATTTCAATTTTGGGTGAACTATTCTTTTAACTAACTTTATTTGGGGGAACACACACAAAAAACAAAAAACTTTACACATATGTTTGAAGCGTTTGTTGCTAATGTTAGCAAACATGAATTAATTCACATGTACATATATACAGAGCAGCATTAGCTCTGCTTTTGGTCTCCACCAGCTCCTGAGAAAACTAGCTGGATGTTTATCTGATAAACACTCCGCTATGTTCAGCCAGCTGCAAACTTAATCTGCCCTTGCTTCGGGGGCGGAGGTTATCACGCAGAGGGAACTGTTGGAGCATTTCTCATTGAGAACAGCAGCCTGATGATAAAGATAATTAACACTGATGAGAGAGGTGACCAGTAAAGCAAGGGGGCTGGAACGCTACAACAAGTTACAAGAAGGGAAAGCACCGCACAGTCACGTGATAGCTCTTTGGAAGTCCATCACTATGAATGACTCCTTTCTCATGCCAGCGGTCATGTGATCCATCATGAATATGAAAATATTGATTATAGCTGGTTGAAGTTGGACCGATGTGAGCGGTGTTTCCCACAGGCCGGGGATTTAGCTGTGGTGGTGGGTGGTGCAATGTGAGACCAAATGTGCATGCGAACGCACAGTCCACATTGATCTCAGTTTAGAGCGAGAGGGAGGGCAACACACATTCTCTGTAGCTATCATTTACAGATGTCCCCTGAACACCTCGCATGGGGGCTGTCAGTAAACACAACAATTTACTGAAGTTCCCTAAACACCTTACAGTGAAGGGTATTGGTAGATACTGATATTTACCTTAAAGGGATAGTTCAACATTTTGGCAAGTTGGCCCATGGCCATAATCCCTATAGTTTTAGCAGTTGGTTCGTTACCTTTAACGGCGGAGCAGAGCCACAAGCTGCTCAGAGCTACGCTACAGAGGCTCATGGAATTTCTTGGTTTCCCTAATAAAACTCATCAAATACACAATCCAACAACTCCAAAATTCTCTCGTGGACAAGTTGTGACCTGCACATTCACCGAGATCCCATTAGCCTCTGTAGCGTAGCTCTGAGCAGCTCACGGCTCTGCTCCATTGTTCTAAAAATAGCTTGCACCGACAAATAAAGGTAACGAACCTACTGCTATGACTATAGGGATTATGGCAATGGGCCAATTTGCCAAAATGTTGAACTATCCCTTTAATGCCTCACATGCAGGCTGTTGTTAGGCATTTGAACTTACCAATGTTCCATAAACACCTCGGATGTAGACTTAATAAATGCAGTGCAGCAATTCAGACAGGTATGCAGCCAAAAATGAGTTTATAAGACAAGATGAGATGTTCTAAGGTTTAGATTCAGTGCTAAAATTACGTAGGTTTAAAGGATGATCATCACTCCTATCTGCAATAATGACCTTATAATTACTGCAGTTTTAATAATATTAATAATCTTTATTGTCATCAGTGTGGAACTTTGTCTTTGGCTTTTCAAATTATCATATAAAAACACAGTAAATAAGTAACGCATCATTCAATACACGTAACAATAAAAAGTGATACACATGGTTTCAGCCATGTGGTAGCCATTGGGCAAGAATTATATGAGCTCAGATGATCACATGGGTTTTATCTGTTTTAGATCAACTTATTTGCAAGCTGAAGCAAAGTTGAAAAGTTGAAAGGTTTCCCTCTGTAAACATCCATCACAGTTTGTGGACCAACTTCCACCATATAAATAAAGTGATTTAACTAATCCGGCTAAACTGTTAGCGTCTTTCCAATCTGTCTCATTGTGTTGTGTTTCTTTCCACAAACACAGCTACATGGCTGTAGCAGCAGTGTCACCATATTCCAGCCATCTCATCAGCCACTTTTGGTGAATTACAATGTAATCACAACGGATAGAGTCAATTCACCAAAGATCTTAGATGTAGATGTTTCCCCAGCACTGGGAGGGATCCGTACCTTATCCTTACTGTGACAGAGAGGACTCACACTCAATGAAAATCACATTGTTTACAATAGAAAAACGTTTTCTGCCTCCTGGCTTTCCTCAACGTCACAATCAGGCCGTATAGCTGCCTTTTAAAGAGCAAAACACACAGGCATTTCTCTTTAAGGTCATTATTAGTATTGCACCTGGCAAAGCCATCATACATAACAATGAACATCCAGCGCTGGAACAAGAGAGACTTGTTTCTTGTCACTGAGTGCGATTCCCCTCTCTGTCATCAGAGATGTGAGGCCAACACCCACGTAGTAAGAAAACAGATTTTTTTTCCTTTTAAGGTTCAGGTTGCTGTATCAATGGACTCAGAGGAAGGTGCTTATAAGGATAGAAGCACAAGGATGTGTGTATGCATCACTGCTCAAATACTAGTCATCATACACTTGTACACATGTGCTCTGATTTGCATGTGCATACACTATACAAACCGGGTTCAGAACACACAATAGTCTGTAGCTACATTACAGTGTGCAGTATAACCAGGTATGTGGTGATTCTACTCCCTTGTTGAACCTGATTGGTTGTGTATGTTGTGAACATGTTCAAACCGAGGGCCTGTTGTATCTTATAGAAAACACATGGCTGCTGCAGTGTGTCAGGCTTTACCATACATATGTTTTTCAGCTCCCTCTGCATGTGTGTGTGTGTGTGGGGGGGGACTGATGATTGAGTCTCATGTGTATCTCTGTAATTTTACGCATGTTTGGTACATGCGTCTAGCCTGCAGTGCTGCTTTCACACACGTTTCTCTCCCTTTCTCTCTCTCTCTCTTTCTTTTTTTTTCAACCCAGGCCACTTGAGTTTCCAGGACTGCTTTGTGACTTCAGGGGTGTGGAACGTAGCCGAGCTGGTCCGCGTGTCACAGAGTGAGTCACAGCTGCAATTTCTCCCGTCAATCTCTGGACAACACGCTCTGCCTGTCATTCCCAGTACACTTCATACAGGACCAGAAGGATCCCTCATACACACATAACACTTTTGAATTCACATCAAGAAGATAAATGACTGTTGGAGTCATGAGGCTGCTGATATTTTATACTCTCCTTATCTTCAACAATGACTTGATCCTAATGACATTTATTTTTGTATTTTTTTTAAATCAAAATCCAGATGTATTGTTGTCTAAAACTATTAAATCACAACTTGTTCCAATGAACTCACAATTTTTATTTTAACCCAGTACCACATAAACTGTCTGTTGCTGAAAACACTCACCAAAACACCAGAAAGTGATCTAATCCACACTTGAAATCCCCCCCCCAAAAAATGTTTTTTTTAAATGAACAATTTGTTCCTGTTTGACTAATGTTCGCTAAGAACTACAATGACCAGATGTTTTAGGACATTACTAAGGCATCTATTAAATGTGACAATATTTTTTATGAGCCTTTTTAAAGCTTGGTCTCCGTGGGTTGGGACTGAGTGTGGTACAGGCATGTCAGGAAGTGTTTAGCGATGGAAGAAGACCCGCCTGATGTTTTGCACGTATAAGTGTAAGGTTACTCCATGAAAGGAGAGCGCTATTGTTTCAGGGCCCAAGCTTTTGAGTTTGGCTTTAAAACCATCATCAGGAGCAGTCTGGTGTCAGGAAACAACAGCCCATAAATACCAGGACACCAAACTGTGCCTGGTGATGGTTCTGAAGTAGAAGTGAAAACAAAGCCTCTCTCTGGAGGGAGTGGACTGGTAAAATGAGAGGCGGACTAGTGGCGACTTGGTTCTGCTCTTCTCATGAGCTACAGAGCCAAACTAACCAGGAGAAACAACACAACAGCATCAAGGCAAGGCAAGGCATCTTTACTTATATAGCGCATTTCATACCAAGGCAACTCAATGTGCTTTACATAAAGACAAAACATTAAAAAAGAAGCATAAGACAGAATAAAAACAAACAAAACACTAAAAACAGAGTTAAAAGCAAGAGCAAATAAAAGTAAAATAAAAGAAAATAGGTAAAGTTTTAAGTTCTTAAAAGAGCTCAGCTATAAGCATGTGAAAAGAGAAATGTTTTTAACCTGGATTTAAAAGTGCTTACAGTTGGGGCTGATCTCAGTTCTGCTGGTAGTTTGTTCCAGTTGTGTGCAGCGTAACAGCTAAATGCTGCTTCACCATGTCTGGTCTGAACTCTGTGCTCCACTATCTGACCTGAGTCAGTAGATCTCAGAGCTCTACTGGGTTTAAGAATGATTCTTTCTGGAAATCAAGTTGTTATTATGCACAATATGTAGCCGTAAACCTGATGGATTCTCCTCTGCAACCTGTGTGTGTTTGTGTGTGTGTTTGCGTGTGTGTGCATTCCACAGCCCCGGTGGCCACGGCGACCGGCCCCAACTTCTCCCTGGCCGACCTGGACAGCCCTGGATACTATAACATCAACCAGGTGACCCTGGGACGGCGCTCCATCACCTCCACCCCTTCCACCAGGTACACACACACACACACACACACACACACACATGCATGCATGAATACAAACACACATAACACCCATGATGCTCAAAATGTGGTTTTTCTGTACTAACATTCTTCTTAATTCTCTAACCTCTGAAGTCTTTACGCTGAACTTACTCTGCTTTTTGATAGTGGTCTTTCTCTCTCCCCCCCCTTCCTCTTCCTCTTCACTGCTAATCCACCTCACTCCCTCTCACTTTTCCCCTCACCGGTCTGTCACACTGTCTGTGTTTGTGTCTTTTGTCTCTGTCCCCCCCCTCCTCACTCCCTCTGTCCCCGCCCCCCACACCCCACTCATCTTACGCTGCAGGACTGAAATGGAGCTTTATGCAAGTCTCCCACGGAGGTAGTTACACTCATTACAGAATATCTCCCTTGATACTAATGTAACACAGAACCCTGCATCACACTCGCACAAAAGCCACACACGCATGCTGTCACACAGATATGCACACAACCACACACATATTTAAACATTTTGGATCGTTGTACATTCACAAGTGCCCCCCCTGCTCCCTCCTCTTTTTTTATTTTATTGGTCACAGATGTATGAGTCTATAAGAATCTGCAAACACACACAGGAATTCATTCCAGGATCAACATGCACACTTTCTGTGCTGGGTTTTTCTAGTGCGACGCCACTCTCGGGGCCTGTATGGATACGGCATATTGAATAGATTCTGGCTTCGTGTTTGTCTTGCTGTCTCCAGTTGTGTTGCTTTGTCCCCTTTGGCTAAAAAGCTAATGTGAAAACAAAAGACTGAAGGGAAATCTTGACATTTTGCGTTTTTTGCTACACTTGGTTTCATGCAGACACTTGCCTGACTCCAAGGGAAACAAGCAGTCACATTTGTCCTCGCATGTCCCACAAAGTGCTATGTGTGCATTCATTACAGCCACAAATAACTATTAGTGCTGCTTGTCAGTTTTATTGAGAAACCTACTGTAGGCTAACATGCAAGTTTGAGAAAAATGGAAAAACAATCAGATTAGCAGATCAAGCATTAAAAAAGAAAAACATCCCCCGAATGCCTTCTCCAGGAATGAAACAAACTGACTCCTCTTCTTCTTTTTCTCTCAGCTCCAACAAGCGCAAGTCTATTGACGACAGCGAGATGGAGAGTCCGGTGGACGATGTCTTCTACTCAGGCCGTTCCCCGGCGGCTGGCAGCAGCTCTCAGTCCAGTGGTTGGCCTAATGATGTGGATGCAGGTAGTCCCGCCACAGCCTCCCCATCAGATTTTGCACGCATTCCAGATGCCTCTCCAGACGCTGGGTCAAGGTCCACATCAATTCAGGCACAAAAAACAAAACGGATCTTTAAGTTAATACTTTGATGGAGGCTGCAACAGAAGCAGCTCCTCCTGTGTTTTTGTTTTTGTTTTCAAATTTGCATTGGTTTTAAACTCAGTTTTAACGCCCCTGAAAACAATTGTGTTCTCTCTAACAGTACAGGAATGTATTGTAGTGCACAGGAATAGTATTTATTCACTCTCTCGTGAGTTACCTCTCATATCCAACCTGGCTTTGTATAAAGACTGGGAACGGGAGATAAAACTTAGACAAGTAAGGCTCGCTAGTCAATATCTAATAGCTAATTTTCTTTAAATGTGCACAATGACCAAAGCATGAGAACTACATGCTGTGGTTTTACGAGACGTTATGTGCCAGAATATTCTTTTGGCAGGTGCAGTGATTTACTGGAGTCTTCATTTCACTTCAGTTCTTGTACAGATTAAACAAAATAAATCATGTTTGAAATAGTTTTTATTACTGAGGTATAGCGGTGAAGTAGAGAGATTTTGTTGCCTCTGGACAAAGCAGGGGTTATCTGTCTTTGTGCTAAAGTAAGCTAACCAGCTGCTAGGTGCAGATTAATTGTACAGTGATGAGCATGATACCGAGCTTCTCATCTAACTCTGAGCAAGAAAGCAAATAAGTGTATTTCCCAGAACTTTGAACTACTCCTCAAATATTCCTGACTAGATTAACAGCAGTTCAAGTTCAGGAAAAATTCCTTAGTTACTATTTATCAACAGTTTGATTAGTTTGACTAGTTTGAATAGTGGAATTATGTCACACATTTATGAGATCATTGCTTAACAATTAACATATACACATACAAGCTTTTAAAAAATTAAAAAATAGAAAGCCACTATAACCTCATCAGTCTGAATATAACTGTTATTTTTAAGTTTCAGGAAAAAAGTCTGTATCCTGTTGAAATAAACACACTCAAAGAAAACTGTTAAATAGTTAAATTAAATCATTTAAAGTAAAATCAAAAGAAAAGGTAGTGCCCTAGTCTGGGATCAGTGAATTGTCCTGTTAGTAAAAAAAGAGCTTGATAAAAGCATTACTGCAGGAATATCTCATGTGCAGTGATCAAAACTATTCAGCCTTGAAGTAGGAGCCCATCACTCTAAAAATGTGACTGAGACGATTTGTTTTCAGGGACTTTAACACAAATGTTCTCAAGTGTTACTTTCTGACTTGAAATGGACCAGAAGCCACAGCTCACTTACTTCCACCATCTCCTCTTTCCACATACACAGCCCTTTGCTTCTGTGCTGTGTTCACCCCCTCTCTCCATCACAAGACCCCCTCCACCCCCCTCCCACATCATTCCCACTCTCTTTTTCACCTTCCTCCACAACTTCTACTCCACTTACAACCCAGTTCCTAATAAGACCCGACCCCCACCAAGCGAGAACAGGCCTGTGTGACGTTGAGGCACATCATTTTATAGCATCTTTCCTCACACACAGCAGGGGCTTAAAGGATCAGTTTACCCAGAACACATGAAAATCTGTTTTCTCAGTTATTCCCAGTGGCTTGACCGTGCAGATACAAATTTTATTTGCAAAGATTTTGAGATTCGCACCACTGAAACCTCACACCACCCCATTACAATGGAGGTGAATGAAATATATCTTGTGGTGAAACATGACATTTGAAAAACCCTCCGTCCAGAAACAAAACAATGTCCCAAGTTTCTGAGAATAATTTTCATTTGGCATTATTTTCAAACCAAAAAAATCATAAAATCTTTGTTGGTAAGGTCTGTGGATTATCCAGTTGTTTCTCAAATGACACATTACTGTCAAGTTTTTCCAGTATAACTTTTACATGAGTGCCACTCCTCTGCTCTTATGACTTCTCAGTGATGAGATCTCACAAACTCGGCAAATAAAACCAGAATCTGCATCCTTACTGGGTCAAAGTTTGAGCACTGTTTCTGTTCTGGGTGAACTTACCCTTAAACCAGACCACAAACTTTTGGTACATTGTACCCCCCCCCCCTCACTTTGGCAGTGAGAGGAGTGGCAGAGATGGATATAGTTTGTTCAGTTAGTTGTAATGGAGTTAGTGCTACCATTCATTGAGCTTAACTCTAGGAATGTGTGGTTGTGTGAGTGTGTGTGGTGTCTGAGACTGTCATAGCCACATGTGTATGACATTAGACAGAAAACTCACAAAAGCTATGCAGACTTTTGTTTATACAAATCTCCGTCTGTGTTTTATTTCGACAAGATTAGATTTTCGCTAACTTTCTGAGAAAGGCCATTAAAAAAATAAAACATGGCAGCATAGTGTAGTAGTATTCTTGAATGTTCCTCACCACATCATATTTTAGGAATAGTTAGATACTTTAGGAAAGGAGCTCATTTGCTTTCTTGTAGAGAGTTTTATGAAAAAATTAACACTATCTTGTGTCCGTATTGGAAAAAAAAGACGCTACAGTTAGCCTCCCATTAGCTTAAAACTACCTCTCCTAATCATTGATAAAAATTGACTTTCTGTTAATATGGATAAAGCGAGCAAGTTGAACATATTGGTTTGTTAATTATTAGGCAGATTTTATTTTCTATTAGGAAGACTAAATTTGGTTTTTCAACTAGAGTTGCCACCTAACCTTTGTTTTGTCACAAATTTTGGAACACGTCATGTTCTGAAAGTATTATGAATAATGTAATGCAAAGTAAAACCAAACCTGTACACGTGGCTTGGAGAGGTTTATCAATTAGCAGTAGCCTGACTGGCTCTGAGTGCTGTAAACAACACTGCATGTCGTCCTCTGTCCCTATTTCCTCTCTAGGTCTAATTCAAAATTAGCCACGGGCTATGTTTTTGGTTACCCACCAAGAGTAGGCTATTTGTATCACCAGGGTCAGATGGGGGTCACTTATCTTTTCACATAAAAGCTGTGGCAATTCTAGGTTGTTGTTTTTAGACTTAACAGTCCTTACTTTACTTTAGCTGACAAGGTGTAGCATGATCTCACTGAAGGCGGTTTTTATTGCACTTAGAGTTTAGCTTGATAGCTGCTAGTTTAAACGTTCTCTCAGTTCGTAGACGGTCTTTTCATAAAACTCCCAGCAAGAAAGCAAGGGCAGCAATTTTTCAAAAATGTCAAGCTATTCCTCGTAGCCTGTGTTATTCATATTAAAGCGCCTTCAGGGTTGCACCATCCCTGTGTGTTGACGCATTGAGTAAGGCAGGAGAGCAGCACCAGTGTAACCACCCATTTCTTAAATCATAACCATTCACCCTTTGGCTTGCAGCACTTTAAACCACCATGATGAATATCACGTCAAGTGTATTTACAATAGACTTCATGTATGTCTCTGGGGTGCAGTATTTGACTTTGGGGATTTTGTTAAATTACTAATTTATAACCGTCACTCCCACTCACATGCTGCCATTTTAATACTGCCAGCAGTAATGATGTAACTATTTAATAGACACTTGCTGCACTCTCTTAACATTAAAATCCCCTATTGCCCATTATCTAACCACCCCTCTTTCTTTCTCTCCCTCTCTCTCTCTCTCTCTCTCTCTCTCTCTCCCTCTCTCTCATTCTTTCCATCTCTTTCTCTGTCTCTGTCTTTTTCTCTCTTTCTTCTCCTCTTCCATTGTTAACTCTTCCCTTCTCCCCTGTTTGGCCTTTCAGTGCAGCACCATTTGGCCAGTGTGCAGGAGAGGAAGATTAAACATGAGAGCGATGGAGTGCAGTTTCCTTACCATGGTTAGAACAACATTAAACATTATACTGTGTATACATGTATACATGCTCTACTTCAGCTCACACCACCCTCAACTTATGTACATCTCTCTCTGTCCTTCTCTTCAAGTATGTTTGCACTTCCTGTGAGCTCTCAGAGCTGTTCTGCATTCTCTTCTCTTCTCTTCTCTTCTCTTCTCTTCTCTTCTCTTCTCTTCTCTTCTCTTCTCTTCTCTTCTCTTCTCTTCTCTTCTCTTCTCTTCTCTTCTCTTCTCTTCTCTTCTCTTCTCTTCTCTTCTCTTCTCCTCTCCTCTCCTCTCCTCTCCTCTCCTCTCCTCTCCTCTCCTCTCTTCTCTTCTCACTCCTCTTTCCTCCTCTCCTCTCTTGTGTCTTGTTCTCTGGCTATGCTGCCGCTGGGTGGGGTTTGTGTTTCTACCAGATGTCTGCTGTTGTCCATTGTGGGTTTACCAAAGCCTTTTGGTAGCCCAGTAGCTCCATAACATACACCGCCTGTCTGCCTCAAAGATGTTGTTGTAAATCTGTGAGAGAAATCAGACATCTAGGAGGATAAAGACATCCCCCAGCGCATCCAACACATCCTCAACACTCTCACATTGATGTACACTGTCTGGCTATATTATATATGTGTAATTATGTGTATTATCTTGACTAAAAACCACTTTGTACCGAGTCTCCAAGGTGGTGTGAATTTGTCAACAGTATTCAGCGACGTGCTTATGGTGTTGTAATTTTGTTGTCAAGCCCCGAGAGGGAACGCAAGTGATGAAAGAGGCAGCGGAGAGAGGGAGGGTGAATGAGGTTTTGTGGAGTAGCAGCAGCGTTAGCCGCTTGTTGAGACGGAGCTGTTGAGTGGTGTCCCACCTGCCGTAGGCCTGACTCAACTGTCTCTGAAAGACGGCGCAGGAAAAACAACACAAGACCCAAACAAACACGACTAAAGGCACTCAGGTGTGTCATCAACGCACAAGGCACCTTCTGTCTCAGAGACATGCTTACTCACTAACACACATTTACAAATGGCATGCAGACGCACACACACACACACACACACACAGGGCTAAATTTATGCACACTGTTTCTCTGATTTACATTCACACACACATAAACACACACACTCTCTCTCTCTCTCTCTCTCCCCAATCTGGAGTGGAGCAGCGTTCCGGTCCAGATGGCGCCTCCATGTGTCTACAGCGAAGGGAGCTACTGGGTTACAGCAGACATCTGTTCTGGTGATGGTGGTGGTGGTGTTGGGAGCGAGAGATGAGGAGAGCAGAGGAGGGGTGGAGGACGAGAGGAGGGAGGGAGGGAGGGAGGGAGGGAGGGGAGGGAAGGGGGAGGGCCTCCGCCTCTGCCTGCTCTGGAGGTGATCCTCTACCTGAATGAAAAGCTCTGAGGCATAGCAGGTGATCATGTAATTCATCATTAAGTCTGCTGTCTCCGGCTCGGCTCTGCTCCGCTCCGTTCTCTCCCTCCGCCTGCTTGCTGCTGCTCCTGCTGCTCGCTGGTGGGAAAACCCACTATCAACTTTTTTTTTCCAGTAAGGACGCGGAGTTTCCTCAGCATTTGTTGCATTGACCGAGGAATTCTAGCTAATCATCTGGGCATGAAACTGTGATGTGTGTGTATGTGTGCGGTGGCATTGTCGTTAACGTGTCCTTGCTTTTGCTGAAGCACATTATTGTAGCGTTTATGAGTGTTAATGATGTGTGAGGTAGTCAGTTAATGAGGGACACAACTCTGTTAATGCACATTGTTTCTTGCCTACCTGAGTGACGAGTGTGAGCTCTTTTTTTTGGGGGGGGGCGGGGGGTTGTTGTTAATATTCCTCTTCTCTTCGTTGTGTATGCATGTGCACATGCTAGTGGAGCAGTTCTGTGACAGTCAGGGGGTTTGTGTGGTCGCCAGCTTGTTAGCGTGGCAAGACTAGAGGGTCATGGGAGCAATTGGCTGCCAGTCTGCTCCTACAGTGTGCCAGGAGCAGGACACAGAAATAATGTAGAACAAACAACTCTGTATGTGTACGTGTGTGTGTGTGTGTTTGTGTTGATTCACTCACACATGCACGCACACGCGCACTGAGAATAAGGGAGAGATCAGAGTAACTTCTGTTAGCTTTATCAGACAAAGCTTTCAGCGGGCATCTGGGCCTCATTTGCCGCTCCTCACTGTGAAGCCACATAGCACCAGATATTTCAGCGAGATACCGACTAATTAGGGAATATCACAGAGACTAAAAACAATATGTATAATTTAAGGCTGTTTATGCATAATAAGCTGGTTCTAATTGAACTTGGGATGTGGTGGCACGCAGTCATGCCTATATATGTACCACAGAGGAGCTGGAGCCAAAACAGGCTTCATCATGGGGATGCATCGAATCCACGACATGCTGGGATTCAGCATGTCTTGTTCTCAACAGTGTGACCAGAGAATCCAACTGTCAGTTGAAATTATGCATTTTACTGTGACTCTATCAGCAAAAGATTATTAAACAGCCATAAATAGTAAAATGGCACTATCTATCTATTAGAAAACCTATCCATTTTCTAAATGAAGAATAGTACAGTACAATAAAAGTTACACAAGTGTGTACATATACATTGTACACATACACTCACACTACCATATGTATACAGTATAAAAGGAAATATATAGTGATATCTATTAGTATTATTGCACTACTTTAACCACATGCAACCAGATAATTGACCGGCCACTTCTTTACAGTAAACCCCACAGTCCAAACTGACAGAACTCACATCAACTCTTTGTCATTTGCAGAGGACAAACAACTGTATCTCACAGACTTACTCCTCCTTAATGACAGTCCCTTTAACAATGTTGTTTACATGGTGATGTATCACTTTGCAGTAACAATGAATAATATATTCTAATCATTTTATATAATGTTTTTATGCCTTTTACAATACAAGTCACATTTTTAAATCAGGACTTTCCCCAACTTGTTTAAATCAATCCTTCCAAATCCTGAAGGAAAACAGTGTGAGGCTGAAAACAGGACTGATGAAAAGCTGCATGGTTTCCTCAGCGCTGATATACAGCAGCTCCACCACCTGTACGGTAAATTAAGCTGCTTGTAATATTTTACCAAGCAACATTTCAGACATGTTAGCGGAAGTAAAATATGACTGCCAGATGGATAACAAGCCTACGCTGCTAATGTTCTGCTGACTGTAGCAAACGACTTGACACCTTTTTTTTTTTATCCTCCTGTAACTTTTTATGAATGCGTTTTTGTTTTCGAGTGCTCAGCTGCTCTGCTGCTACTCCGTTTTTGTTGTTGTGGATGAGTGATCAGCAGTGTGATGTCACCGACACGTTGGCCAAATAGAAAACATAAAAATGACACATTAACTCCATTTCTTACTCATTCTCCTGTCTCTTGATGTTTGAAAGGTAGTTAGTATCATTGCATCATTTCTCAGTGTGTTACACACTGTAGCTTATTATGTTCCTCATTAAAACACAGGCAAACATACTTGACAACAAATTTAAGAAGAACACCATCCAACAGCTCCTTATAGATCCCAAAAGCCTCGTTTCCCCTTATGGCTTCACACTTGCCTGATTGGCTCTCTTGGTATTCTTCTTGGCTATTGTAAATGATAGATTTAGTTGTTGTTTGCTTGTGTGTGGCCTTCATTATTTATGTTTCCCATAATGCTCTTGGTGAGCTCATCCCACACTACCCTGTCCACTCCTCCCACCTGCATGTGGAGTCACGTGACGTCGTCTCTTTGAACATAAACGCAGGCGCCCGCTTTTTTCTTTTCTTTTTTTCTATATACTTATCGGTGCCCACACAAGCACAGCTGCGCCCATGCTGCCTATAAGCATTGTGGGTAAATAGTGATAAAACATTTCCCAATGTAGCATTAAAAAGAAAGCTTTTCAGAAATCTGCTCTGTTAGACTTTATATGCTCAGCTCATAAAATCTATTTCCACATCTCTCTGGGCCATGTTGAAATTACCCACGTCTTTATTTGAGTGTGTTTGTTTTATATGTGTGAATATTGTGTCGTTTAGTAGTTTATTGGGCCTTTGCTCGCCAGGGTTGTTTATCACTGTATTCTTTCAACCAAATCTGAAGCAGACAAAACATGATCTCAGTATGTTCCAGAGAGAAGTAATGAGGTCTGTGGGTGCACGCCGATGTACTTTTCTATACTTCTGTTTCCTCATTATTCTCTGTTTTATGGATTGCTCCTTCCAGGGTTTTATTCCAGCACATATTCAACGTTGCGGTTCTCCCCGGCAGAGGTCAAATATACCATTTGGCGCTGCTCCTCAAACCCTGAAAGTCAAAATTGTGCCTTTGGATTACCATACATCAAAATAAATTCCCTCAGTGCCCACCGCACGAGGCCTTGATCACAGAAGAAAAGCTCTTTTATCTGTAGCTCTCACACTTTTGGCCATGTTTCTGGTCCGCTATTGAGCCCAGCCTATAGTTAGTGAGCCCGTTTTTACCAAACTGAGGGATATTTCATGCCGTGCTCCGGCCTCAGCCGACATTTATAGACAGAGGGGGGACACTTTAATATGTTTGTCTATGTGTGTCGGCCATGCCGTCACCGCTCCTCTCTCCTGCTTAACTCCTTCCATCTTTCAGCCAGCCTTCACTGGCAGGGTGCCGGGTGCTCACCACCCAGCCTCAACAGCTTGTGTGTGTGTGTGTGTGAGCTAGAGTGAGAGAGTGCGAGCACTTCTTCTTGAAATACTGTATGCCTTAAGGCAGTAACATAAAATACCTGACAGTCAGATATGCAGAAGGGCACTACATCAGAGGATCCATTGATGTATGTTTTGGCTTGCTCCTCTGCAGTTATATGTAGCTGCATAGCTCACGCTGGCTTTGGCTTGAAAAAAAAAACAACCTAGTCTGCCCCAGATATGAGGACGTCCAGGATCCCCATTCATCCTGCGCAGACAGCTCTTGACGAGTGCAGCGAGTAGGTTGGTTGCTGTGTTTGTTTTCGAGTGTGTCCTCGTGGCTCTCCCCGTAGCTGAGACTGTTGTGGCTCTGTGACTGTAGTGGGACAGTTTGGATCTCAGGGGGGGAGACGTCCTGCAGTGGACTCCTCTGCTCTGTGTCCTGTGAGTGGGAGCAGTGAGCAGGACGCGGCTGCTCCAGGTGGACCAGCGTTGCACTTCCCCAGCTCTCCTCTCCCCTTCCCCCTTTACTCTGCCCCCCCCCCCCCCCCCCCCCCCCACCTGCTGCTTCAAACCATGGCACCTCACCGGAGCCTGTCTTCAGCAACTCCCCTCCCCCCCACTCCCACTTCCACTTCCACTCCGCCCCCTAATCTGACGGACATGGTACAGAACAAAGAGTATTGGACAGACAGATTGTGAGAACCCATCTGTATGTTAAGCCAATCAAAACAAATCAATGAATGAATCAATCGATGAATCCATTGATTTCAGTCGATCATAATCATTCGATTCTTGTAATCAATGAAAAAGTCTGATAAGATTTTTTTTTCTATTTTTTTTTTTTTAGTAGTCGAAGTAAGAAACGCAGCCATGTTTGATTAAAACCTCGTCTCTGTTCTGCCATTTTGTTGATCCCCTCTTTGCCAGGACTGTCATCGCCTGGTTCTCTTAAGAAGTCGGGGAAATTCGATTTCAGCGCCCTGTCCTCCCAGACGAGGTCCCCCCGCATGGCGTTCACCCACCACCCACTGCCAATGCTGGGAGTGAGACCAGGTGAGACCAATCCAGCTCCCGACCCCACCCTACCCCCCACCCCCCCCCCTCCCCCTCCCCCCACACACCCGATCGCCCCCACCCTCTCCTCTCCCCTGAACCTCACCATCTCCCCCTACCCCAAACTCCCCACACTTCTCCAAGGCCCCCCCCTCCCCAAACCCGTGGTTCAGAAGTGGGAGCGCTGTCTTTGGGAGATGAGAGTGTCCGCGAGTTAAAAGCTGGCAGCTAGCTTTTCCTCCTCCTCCTCCTCCTCCTCCTCCTCCTGCTCCTGCTCTGACACTGTAGGGTGCAGGTCAAGCTGGTGATGGAGCTTCTCGGGGGGAGTCTGGGTGTGGTGTGTTGACTTTTCTGGGCCTGTCTGGTGGTCGGACATTTTCTGCTTCCAGTGGAGCAACAGATCCGGTGGTTTGCCGCTGCCTGTCCTGTCACATATCTAATTGCACGGGTGTCAGACGGTGGCAAGGCTTCTCTTACTTTGGCCTTTTGTTCTTTGGTGGAAGTTACTTCTCAAGTGTTGTGTCGGTTTCTAATCAAGTGTCATTTACTCATTGACGCCTGGCTTGTCTTGCCATGTTGTAAGACGCTTGTTTCAGGAGGAAGTTCTGAAAAAGGTTTGCAGGCGCACTCATCAGCAGGTTTTTTTTTAATTCTTTGAAAAAGAATTCTATCTGGTTTTAAAATGATCTAATGACATAATATGTACATGAATAATTTAATAGATTCATGATTTTTTTTATATATGTATGTGTCTATATATATATATATATATATATATATAAATGACTATCAACTCACCAGCCTCAAATGCACAGATTATAATCAAGAAAGAAGTAGAAACATATTGAAATTAAGTTCATTTTCTTAATTGTAAATATTTCCCACTAAAAGTAAAAAATCAAAAAGAATTATGAAGTGGATTTATTTTTTCCCTATTTGTTCTCCCCTTACAATTAAAATAAAACAGTCCAAGACCTCAGATTTGTGAGGACCAGGTTGCAAGTTGAGGAGTATTCAAAAGACTAAAAAGACCTAAATCAGTCCAAATGGTGACTTCAAACACTGCATCCTACGTTTCCCATAATGCAATTTCCCACCAGAGTCTTCTCGTGCTCCTAAAGTGATGAAGCCTGAGGTTCTGAGGTTCAGGTTTCTGTCAAAAGTTTCAAGCCCAAACCAAGATGACAATGACATCACAATGACATCATTTTGGGTTATTTTTTCACAGTGCTTCTTTCATAACACTGAAGATATTAATCCAACATTTTCATTGGCTGAGCTGAACTTGATGTGTGAAAGTGATGGACTGTCCCTTTAAAGCGTCCTCAGCAGTGTCCCTGCTGCCAGTGTCTAGTGTCGAGGTGTTTCTGGCAACATCCAGACACAGACCATAGTCCTGACTTCATTTTCTTTGAATCTAAAGCCGTGTTCTTCAGTCTGGGGGGAAATGGAGCCCAAGCAGCTAATTGTTGCAGGCCGATCCACACGCTTTTCACATTCTATTCCCTTTTTCCTTATAATTCCAGATTCTTATTGACATGATTTTTTTTACAGCGTGGAAACTGTAACCCCACTGTGGGTGAACGTGTCTTAATCCATGCTGCCGAGGCAACAGATGAGACTGTAACTTGCTGTGTGAACCATCCCATCCTCTACAAGGCTGAAACCAGGAGGCTCACCATCACATCAGATATCAAACGCAAGCGAAGGGGCTCCGACAATAAATCACCACTCTCTTAATTTTATCACCACAACACAGATCGAGACATCCTCCTCTCCTTGGAAAGTGCACATGTGTGAATTCATCCAGTGAGGCAGCTCACTGGAGATAATTACCCATGTGCTTTAGTTCTGTAGCGAGGCTACATCAAAGACTTTTTAAGCCACCAAGCAGATGTGAAGCACTGAGGTTGACCGCCGTGTCATTAAACCCTCCTCCGCGGTTGTTGACAAGACCCTGTGCCTCTTGAGATGTAGCTACAGCAAATCAAATCTGCACTCACACATATACATATTCACACTAACATGCGCACACATGCACTGTATCCTGTCCTCATTGTAGCCAGCAGTGGTGATTTATACAGTTGTGATGTGTTTCTTTTTTTTATTTTTTACACAAACCGTAACAGCGCGCACGCTGGAGCTGCTCCCGCGCTGGCGTGAAAGTGCTCACCACATCATCAGCGTTTGTTGTTGTTCTGTGTGGAAGACAAGATCCGTGGGGATTTAGGGTTTTTGGAGCAGTGGGATGGAGAGGCGTGTTGGCGCTACGGCTGCTCACAGTGGTGCTGGTGGTGCAGGGAGGTGGTTTTGGTGAATTTGTCTCTGCAGCCACATCCAGCCGTCCTTCCCCTGTACATGCAGTGGTTCCAACCAGGGGTGCTCAGGCCCCAAGGAAATATTATGAGCTAGTTCAGCTAATTAAAAAACAAACAAACAAGAGAACGTACTGTATAGGGAGACTGGTCCTAACTGGTTGGACTCTTTGCTGCTCATCTTTTTTTTTTTTGTTATCAAATTTTTATTTTCATTTTCAAGTCAAACAAAAATATTTCAGGGGATACAATATGAATTCTCAGAGAAAGACAATTAGCCCTCGTCATTCTTTTTCATGCCTTTATTAGATAGTACAGTGGAGAGAGACAGGAAATGGGAAGGCAGAGAGAGGGGGAATGACATGCAGGAAAGGGCCGGCCGATGCGGGATTGGAAGTGGGGCCGCCTGCAGCGAGGACTGTAGCCTCTACACACAGGGCGCCCCGCTCTGCCTCACAATGTCCTGTTTCTTTACCCTGTCCTGTCAAAATAAAAGCATGAAAAGGCCAAACAGATAACTAATACAAGAGTTTTTTTTAGCTCTTAAGTAATAGTTCAAATGAACCCTGACAGTTTAATAGTGTAAAAAAAGAGTTTATTATGGATAAAAGTGTTAAATAACATGCAGTCTGAAATCAGTGAAAATGAAGACATCTGGAACATGTGGGGGCATCGTTGAAGGGCTTCTTAAGTTCATCTGACAGAGCTTTGGAAAGGATTCCCCCTGATCCTGTCTCCACCACCCCACCTCACCCAATCCCACCCCCTACCCGCCCCCATAGCCTTTGGCCTTCACCCAGTCTCTAATGGGATTAGCACGGGGTAGAGGGGGGGGGCTATAGGAGCAGGGAGACAGCTCCACTGAGGAGCAGGCAGCCTGGCATGGGAGCAAGGTGTTGCTGCGCTCAGAGGCACAGGCCCCTGTCTGGGGGGTAATGCAGCGGGGTTGGCACTCTCATGGAGTACACTCACACACACAATGTATAAGATGCGAGCACCAAAGAGTGTTGGCAGCTCAACGAGGGCAGCTGGGGGGCCTGGATGGGGATGGGGTGGGTGTCAAACTGGCACGGCTAAAAGGAGAACAGGCCTCTAATACAAATCAAGGAGATTTAGTAATGGATATAGGTCTGACAGAGAGGTCTTTGTGTTCTGTGATTGGCCTCAACCAACTGCCCCCCCCCCCAAACCACACCACACACATTCAGTCTAGACCATAAGTATTTGGACAGTTACACTTTTTTTTTTTGTTGGTCAGGTTCTGTGCATCTATATTAGGATAAATATCCCACACAGTTTTTCAGTATTGATGTAAATCTTCTCAAATTAAAGCTGAGACTTGGCACTGTGATGCGGTCTCCATTACTTTTACTTCAGATTGCTGGAGCACAGAGCCCGAGGAACAAAATACTGTGCAATCATTTGATCACTTAAGGTCACGCGCATACGTGTATATCCGGGGATATGGGGCTCCGCAGCCCGGTAACAGAAACGCATCAACTGCATCCATCCATACGATGTGCACGTACAGATTAGTTCTGTCATAGAAAGAAAATGTGTCAGATAAAAAACAGCTTTAGCATCTGAATGCCAAAACGGCGTCAACGGCGGTGAATCACACCCTCAAAACAGCACACAGGCGTGCAGGCATTAAGACCGGCTAATTTAAGACAGTGCTCAATGACGGCTTTGTGCTTTTTCTCTTTACAAGCTCCTTGGATCCGATTTCAGAATGTGTAGCATTTGCGTCTATTGTGTTTGTGCACCTTCAGGTGTGTGTCTGTCTGTAAGTCTGAATGGTGCTGAATTGTTATGTAGTCTGTGTGTGTGCACATATGAAAGCAACGTGTGTGTGTGAAAGCTGTATAGATTTACTGGAGTGATCATAAAACATTATGAGCAATGCCCATAATGGCCATTAGCTTGAAATCAGCTTTTCTAGGGAAAACAACATTCCTTTCATGTACGACATTTTAGAACCAGATCTGAGCTTTTATGGTTTCCAGTTGTGATGTGATACTTCTGCTATCTTTCATTAATGACTTCATCCATCTCTTCCATCTGTAAGATTAAGTAAGAATTCAGTGTCTCATGATTTCCTCTCGCTCTTTTGCGCCTTTCTCTTCGTATGTTCCCTCAATACAAGCATCTCTGTCCACAGGAAGTCCCCGTGCTTCAGCCTCGGCCCTGCACTTCCCGTCTCCCTCCATCATCCAGCAGTCTAGCCCCTACTTCACCCACCCAACCATCCGCTACCACCACCACCCTGGACAGGATCCCCTGAAGGAATTTGTGCAGTTTGTCTGTGCTGATGGCTCGGGGCAGGCCGCTGGACAGGTAAGCCTCACCGCGGCAAAGGAGGAACTTTATTACCTTTACAAATGTCCCATTTATTTAAGAAGTAACCTGCACTTACATTTCAATAATAAGACTTTTTCCTGGAGGGACATTGTATGAAGATTATAAAAGTTATCCAGTATTTATAAAACAGAAAAGGGAGTGTACAGAGGCAAGGAAAGGCCATGGCAATTCGTTTTTTATGTGCAACTGCTTTATGTTGACAAAATGTATAGCACTGTGATATTTTATCTTGCAAACCACCAATCAGAAAGATCAGAAAATATTTTTTTATGTATGCACATGTAGAATATACTAGAATTATATTATGTTTTATATAGTATATCCACCTTTTTCCGAACGTCAAAAACATACTGTAAGCCGGTTTTGCTCTTCCGGTGGAAGTGAATGTTTGCGTTTCATTGTTTCAGTAGTCGCGGTAAACGCATGGATCTTTTTTTCATTGAAAATCTGTAAAACGCATGGATCATCACGCCAGCTTTTAACAATGGATATCACACAAATGGCCATCCATTGTTAAAAGCCAGTGTTAATAGATCCATGGGTTTACAGCAACTATGACAACTAGTGAAACCATGAAGTGAACATACAATTCCACCGGAAGAGCAAAACCGGCTCCCGGTTTGACGTTCAGAAATGTGTGGATATACGATATATGATATGAAAAATAGAACATTCTATTCCACATAATAAAATGTGGAATTCAATGTAAATATACAATAAATGAAGGAAGAAAGAATTCAAACCACATAAAATTATCTTTTCTTCCATATTAACAATTAAGTATAAATTGCTTTACTTTAAATTAAAAATTAATTGACCTGTTTTTGCTTCTATATCTGTGCATATTGTAGAAATGTCACTGCACAAGTCCTACATGACATTTCTCTTCAGAGTAATATTAGTGTAACTGTGAATCAGTTTGAAGGAGAGCGTAGGTCAAGGCATTTTTTTCTACCTCCTACATTTTAGAGAAACACATCCCATAGCATTACAAGTGCAACACAAGCGAGCACAAAAGACATTGGTTGGTGCAGCTGATCTACAAATATGTGTACTGTCTTGTCTGTCATTTTGCCGTTTGCTGTTCCAGACCCCGACGTTCCCCCTCCCTCCCCCTTTTTTCTTTTTTCTTTTGCTCCACCCAACCCCTCAGAAGTTACAACCATCAGCACGAGAGTGAATCAGTGTCACGGCACACTTCAGTCAAGCATACCTCGTCCTGTGTTATGTCATCGTGTTTCTGTCCTCATCTCTAGCTGTTACGATTTTAGTTTGGAGTTTTGGTTGTTTGGTGCTGGTATTGTTGGTGGTGTTGTGCTTGTGTAGACAAGTATTTTGCCATTGGTTTTGATTTCTTGCCATCTTCTGGACGAACCCAGTCAATAATTTGCTCACTTCCTTCCTCCACACCTCCTCCACTCACCACGGACCACTCTTGTGGAACCTCACCTCCAGCTCCAGCTCCCACTCCTCTCAATCCCTGTGGTGATTATTATTTTTCACACCTCCATAAAAGATGCCGTCCACATACATCATTCCTTTGGTTGTTGTTTCCCACCACCTCCTCTCCCTCCTTCCACCATCGCCTCCCTCCCTTCCGTCATGGATATTTTTTTGGACTCGGCCTCCCGAGCTACGTCCTCTTTTTTCATTCCGTGTCTGCGGACTGTCGCATGTCGCCCTCCTGACCCTATTTGTGTTGTCTGCAGCCAAACGGGAGCGGCCAGAGCAAAATGCCAGGCTCCTTCTTGCTGCCTCCACCTCCCCCAGTGGCCCGCCCAGTGCCCCTCCCTATGCCCGACTCTAAACCCAACAGCACGCCCCCTGACGGCGGACTCTCCTCGCCCGCATCTCCGTGTAAGTGACCCCGCAGAGACCATTCTCAAAACCAAACCAGCAACAAAAACAAATTGAAAATCCCCCCTCCCCTCTCCAGAGAAAAGACCCCTGCCATTGTTCTTCCTCCAACTTTGTGCCATCATTGTTCCTGTGTATCCAACATCTCACCTCCCTTAACCCCTTGGAGGGCTATGGAAGCCAGCACAGGACAAACTGTGGAGCTCAGTAGAGTAGATCAAGGCCACCAGAGGTTGGGTGAGAAATATCAGTCAGAAAAGGACTTCATGGTGATCCTCAGGGTTCTGTGTTAGGCCCCCGTCAGTTTCAGTGGCTCCTTCTGCTTTGTCGGGAATGGGAGGTGCATCATCACCCCAGTTCTTCTCCCTCTAAATCCTCCTTTCTTCTCCTGGTGGACTCTTCAGCAAATCTTGTGGAAAAACTTGAGAAGACTTTGACTATGAATTAATTCTAAGGGCACAAATTTAGGGCAGTTAATTTATATGGACTCCAAAACACTTCAGTACAAATTGGGACATTGGTGGAATCATTAGTTTTTGGTTGAGCTGATTTTCTTGATGGGATTTTTTGTTTTTGTTTGTGGTTTGTTAGGAAGGATAGGGTGTGTACCTAAGGTGAAGGAGTGATGTCAGTCCACCCGTGGGGCTTGCTCACACTTCGTTTGTCTTCCTCACCTGTGTAGGAGGGGCACTGGATGGAGCACTTTTTTTTGTTTTTAGCTTTCCTTCAAGTGTAGTGTTTTCGTTTTACCCCCCAGTCAGCGTCTCAAAGTCTTTTATGTCTTATGTATGTTACTCCAAGTCTTAGAAACACATGGATGTATATCCATACACATAAATCTGTCTCTCTCCTCTTGTCCTTCTGCCTTTTCCTTCACACAAACAGACTCACACATGCACAAGTCTGCACACTGCATCCTGAATCCCTCAGTGAGATTCAAATTATGGAGTCCGTAGGGTGCCTCAAACTGCCCTAAATTTGTCAGAGACTTTGATGCAAGTGGGTTTTAAATGTCCCTGACTGATGCTCAATGTCAGGATTCTGGTGTGCTCAATCACTTCCAACTGAGTATATTAATGGGACTTAATCATTCAGAGAGATCTAAGTTTGCTTACCAGATTTTGGCAAACTTCACTGTGGAGTTTTGATGACCCAAATACAGCTGTACTTTCTACTCAAATTAATTTATACGCATACGTTTTAGCTACAGTGATCCGGTAGGTTTACCGTAGTATCCTATTAAACTTTACAGCGATAACAAAAGTTGGAAATACACACATTCACTTTATTGCCTAGACTAGAATTTGATGAGAAGACTGATACAACTCTCACATTTGTGCAGTCAGCGTGAGGCTAAGGCCTGCAGCTAGTTAGCTTAGCTTAGAAACACTATGGGACAGAGACAGGACGGTTAGCTAGGTGGCTATCGAATAGTAATCACAAAGCCGTTAAGTAAAAGCTTGATATTCTGGAGAATTCAGTCTGTTACAGAGAGTTACAGATCGACACCACTCTTGTTTGTGTGACTGTTTAATGTTAGCATAGCTTAGCATATTGGAAACAAGATGAAATAGCAAGTCTGGCTCTGTTCAAAGGTAACAACCTTTGATTATTAATGTTCAACAAAATGATAGTCAATATTACAGTAAAAACATAAGGTGGTTTTATTAGGGTGTTGTGTGTCAATAGCTCTAGCCACATATTTAGAAAGACACATGAGCTGCTGGTCTCTTCTCATCTTACTCTTGGCAAGAACGTGAATAAGTGTATTTCCTAATGTGTCTGTTCTATTCCTTGTAGATTGAAGAGGAAGTTTGGGCAGTGTTTGTCTCTCTGTGCTCTGATGTCTGTTGTGTTCTTCTGTTTCCACAGCATACTCCACGCCAGGCGCCACAGCTCCCAACAGGTTTGTCGGCATCGGATCACGGGACAACAACTTTCTGAACATCCCGCAGCAGACACAGGTAGGAGTTTGGAGACAATTTCGGCAGCTAGTCTCTGCGTGTTAAAACAAAAAAGTGAGAGGGAAACTCGTCTGTTTTGACTGCGATTACCGGTCAAACTCAGGAAACTTATTAACTGTGTGGATGTGCGCCAGAGTATTTCTTATTCCCTCACTCTCCCTCCTCTCGTCTCACACCATCCCACAGCGCACCGTCAATGTGTGCATTTGTACATCTGTATTTTACTGTACGTGTGTGGTTTACCATATGTGCTCAACTGTTTATTTGGCCCATATGGAGCCTACCCTTCAGACAGCAGGCCTTCTCCCTCGCTGCCTTCCTTTCGCTCCCTCTCCTTGATACCTTTCCTTCCACTCTTCCTGCCAACCCACCACACACCTCCCACTCCGCTTCACTTTCTAACTCTTTTTTTAAGCTCCGTCCTGCTCTGCACTCTTCTCACCCTCGTATTCATTTTCTCTGCCTTTCACTTTTTCTCTCTTCCACCTTCTTCGTTCCTTCCTTTCACTGCTCTGCGCCGCGTTCATATGCCTCCTCCATTACCACCAGTACTTTTCTCATTAGTGTCCAACCACACCCGCCTGGAGCCAGCTCAGCTCCGCTCCTCGACACATGGAAACCATCTGAAACTGCTCTGCTGATCCCCTCCCTTGTTTCTCTGCCCTCCGTTCTCTCACTTTTCCTCCCTTTCCATTTCCCCCATTCCTGATCTTTTCTGCCCCTCTGCTCGTTACACTCCATTCTTTACTCTCCCTCCTCTTTTTCACTTCACTCTTTATTTCCTTTTCTTCATCATTCCCGCTTGAGTTTTTCCTCTTGTTCTTGATAATGATGTCTTTATGTTAACTTCACACTAAACAACCTACCGTCTTGAGTTGTTTCTTTAGTTTGCCCTGGCGTCTAACCCTAACCCTTACATCCACAAGTGATTTTCAACACATCATCCCAAACCTATGGATGTTAATACGCTATTACAACAGCCTCCACTCCTCTGGGAAGGTTTTCCACCAGATTCTTGAACCTAGCAGCAGGGAGTCGCCACAAGAGCAATGATAGTGTGATAGTGAGGTTGGGCAGTTGGCACTGATTTATGGTGATAAAACCTGGGTCAGTCTTCCACTGTATCCCAGTGGTGCTAGAAAGGGGTTGAGGTTAGGGCTCTGTGCGAGCCGCTCTTCCACACCAAACTGGGGAAAATAATCTTTTTTTATGGATCTGGCTTTTTGAACAGGGTCATTATCGTGTTGAAACAGGAAACAATCTTTTCCCCCAAAGAGTTCCCCACAAAGTTATTGTCTAAAATATCATTGTATTCTGTAGCATTAAGATTTCCTTTTATTAAAACAAACCATCACAACACTACCAAGAGTACATTAAAGCATATGGACAGGAGTATCTACGTACTTTTGGCTGTGTTGTGTGCTTTTGTTAAAAAACTCATAGATGCTCAGTCCTCAGTGGGTCATAATGTCTGAAGTATGGTTTTACTTTTCCAAACACAGCACTAATTGTTTGCATGTGCCTGTCAAAATAAGACACTAAAGATTAATGATCCACGACAAAAATGATGAATTACTAAACAAAGAGTCTGTCAGAAGTGAGTATGTGGTGACTGGAGGACAGACTGCAGAAGCCCTCACACTGACAACAGTGGGCATCATGCGCCCTCCAGTGGTCAGCGATGGGCACTGCAGCCGGAGGCAGCGGGGGCGGGGGGGTGGGGAACCAGATACCAACAGTAAAGAGAAAGAGAAGAAATGGAGGGAACAGAGCGTCAGAGTTTCGGCCCTTATAGAAGTCACGTCTCGGCCGTCTGGTTACCCCCGGCAACCAGACATGATGTCATAGCCAGTTGATCTTGAATTTGAGAAGGGGTTGCTCGAGAGGGGGTAAGGGTGGGGGGGGGGCAGGAAAGAAAAGAGGGTGGTCACTGTCTGCTGCCAAGGATTTAGTGGGAGTGTTCATGGGAGATAGATGGATTGTGTGTATGTGTGTGTTTGTAAGAGCACACACAGAAGGAGAGAGAGTAACTAAGAAGGGAGAAGTCACAATGCCCTCGGCCTGCTGGGACGGTGCCCGGGGGAGCAGGGGAGCTGAGAAGGGCAGGAGGCAGAAGGGGGGTATTCATGCGACCTGTTAGAGTCAAACAAAACAAAAGTCTGCTTCCCCGGAGGCTCCGAGTAGTTTCCAAGGCTTGACTTGTAGAATGTTGGCGCAGCAGCCCGCGGTGCCAGAGCCTGCAGGCCGAGCGGGGCAGCCAACAGCAGCCACGCTGACCCACTCCTGCTCCCTGCTCACGCTGAGTGGGAGAAACCCAACGTGAAGATGGCACAAGTGATGGGGGAGCGTCAGACTGCCATCCCCCTGCTGCTGCTTGGCCATTAGGAGACATGCAGTGCCTGGCCAAACTCAAGACATATTGTACTTCACTCCAGAAATGGGCAGGATTGATGATGGAGGCCCAGATGACTCCTCTGTCACTCACTGTGTGTAGCCCTACAGTCCTGCTAAAAAAAAAATGATTAGCAGCCCTGAATTTCAAACACACAATTAGATATGTAAATCTGAATTAACCAATTTCATATAACCAGAATGTTTGAATAATATATCCATGGTTACTTAACAAAACATAATTGTGAAATAATGCAAATACAAACTGTACCCTGGATACATTTATTGGCACCCTTTGGATGAACTAGAAATTTGGTCTTCAGTCAAAATAAAAAAAACACTCAGCTGTACTTAATATTCAGCATCTACATGACCTGAAATAATCGATGAATGATGGTTTTAGTTGGTGTGTAAAAAGAGGCCAATTGTTTCCAGTTTCTCTTTCACAATGGCCAAGACAAGAGAGTTGTTTGACAACATTAGAAATGCTTTTATTGAAAAGAAAAGACAAAAGACACAGAGGCTAAGGGGCAAGCTCCAGAGACATTAAAATCCCTGTTTCAACTATTTATAATGTTATCATGTTTCATTGTGACAAAACAGAAGATGCTATGAAGAGATTGCACTAAGAAGCAGCTCAATGAGTAGTCAAAACCACAGCACAAGACGTCTAAAGCTTCAGGCTCTGGATTGGTTCTTTCAGCTTTTCACACTAAACCAAGAAAACCCTCCTACAGTAAAAAAAAAAAACAAAAAAAATGGTGAGGGTTCTGTCATGTTGCAGAGATGCTAAGCTGCCTCTGGTACTGGAGGCACTGAATCTATCAAGGGAATGATGAAATCAGAGGATTATCAAAGCAAGACGTGTGTGACCCAGTGTCAGAACATTTATCTTAAGATGAAGGTCGACCCAATGCCCAACTCCAGCAGCACCAAAGGATGGTTAAAAAGGAAAAGATGATTTTGAACTGGCCAGAAATGAGACCTTAACTAAATTCCATTGAAAACCTTTACTGAGATCTGACCTTTAAACAGCGTAAACACAGAAATCAGTGAAGGAGTGGAGCAGAACCGAACAGAAACAGAAAAGTCTTCTGAGTGGCTACAAAAAATATCCTTTCTTATGTAATCTCTTTCTAATAATATATTATGGTTATTCAAAAGACGCTTATTAATTTTTTATAGGTTTAATCATGTTCTTGGAATTCAGAGATGCCAATGATTCTGCCCAGGCCAACAGTGTATGAGTTATTTTTAGGGATTAAATAATAAGTGTCAGTTGTTTGTCCTGATATAATATTTCTTAATAGATGTGTATGTAATGTACAAATATTCATATTCCCCAGAGGATGAATTAATGTTGGTTAAGCAAGTATGTGTTTTTTTTTTTTTTTTTTAATCAACCTATGAGAAGCATTAGGTCCTTTCCAATGTTTCCAATACCTTGGTCAAAAGCCACAGCAGTTCCACTACAATAGATAGATTCCACTACAATTTCAAGAAATTATGACCTGAATGGCTGAGAATCTGTTCTAACACCATGGATCAACTGATGATTGACCCAAGAGGGTTTGATGTCCATCCAAGCTTTGGTCCATTGTGCCATTGTCTTTAAAATCACCAAATTGCAGTTGGCTGTTATATTCAGAGGTGTCTTATTTATCTTGCCTATACCAAATCTGTCTGGTTGTGACATTAATGTAATCTCCCCCTCCACATCCCTGTCCCTCTTTCTCTTTTGCAGTCTTGGTTCCTCTGACAAGATCTGTGTACAAACCAGCAACTAGAATTCTTTCTTTACAATCGGAAATAGAAAAACAGAGAAACAACCCACAGGATAACTATTGTCCTCCAACCAACCAACCCACCCAGCCACCCACCCACCGACCCTGACAGTATGTCTCACCTGATACAAAATACAACCAAGCAACTAAGGAAATTGCAGCAGCACGATACTTTTGGAGGAACTCTGGACTCACTTACCCACTCAGAGGGAGGACCCGTTTTAAACAAAGGATGGATAGATGGAAAGATGAATGGATGGACAAGCGGATGCCAGGATATAGGGAAGGGAGTAAGAGGACAAACAGCACCACGCAGGCATCTCTCCTGAACAAACACAACACCCCACCGAACCAGCACAACACAACACAGCAGCAGCAGCGCAGGAGGAAACAGCGGTCAGCTTCTCCTACTTTGTGAAGACGCATTGTGTATCGAATGGCAAACGAAAATCAACTGTCCAACAGAACCAGATTTTCCAGACAAAACGTTTCAACCTACAAAGCTACGCCCAGCCACAACCTGATCAGAGCAAAAGACACAATTAGGTCTCCAATGAAAGCTGCAGTCCATGCTCCTGTTATATCTGTCATCACCCAAAACTAAATCAAATTGACAAACATTTCTCTCTCTCTCTCTGAATGACCATTGACTCTATAAAGCCCCCCCCCCCCTCTTTGTACCCTTACTACTAACTAGAGAGAGACCATGCCAAAACATTTCTTGATTAAGGGTTGCACTACAAGCTGAATCAATTAACACTAATCTTAAACGATGTGCACTATTTACCTACAAGGCATGGGGAGGTAAACCAGACTTGCCTATCAAGAGTTTTAAAGAGGAAAAATCAAAGTACAAGAAGCCTTCACGTGTCCTCAAAACCCCCATCGTTCAGTTCGACAGTTCGACAAATCATTGGCCTCCGCTCCCATTTCTCGCACCCCCCCCCCCCCCCCCCGCACAACACACTCACTACAATCTGTGCCATGACCACAGCATGTTATGTACAATTGAGAAAAAAAACACACACACACACACACACAGTTGCCCACTCTCACAGTTTAGATTGTAGTATTTATAGGTAGTGGTGTTGTGTTATCATATTTTCATTTTTTTCCATATTCAGTAAAAGCCCAGTGAAGTCTACCTATTTGATTAGACATCCAAACCAACACACAGACACACACACACACACACACACACTGAGACCCAGCGTGTGTACATCATTACCGACAGTTTTCACGACTATAGACAGCAGCTATTGATTCCCCTTTTTGCCCTCTTGTGATGTAGATGAATGATTTTGTTCTCTTGTGTGTTCTCTTATTTGAATTTATTCCTTTTGGATTTGTACTATTTTATAATTGTTTTATATTTGAATGACAGCACCTTATAGAGAAACACAGTGGGATGTTTAAGCGGCATAGGCAGGGTGGTTAGCTAACCCGGATCAAATAGTAGTTGCAAAAACTTAAAGGTTCAGTATTTTCTGGAAAATACACGTATTCATTTTGTTACAGAGGGCTACAGGTGGAGAAAGTCGATACTCTTTTGTCTGTCCACTAAATATGAAGCTACAACTTATTAAAGACTGGAAACAGAGGGAAGCAGATTGCCCTGTTTACAAAACCTGGAGTTTGAAAGTGACAAACTGCCGTTTTTGTTGTGTTTGGGACGTGGCAGCTCTTCACAGCCCAGAAATATTCTGTCTCTTAACCCTCATAAAACGGTTAATTTGTGTTTTTAGACTTTGGGTTTTTATACAGATTACACAATAGGTGTGTTTTCATTTACCTGTGTGAAAACAAGTCTATTTTGAAAAGAAACTCTTTATACGCTCTTTATACTCTTGCATTAGCTGGTTTTTCAGACTATTTGACAAAGCATTATCTTTGTGAGGGCTTCTCAGATTCAGAGAGAATGCACAACAATTTATTACAGATAACATTTGGTTGGGCTTGTCTTGACTGGACAGAGCCAGGAAAGATGCTTTCACTGTTTCCAGTCATAATGCTGAGCATCAACTGGCCATAGCTTCATTTAGTTCCTTCAGGCACAGGAGTGGCATCCATCTTCTCATCTAACTCCCAGTAAGAGGGTAAATGTGTGTATTTTGCAAAAAGTCAAACTTGAACTTGAACATGGTTTGTTTGTTCTCAGTGCCAGATGAACCCGTTTGCCACACACTGTGCTGCAGGACCACACAATGCAGAGTTTTGACAATCACAGGAAGCCTATTTTCCGGGAACCTACCTGCCCCAACCACACAGGTCAAGAAAAAAAAAAAAAAAAGCTTCTCCTATTTAACCCAGGTCCAGCTGCTGACTGGTGATGGTCATACCAGAGTGATGGAAAAGCAGAACGGTGGAGGGAAGGTTGCTGAAGATGGGACCCAGAGTAAAAGAGAAAGTAGCTCTTCTTTCTGTCTCCCTAAAGTTTACCCTGTTGTTTACACTCCCAGACGGGCCGCTGCTCCAAGAGCAGAGGGAGCCACACTGTGGAGCAAAATGAAATATGTGACATATCTGGCTGTTTTTCAGAGAGGGTTTTCAGTACGAGGATCACACATGTGCCCAGTATTTGAAGGTGCACAGGTAAAAGGATATGGGTTGCTATGGTAATCCCCCCCCCCCCCGCCCAAAAAAAAAAAAAACATGCGTGCACACACACACATATACACACATGCACCAGCACCCCCCCACCCACCCCCACCCCAACTATTGTGAACCGATGAGCCCCTGATGATCAAAACTGCACTAAAACAATCATGCCAGCCAACCTTGTGAGTTTGTTTTTGTCGAGAGAGTTACAGTAGATCGACCACCACTTAGTATTCCAAATCAGTGGATGTATCACTGGGATAGAAACACACCTGTAGAGCACAGATCGCCAATTCTTTGAACACACAGACTTAAAAAAAAAAAAGAAAAAGAAAAAAAAAAAGCCCACTCACTATTAACTCAAACACATCCCCAGTGCCCGACTGAATTTAAAGGGAAGTCTTAAACATAGACAATCTGAGGAGGCCTTTATGCTTTTAATTGTTTGAAATCATTAGCCCATACACATTCAGACTGATTCAGTTATCTCCTGTTAAAAGTTGAATTCAAATCATCCATCCAACCTCACAAAATAACTGGACTGCCTGGCCATGTTCTTCACTGCAGGGAAACACAACATAGTTGGCCAATGACTGGCGACCATCTCATCAGCTTCGTAGAGAGAACTAGCTCCGCTGAGTAAGACGTTAATGATGGCTAAGGTGATTTCTTTTCTAATCTATGGAAGTGCCTCTGTATTCCCATTATGCAATTTGTCAAACATGAATTCAGGTTCTTTTTCTCACATATAAGCTATAGTGAATGGTGAAAATTTTATGTCAGGAGAGGGGAAAAAAATGGTGACAGCTCACTAGATAATTGCAAGCATCTTTATATATAATACACATATATATTTATAGATATATACATTTTTTTTTATTTGCAAGATAAGCTCTGTGGCAGTCTAGTTATTTTTTGAAGCATGGCGTACATCGCACAGTCATAGGATGCATCTCAAAAACTGCTGATTTGAGCTAAAGTACCAGTCTCTAAACCCACCACTCGCATTAAATGACAGAAAAGGAAAATCCATGGCAAAACACAATAGATACATAGACAGTGATGAAAATGTAGTTGAGGATTTAAAAAAAAAGAACAGATTAGGTTTTGTTGTTTTCTTTCTTGTTCTGATGGGAAGTATTGTTCTTGAAACTAAATGATGTATGTTGATTGAGCCATGTGCAATGCCTTGGTAGAGGAATTGTGTTTGTTTGTTAGCAATTGTTTGAGGGTGTCACGAGAAAAGAGGGAAAACCCTCAACATTTTTTTCTTTTGTTTTTTTTTTCTTTTGTTTGTTTTTCAAGTCCATGTGCTCTAGGACTCTAAATATAAGGGTGTCCCAGTCTTTGTAAGTAAGTTTGAGGAAACTGTTTTTAATTTTCCTTTTGTTTTCTTTTTTCTTTCATTATTACTTTTTTTTTTTAAAGAATTTTCATTTCTAATGATTTTATTTCAAAATGTGGGAGGGCTGAAGGAACAATTTTGCAACTCATAAAATATATATCACTATGAAAACTGGTGCTTTCGTAAAGAATAAAGTACATTCAGTCTCTATTATACATAAATAATAATAAACGAAAAAATTAAGTGTTATCATAAAAGCAAATTTTAGGAAAACATGCATTATTCTATTTCTCTTTTTGTATTTACCAAGGGGGGAGGGGTTCATTGTACGAAAAGGTTGTTGTGACAAAAGGCATTTTTCCCCCCCAACCTTTACACCACAGCAGAGGGACAGTCACTGAGGGGAGAAAAAAAAACATCTTTTCCCAGACTGTCCTATCTTTTATCCAACAATAAGTGAACCTAACGTGGGACATAGACAAGATCTTCCCCGATTTGGGAGATGCACAAATATGGATTCCCATTTCCAAGAGAAACAAAAGAACAAAAATTCCTGAGCGATGTCTGGTGAGATTTATTTTAGTTTTCATTTGGTGTCGATGTCTGGTTGGTTCGGCGAGAGGGAATTGGCGACCTCAGAGGGATGCTGTCATCAGTTCAATAAGAATGTGAGCCCCACCCCCCCTCTCTCCAGTCCCCCTCACCCCTCTCCCCTCCTCCTCCCAATCTCCATCTCCCACTGTAAATGATTATAAATATTTGTTTGGTGATGTAGTGTTATAGACTCAGAGCATCTTAAAGGTTGTCCCTAAAAAGTGCCTTTTGTTCACAGATTCCATCTTGTAATCCTGAGTGCCCATCTCAAAAGAAAAAAAAGTCCCCTCCTTCATACTTCTATATCTTTCTCTTCCTCTTCTTCAAGCTTTTTAAAGCAGTATACATAGTACTAAAGGAAATTGGTGTGATTTAGTTCCTCTTTTTATTGTTGAATAATTAAGAAAAGCTGCAAAAAGACAAAAAAAAGAAGATATTTTCTGTCTTGCTTCTCTTCCTCTGTATCTTGTCTTCTGTCTATCTTGGACACTGGAGTAGTCTGTAGCTGCGTAACCTTCTCCTTCCTCCCCTCCCTCCTTTTCTCCTTTCTCCCTTTCTCTGAACGGCGGGGTTAAAAAAAAAAATCAAAAAAAAAAAAAAAGAATACGCAAAGATTTTTTTGTCTGAGCAGAATGCAGTTAGCTCACATGTTATTCTTGTCTGTACGCTTCACATTGTATTACCATACCCATCTTCTTCAGCTTCTCCATTCAACAGCTAATGTAAGTGAACAAGTTACACCACGGGGCTCTGGGCTGGTCTGAGGTCAGGGGCTGGTTACAGGGCAAAGAAACAGGTTTCCCCTCTGGGAGCAGTCAGCGACTAATGAACCAGGGCGGAGGGATGAAAGCACTCATGGGAACTTTTTGGTTTTGGTCTTTGGCGAGGGAGATGACCAGTAGGACTGCTAGTATAGGCAGGTTTGTTTGTAATCCTTGTTTCTATCTATTTATTTTTTTTATAATTGAATTTGGATTTGCTTTTTTGATTACTTTTTGTCATTGTTACTGCATATCTTAGGCAGCGCTAAGACGCTGCGTCGAGACCTTCAATTATGCACCTTTCTAGTGGTTGAATGAGACCAGCTATTTAAAAAAAAAAGAGAAAAAAAAGGAAAAAAAATGAAACAAAAATAACTCAAAGCACCTTATAAAGCGGACTGGTTCCACAGCGCGGAGACTGAGAGGCTCAGATTTAGCACAATCACTAGAAATGTTACGCTTTGTTTCAAAATGTTGTATTGATCCACCACCATTGACCAAAGTGATATGGTTCCAAAAGCTGTAAAGTGAGCAGACCTGGGTGACTTGAGGAGAAAGCACCTTGAAACTCCACCAGCAAAATCAAGTGATTAGTTGTTTTTTTGTTTAGTTTTTTTTTTTTTGGTCCTGCAAAAAGATTATAAAAAAATAATTCAATATATGCAATTTTTAATTTCCTTCATCAAACAAATGAAGCCAGCAGCAGTATTATCTATCTAGCCTTTGACAAATGAAAGCGCCACAGTTGAGAAGCCATATCAGAGAGGAACAGGTTGCACGGAGCAGTGTGTGAGTGTGTGTGTGTGTGTGTGTGTGTGTGTGTGTGCATGTGTGTGAGAGTGTGTGTGTGGTTTGTCAGTACCTGCCCCTGCACTGTTCAAAGAGCCCAGTTGGACCCTGTGGCCAAACCGTCCGCCATTTTGTTTTCTTTCTTTTTACAAAAAACAAAAAAAATTCCTTTGTTTGTTTTTAACACGTTTTGTAGGACGCTGGGCCGTGTTTAGAGATGTGTAGACTGAGGCCCCTGGCCGGCCTATCCCCTCGTCTCTGGCCTGTGCCCCCTCCCACAATGAGTGCCCCCCTCCTCCTCCTCTTCCTCCTCCTCTCCTTAGAGCAGCATCCAACCCTCAGACGCACCTCCCAGAGCCCATGGTGAAATGCATGTGTTAATTACAGTTTCTTTTCCATAATAATAATAAAAACAGTTTGAAAAGAGCAACACCTTTACTTGATTGAATAAAAGGATGTTCTTGACTGTATCATGCTCATGTCATCTGTGGTTATTACTATGTCATATCAGTGATGGACAAGCTGCCTGTGCCTCAAGCATGGACATGTTTGCATCAATACAACAATACATTTCAAAGTATTGCATTTAAATCCATCTGGAGTAAACATATCTAAAATATCAAAAGTAGAGCTACTCAATACAGCTACAGCAGGAAAAAAATGCTTTCTGCTGTCCCAGACATGATTATATGTGACATTAAATAATACTTTGTACAGTGTTTAGTCCAATGGTTACCAACCTAGGGGCCAGGCCCCTCCAAAGGGGTCACAAGGTCACTCTGAGGGGTTAGTTAACAGGTTAGAAATATTTGGGTAAAAAAAAAAATTAACTTTCACCCCGCAAACAGAATTGTATTGGTTTATACAATATAAGTAAAATTAAGTTTCAAATAAAGGAGACATTAGCATACAAGAGCCTATTTCCCTTGTGAAATATGTTGGAGTAGCCTAGCTACTGGCTAATTTATAAATAAAGCATCTCAAATTATACGAGGAATGTTATTGAGGAATGTAATTCAGTTGTAAAGCAGCATCAATCAATATTTTTTTTTAATATAAACAGGTAAAATGATCATGTGAAGGAGTTCAGTACAAACTCTATGAGGACACGTGCTCTCAGGTGATCATCTTTGAGCTAGCTGTTGTGATTATGGTCCTTGGTAGCCTTGGTTGCTGTTACATTTGAGACTCATAGGTCACATCAGCAAGGCAAGAAGATCTGATCAACCACAGTGCACTACTACTACTACTCACCTGTCCAGCACCAAAGCACCACACAGTGAACCACAAGCTAGTGGCCGTTTAGCCACTCAAGTTCTAATGGGTGAGGCACAGGGAATTAGGAGTTAACATTGGTGTTGGTGAGAAAAGGGATGAGGTTTGGCTCTGAACTCGCAACAATTAATGCTAATGCTAACATTAGGTATGTAGCAGTGGCATTAAAGGGATAGTTCACCCAAAATTGAAATTTCATAATTTCTCATTATCTACTCACCCTCATGTGGACTAAGGGCTGGGATAAGTTTCAGAGTTATCCGTGCCTTCTCTGAGTTACAGGGGGTCTAGGCGTAGCAGTGCATGTCCATATGACGGCTGCAAATGGATACCAACTGTCTTCGTAACAAAAAGACACACCAAAAAACATCCAAATACCTCCATGCTGCTCGTATGTAATGTCCGTCTTGTATTGAAGCCCCGAAATGCGAAATTGTCCTGAAAAAAATTAAATAAGTCTATTTTTCAAGCTTGTTTTGTAGCGGAAGCTTCTCGAAGCTCCTCTTCCTGGTTCGTCAAATTTGGACGAACTGGGAAGAGGACAGACCCTGGTTCATCCAAATTTGACGAACCGGGAAGAGGAGCTTCCGCTACAAACAAGCTTGAAAAATAGACTTATTTAATTTTTTTCGGGACAATTTCGCATTTCGGGGCTTCAATACAAGACGGACATTACATACGAGCAGCATGGAAGTATCTGGATGTTTTTTGGTGTGTCTTTTTGTTACGAAAGACAGTTGGTATCCATTTGCAACCGTTATATGGACATGCACTGCTATGCCGAGACCCCCTGTAACTCAGAGAAGCCACGGAGGACTCTGAAACCTCTCCCAGCCCTTAGTCCACATGAGGGTGAGTAGATAATGAGTGAATTTTCAATTTTGGGTGAACTATCCCTTCAAAGCAAATAGCTCCTTTAAATTGGTAACTAGCTGGGTCAAAGGGGGAATTGATGAAAATAAAAACGCCCTACGGAAATAGGCTGAGCTATTTTTTTTTCAGAATAAAATGTTATGCATAAACAATGTATTATAATTTTGGTTTACCTATCAATAATTAATGTATTCTCAGTTGTTTTCATGATGTGGTCCACTAGTCATTCAAGATGGAGGTAATTAATAATTTTCCAGACAGAAATGACTTGTTACTCTTCAGGTGTTCTTACTCATGGGATCTGCAAAGCCGGTGTATGTCTGGTGAACTGGAAACTTTACCAGGTGTACATGTGATGTCATTGTGACAGTGGCAGGTTTTCCATGCATCTCATCCACTGCAGGCCGGAACAGTGAGACTGGAGGTGAGTACTGAGCAGCTGACCTACACACAGATAGATGATGCTGCTGCTAATTGAGGCAAAAAGAGTCAAAGGCCTGAAGACTGCTGATATTTAATGTAGCACTAAGATCATGTTGATGCTGTTGGACAGTTTCCTGTAAAACTGCCATCACACACACACAATCATACTGGAGACGGTTTGTTTTCTTGTACAGTTAACGTCTGTTCATGGACCCACAGTGACCCTCAATAGAGGTTACCACACTCTCCCATCACACACACACACACACACACAACCAGGCCAGCAGGAAGCTTGTAGTGGACAGTCAGGCCATCTGTGCACATACAGTATGATGGTGATGATCATGGGTGCAGATCCGATGTCAAGATTGGGGGGGGGGGGGGGCACAAAAGTGATTTTTTTTTTTTGCCCATATGCAACTCATACCATGCTCCCATAAATCACAACTTTGTAGAGGCTCGCCAGATCATTCAAAAAGTAGGCTACTGCACAGGGACTCATTTACAGTGCTTACCTTTTTTGTTTATTTGTCCTAAACAGCCAACAGCACGTATCACTGCTTACTTAACTGTTATATTAGTAAATCATAATCTTAAGGGTCTCGGATATGTGATGTCTACTCACGTTCTTATCTTTCTCCTCCCTCCGACCCTCCCAGATCCCCAATTCTTCTCACCATCTTCCTTTTTTCCCAGTGTATGGGACTAATTTAAACATGATTAATTGATATGGATGAATATCAAAATATGAGGCCCTAAGATTGAGGGGTTCGTTTTTTTAAAGCCTGCTGATGTCATCAGCGTCTGTGTAAGAAAACCATTCATTTGCATCGTGGTGGAGGAGACCAGAGATGGAATATGGAGTCAGAGATATATTTGTCAAACATTATTTGTTCCAACATTTTAGATTCACATCTAAAATGTTAAGTCTAAAAATACTTTTGTTAAATTTTTAATAATTTAGGGTATTTTTATTGGGGGGGGGGGGCAAATCATGTTTTTCAGAAATTGGGGGGGACATGTCCCCCCCGCCCCCCCTGGGAACTGCACCCCTGGTGATAATGGATTAGACCTGCTCCTCACTGATCAATTCATTCTCATTAGCTGGTTTGTGAGTAGCTGAACCTCATTATGCACAATGTAGCCTTGATACTGATACACTAATCTTCCACTGTATTTGTTGACACTAAGCACTGGTCTCATAGTCCATGGTTGGAGGCAGAATGAGTTCTAAAGAGTGGCACGTTTATAAAATGAGTAAAACTTAAAGGAGCATTATCGCAAATACAGAAGTAATAGCATAAAATAAGCTGAAATATGCAAAAGATAGGTCGAATTTACAAAGAAAATAGCCAACAGTGTAGTGTCCGTGGGGCAAATGCAGAATTTGTCTTTGTTATGACACAAGCCGGCCCAGCGCGGCGCCTGCTGCGTTCGATTGCACTTGGAACTGAGAAAGATCCGACCTCCAAATCGGAAAAATGCAATAGCCTAGTAAATTGTAATGTAGCAGTGTTAGGCTGCTTACAGTCACTGAATCGCTCGGTAGGACACTTTGTCTCCACGTCCATGTGTCTTTCTTCAGCTGTCCTCTCAGCGTTATTAATGCGTTAACGCAAAATGATTTTAAGGGCACATTAACGCGGGCCACTCCGTAGTTTTGGAAAACAGAGAGGCTGCTTCTCTACAGACGCGTGTATGTGTGTGTGAGTTACTACGGTTACAGTGACGTGCACGTCACACCGACGATCGTGCATTTGTAGGAGGAAGTTGTAGTTGTTGCCGTTGTTGTGCACGATGATTTATTTCTTTTCCCCAATCGCACGTTCATTCAGAGGTAAGGGAGGAGGGAGGAGGAGTCTTATAATGTTACAGAAAACCTGCATGTTTTTTCTCCTCATGTCCTACACTAGAGAACTTGTTCTTCTTATCACCAAACGAAGCTGCTCTCTCTCCAACAGCTGATTTTTAAATACCATGAAGCCTAACATGTATAGGGGAGGGTAGAGACGCCCACTTGTTTCTATCTAATATGCTCCGCCACTGGCTCCATCTAGTGGCCGAATTAAGAATTTGGATTTGCGTTAATGCTCCTGTAAGTGTGATTTATGATCACTGTGCATCTCTTGTGTTGTTTCATGTTTGTGAAGTCATTTTATCTGTAAGTTCTGGTGAAGGTGAACCTGTGCCTGTTGTGATTCATCTGTTAATAAAATTATGTCTGTGGTCCCACCACCGCACCGCTTGAAATAAACTTTTAAGTTGAGCCGACTTGAAGCGTTTTTCAACGGATGCACACCAGGTGCCAGAAAATTTACAAAATCACAGGTGAGTCAATTTTATGTCATTTTTAATTCAGATCTTGATCTTAAGTTTCACTAGATTCGGAGTTAAATTTGAGACTACATTTGGCCAGATGAAAGGTACATTAAACGCCAGTCATCCACACACCACTACATGATTTTAACAGAAATTCCAGATGATTTGGTTCCCTCTTGTTTCCCTTAAGGTTTTTTTTAAGTGTCTGAAATCAACGACACAAGGCAAGAAATGTGCTGTTGTAGGCATGGTAGTACAATGTAGTAATCTGATAAGCCAGTAGAAGAGAGAAAGTCATCTGATGGTCTGGGTGAGACGCTGCTAAAGCCACACGCAGATGTTTTTTTTACTCCTCACCGAGCAGCACACAGATCTGCCTGCAAAAAAATGCATCCAACAGCTAAAATGTTAAATGTATGGGGTTTTAATCATTTTGGTTATGTAGTTCATGTAGTGTGGTCCTCATTCTGGTAAAGTGGGGAAAGAATATATTTTAGGTATAATGCAGAGAGCTCACCACAAACCTTCCACCATAAGTTTCAAATCAGTTTAGTTGCAGCCTTTTCATCTACTGACAGTTAAAAAAAAAAAAAAAAAAAAACGGAGGAGATTTTAAGCTGAATGACCTGTCGCTGCTCAGGTTTGTGTTTTTAAGATCCTAACGGAAGATTTTTTTTAAAAATAGATCAGAAACTTAAAGTCAGATGTTGAAGTTGCACAGTTGATTTTTCTGGGTAGTGTTAATTAGCACCAGAAGCAACGCACAGAAACAAAAAAAGAAAATAAAAAGCTGCACATTTGAGCAACCTAGACACAGGCAGGCATGGTGTTTGCAAAGGGTTGTGAGTGACTGGCGGCTGTTATGTGCAGCCACCAGAGAAGAAGAGATGAGGGCAGGTACAAAGTGAACAGAATAACCAGATACTTATTTGTCAGTTTAGTCCCCCCCCCACCCCCCCACCCTCCCCGCCCAAGCAACATCATGTCAGACAACATACAGAGGGCAGCACGGTCCGGTGCGTCTCTGCCAGTTTCATTCTTGGACGTACGTACATGAAGGCTTACAGAGGTACACACAAGCAGTTACACACACTGATAATGTTGTAGGAGATGTGCTTCTGTTACAGTCCAGCTAACAGCTTTAACAAACTCTTGCAAATTGATTACTTCTTTTTTCTGTTTAACTGTATCGCATCCATCGGCACAGGCACACGGACATGTACTCACACACACAGAGACGCAAGCACACGCTCTCATTGCAAACCCTTCAGCCCCCCCACTCCCCCTGCCATTGCCCCCTCCCCCCTTTCCCTAATGTTCACAAAGCGCATCTAAAATCAAATTATAGATCTCCCCTAGACAAACCCCACACATTCCATTGGAATTCACGTGGATTTTTTTTTATAATTCCTCCACTTTTTCACCCCCCCATCCCCACCCCTCCCACCCCTGACCTCAGATAATGCAAGTCTGACCTTCTGCACGCAGCCTCCTCTTTGTGTACTTGAAGCATGAAATCCCACCAGAAACCTAACCCACCCCGTTTCCCCATTGCCCCCCATCGCCCGCCCCACCCCGCCCCACCTCCCCTCCCACGCCCCCACCCCACCCCCCTGCTGGCTCTCCCCCCTCCTCCTCCCCTCTCGTCGGGTTGAGCTGAGGTTGGTAGCTGTACAGTAAAATTGGGGAGGTGGGGGGGGGGGGGGTGCAGTCTTTATGCTGAGCCAAAGAGGGGGAGGGCAGGAGGGAGCAGGAAGGCAGTGATCTGTGTTCAGTCATCGTCCAGTCCCTGGTTGAGGAGAAAGTTGGCTGCCAGGTTCTCGTTCTTCTCACAGGCGAAGTAGGCCTGGATGACCAGAGCCTCAGGGAAACCCAGCGCTTTTAACTGACGGAGGAGAGACACAGGACATTTTCAGCTTCTACAATATGACCGACATGTTATAACACCATACACTAATACATCCCCCTTCCCATTCATCCTTTGGAGAAGTGTTCTTTTTGACAGTTGATGGTTGTTTCTCTGTTTCACCCCCCAAAAGATGTGCAGTCTATGGCTTTAACTTATCTATGAAATAATCTCTGACATGCTTAGAAATTATGACAAATTTATCATGGAACAACGCAAACATGTTGTTTTTGCTTTTAAACCACGCCCAAGCTCTGTGCTGCTCCTCTATCTGTCACTCAGCAGAGGAGAGAAAACCCTCACATTCACGGTCCAATACTGGAAACACTCAACTCTAATGGCGCTTTTCCACTAGCACGGTACGACACGGCGCGGTTCTCATTGAGATTGTTTTGGTGTCCTGCGGCACGGCACGGCACGGCACGGCACGGCACGGCACGGCACGGCACGGCACGGCACGGCACGGCACGGCTCTATTGGGGTTTTTTTGCTTTTCTACTAGTCCCTAGTTCCTCCTGGTACCTACCTGGTACTTTTTTGGTAACACCTCGGCTCTGGTTCCAAGCGAGCCGAAGCGATACTAAAACGTGACATCAGCCGACTGCCTTCCGCTGATTGGACAGAACGTCGTCACTGGAAGAGTTGCGAGCACGACGTCCGATGCGGGAATCAAAAATCAAAAATTTAAAAACACAGCGGCAATGGCAGGAGCGCCCACTGATCTGTACTGAGACTGTTGTTGTTCTTTCACCTGAGTTAAATGTCTGTTGTGTGGAAAACCAGCTGTGGTCTGTGATGGAGGTGCAGACGTGTGAGTTTGGAGCTGATGAGAGGAGAGAAAAACGAGAGCGAGACGACGCGGCCGTAACCATCGTGATATGACGACCCCACCCCCGCTGAGGAGGAACTATAGAAGAACTCAGCTGTAAATGGAAAAGCACCTAAACCGAGTCGAACCGTGACTGCGTAGTGGAAAAGCGCCAAAAAAGTCTCTAGTTTTCTCTCAAGGCACTTCTTTGGAAAACAAATCTGGTAGCTCATGTCACGATGTGATAAATAATTTTCCAGGACAATTTAATCTTTTCCAGGACATTTGACTTTTTTCCCTAATTTTCCATGTGTTTTCCAGGACTGGAAAATTGGTTGTCTTTTCCCAGGTCTTCCAGGATGCATGGGAACGCTAATGTGGAACTCTGCATTTGAAATGTTGTGATGTTGGACAGTCTTCATCCTTCACTCACCCTTTCGATGGCTTCCTTCTCCTGAGGTGTAACCTGGATATAGTTGACAGGTGCGCCCTCCTCCCCCGCTGCCCCCATCTCTCCCACCTCTGGCGCATCGCCCCCCTCCCCCACCGGCTCATTCAACATCTGGATAAATAGCTCCTGATGCTGGCTGATTTGCTGGGGGAAGAAACACACAGAGTTAATGGTAAACACCTGAAACGCAACACTGGGACGCTGGGAAATAAACTTCAACAGGGATTTTATATATCATTATCATTTATTGTATCCATCTATAATATAACAAGGAACTGAGAAACAGCTTTGTCTAGAGAACACGGTGTCTGCTGCTGAATGAATTTGTTTGTGTGTTTCATGAATTAAGTGTAGTTAGAGAAGACTTTCAACTACAACATGGTGCAGGCAGGACACCAAAACAATCTCATGAATAATGATCAAACGCTTTTGTTGATGCAGTCGTATAGAAATTCAACTGACACACTCAAGCGCAGGCATTGTGGTCACATCTGGAGCTCTGGAAGGCTCCAGATGAACTCCTTCTGAACTCCTTGACCTGTGCAAAAAAAAAAAAAACACCAACCTGCCAACATTTGGCACCGATGACGCTCGAGCTCCTCCTGCTGTGAGTGAGCTTTCTCCAGCATGAGGAGGTCCTACCTGTCCAACAATATGCTCAACTAACACCTAGTACATCTCTGCTCCTGGCCCTCCTCCACAGTCTATGACTCAGTCAGAGGAACCATATGGTGGAGTGAGGGCTTCAGGGCACAAACACATAGAGAGAATTTCCACTTCCTGTGTTCCTTTTTTTTTTTTTTTTTTTTTTTACAGATTTCTTTTTTTAAAAAGAGGGAAATTCCTGTCTTAACATCTAAATAGACCGTCATTGTAATTATGCTTTTCTGAAGTGATGGATTCTGCAATGAAGAGATGAGTCCAAGGTCTGAAAGCCTAATGCACTTTAATACAAGTTCATCACCAGCATGGAGTGAACAAAGAAAACTTTTATAAAGGGGGAACATCTAGTTACTTGACTCTTTCAGACATAATGGTACCTTACTCATTAAGTGTGGAATGCATAACATGACTTTACAACCCTGAACTTAATTTTACCCTTAGTTAATTAGTTTCTTCGACTCATAGTGGTGCCTTGCCATGACCTTACAGCCCTGAACTTAGTTTACCCCTGCACCCACCAAGATTGTGAAATATATTATGTACTCTATCAGGTACGGCTGGCTCCACTCTGCAGGTTGTGTTGGTGCTGTGAGTCAGAGGGTGTTACCTGTAGAAGCTGAGGGTTCTCCCTGCCTAGTTGCTGGAGAAGAGCTGGTAGCAGAGCAGGGTTCTGTTGGATGGCCTGCCTCATGTGCAGGAACTGGGGCTGGGTCCGCAGGAATGCAAGTGGGTTATCTCCTAGTGACGACAACAACAACAACAACAAAATGAGAATTGGTTTATGCATGTGAATGTTTGATACTAGTAGACAAATTCTTCCTTCAAACTGAGCCTGTGTACGACTGGACCTGAGCTCGGATTGATATTCTGTCTGGACAGCAAATTCATTGTCCCACTGCAACATGAGAAACCCCTCCCTCACACATTTCTGACAATGAATGAGAGGAGGGGGGCGGTCTGTGTTGACAATCTACTACAACTTTCCAAAACTGAACATCCAACATTCACACCCACTTCACAACAACGATTATTTTCATTATCGATTAATCTGTCGATTACATAAATGATTAATCGATTAGTTGTTTGGTCAATAAAATGTAAAAAAAAAATGTTGAAAAATGTCAATCAGTGTTGTTTCCCAAACCACAAGATGACGTCCTCAAATGTCTCGTTTTGTCCACAAACCAAAGAGAGACTGTTTATTGTCATAAAGGAAACAGAAATATTCAACCCTTAAAGCCCCAGTATGTAACTTATTTGGCTTTTTATTAGCAAAAATCAAATATGTCTTTCATAAATACGTATTTCACTGAAGTACCTTAGAATGAGTTGTTACAAGTCGTTACAAATACATAAGTGGGCGACGCACCGAACCGAGGCGGCCATGTTGCATCGCCATTTTTTACGTTGAGTGGCAGCGTGACCGTAGGTAACCATGGAAACTCAGCGGAGCTGTCGGCTCGGCCTGTTAAAACTGTCACCACTGTGTAGTGTGAGGAAGGACGGAGGCACTGGTGCAGTCAGGCAGACGGCCGTCGGCAAACCAACCGGATGTCATTTTACTCCACCAGAGAAAGACGGTAAAACAATACCACATCACCATGACAACATATTGTCATGCCTGTATTGTTTTGCCTCGTGCTGGCGGACCACTTGTTTATCCTGTTACATGCAGCGTCTGTTGTCTGTCTGACGTCTGCCCGATTTCATGTGAAGGAAATATCAAGAATACGTTCAGATATGCAACCGCACCGCTAGATGGGGGGAATTCCTACATATTAAACCTTTAAGAAGCTGAAATCAGAGATATTTTCTTAAAAAACTACTCAAACCGATCAAAATAGTTGACGATTAATTTAATAATAGATTATTGTTCGATTAATCGGTTAATTGTTGCAGCTCTACTTTACACAACGGCTGGTCAGCTGAGAGACGAGTCAGACATTGTGCTTCTCACTCTGCGTCTCTTTTTTTCATTCATTACACAACTATGTGTGATACTTGTATCTCTGTTTCTAAACAGTGTTGTGTTGTTTCAGCTTCTCATGTTAAGTCTTAAAATAATCCTGGAACCCCATACATCTCATTTGTGTTTTATATGTCCACTGTAGTTAAACAGGCCACTGCAGACTGGACACATTTCCCATTACTGTCAGTGAAGTTGCAGGCTCACACACCCTGCCACCTATGAGCCAAAACACATGATTCCTGGATAGACCAACTGAGCCAGCTGAGCAGGACTAACATGTAAATGAGACGACTTAATCATCCAATCAGGGATGCAAACGGGTCAGGACCAAAAAAGAGAGGAATTTCCCGGGGGGGGGGGGGGGGGGGGGTTCACCATTAACAAATAATTACATTACAATATCACGGAAAAGTCAATTTCCAGTAGTTCAACCAAGTATTGAGTGCATATAGATGGACATAGTTTTCAGAAGGCCAACATTTCTATATTAAAAATGCTTTAAAAAAAAATTCCTTTGCAATACTTCAATTTTGGAGATGCTGATTTTTAGGTCTTCACTGAATGTTAGTCATAATTATTACTATTAAAATAAACTGAATAAATAAAGACATGGGATATCACACACATCAGTGTGTAATGGACATATAGGCCTATATAATGTGTTAGTTTCACTTTAATTGAACACATTCTACATCGCGGAGGCGACGTCTTTAGGGCTTCCTTCACCTCTGAAACGGGGCAGAGCTCCGTGGAAACACCTGCCTGATACAGCGACGTAGGGAACCGTGCATGTCCGCGGCGCACAGCTCCACAGACATGCACGGGGGGAAAAACGGCGTCGCCGTCGCACCGACTGCACGCGGCTACGCGCCGCTTTAATGAGCGCGCACGTCGCGCGTCTACATTGGAAGAGGCTGTTATCAGTGTAATCAGAGACAACCATGAATGAGTTCACCTCAGTTTCACGTGATTGTCACTGTCAGCCTGTTAGAAAAACATTTTACTGACCCCAGCTGAGACGCTGAGACCCCCCCCCCCCCCCAAAAAAAACCAAAAACTCTTCGGATCTGAACGATTCACACAAGTCACCTAATTGGTCATGAAAAAAGCGAGTTTCGCTTTTCGGCGCGCTGTTTGCATCCCTGCAATGAGCAGAGCACTGAAGCCGTTTTCCCACTAAAATTAGCGGGTCGACGCAGGTTTTTTAAACGCGGGTCGACCCGCTAACAATCGGCATTTGGCTCCTTTCCCATTGACCAAAATGAGCCGAGTCTGCCCCCCCGCTGGGGGATCAGACAGAGCATAAACCAGTCACCCCGCTTTCATCTGCGGTGCAAGAAACACAGTGTCATGCCACAGCCGCCCGCCGCGACGAGGCGTCTGGCTGACCTGAGCACCAGGACTGCGGAGGACAGCAAGTCTGCCACGGCCGTATGACGGACGTCCGCAGCACAACACGTTAGTTAAACAGACTGTCGCTTCTTTTGTTTTTCAATCGTTTTTGGTCAGTGTTGTTTGATCTTTTGATCCCAGTCTCGAATGAGAGCAGAGCTTTGTTTTGGTACGTGATATGAGACATGACCGGCGCGATGACGTGGCGTCACGTAACACTCAGCGTCATCACGTAAATTAGCGGGTTGACCCGGGTTTGGCATTCCCACTGCAAGCCGATCGGAGCCGAGCCGATTGAAGGCGGTTTTAACCCGTGTCGCTTGCCGAGTCGCTTGACCCGCGTTGACGCGGCTCGGTGCACCTTTCCCACTGCCACCAAAAGCTGATTGTTAGCGGGTTTAAACGGGTTTTTTGACCAGTGGGAAAGGGTTATGAGAGAAGTGCAGTTCAGGGTAATGAAACAAATACAGCAAATCCCTCCACTCCACTGTGACCATCACATTTTCGGAATGCGTGTGTGAAAATCGACAGAAGGTGCTGATTGATTGTCAAATTATCTTCCAGCTAACATAATCAGTGCGGCTGTAGTCCTGATAAATTCAATGTTTTTGTGGAAGTCTCTGCAGTCATGAAACTACACTAAAGGTGGAGCCTTGGTGACACCTAATAGACCTAACAATAATTTATTCATGCCCATGGTGCAGAAACATTCAGTGCCCAATGAGTCAAGTCATGAGTCACTGTCTCCCAGAGAATTGGGATAGTTATTTATTCTATTTATCTGAGAATGAGCCGTGTCTAGGTCCAGAGGCACGCCAAGGTACATTTACATGTCCTCAACAGTCTCCTTGTGGTCTGAGTTGCCGTCTAGTGCTCAATTTGATTCATGGATACTAGCTGGGGGCCGGAGGGGGGCCAGCATTTAAAATCCACTATTGTTACCACACCACCAGCACTGGTGTTTGTTTTCTCCACAGCAGACAGAGACACATAAAGCTTGACTGCAGGTATTTTTGGACCGAGCCGAGCTGCATGCCTCACCCTCTGCTAGAGACGGGGCTTCTGTGGGTCCGGACGCGGGGGCCTGCGCTGGTGGATTACTCTCCTGGACTGGGCTGCTGGGGATACCCTGGAAGAATGACAATACAAGTTATCCATCGCACGCAAAACACACACACACTCCCTGCATGGTGCCAAGGAACATCAACAGACCCTAACTGTAACAGTTAGTAACTAACAGTTTGGTGGCTCCAAGTGAATACATTTACATTTCATTTGATTTAACCCCCACAGCTACTGACCGTCACAATAACTGCCGCATAAATCCTTCAGTCTGCTCAACATATGCACACTTTAGTTTATTTAAAGGGGAACTATGTAAGTCCGGTGGCTTTTTCACTGTTTTGCTAACCCTCCTCCTGGCCATGTGCATTTGTTTACAACGAAGCCGGTGAGAAAGCAATATATGGAGCGGTGGATATCATATACAATGTTACGATTTGTATATTTGTGTAGTCATATCTGTCATAAACAAGAGATCACAGGTTACTGGGCGCGTTTGTGTTGCGGTACCGCAGAGACAAGAGACGCTAGGTGGAAGCCTAGCCTCCATTCTCCCTCCTAACAAGTCACAAGTCATTTATTTAACCGTCACAATTACTCCAAAGCTATTTAATTAAGATAAAAAATGTAGCATAATTAAGGTAAAAATCCTGCATAGTTCCTCTTTAATGCTCAGAGCCAAAACCAAGGTATCTATCAGGAAGGTTACCATTTTCAATCTTACTCTTTTACAGGGTTGATTTAACTTTACAGTGACTCAGTAGTTACACTTTGTGATGCTGTTGATATGTAATGTATCATACTGAATAAGTGTTTGTAAACTGTAGACTGAAAACAACACTCATGAAACACTCTCAGGGATCAAACTCTGTATCTGCAGTAATGAAGTATTTCTCTGTAGGAATTTGCCAGCGGGTCACCACAGCAGACTGATATGATGGCTGTAAGGGTTAAACCACAGGGCACTGTGATTGTTAAGTAAACAGACTAGTAGCACATATCAGATACATCATTTCTGAGGGAATAGGGCTGCATTTGGTAAGAATACTGTCTGTGTGTGTGTGTGTGTGTGTGTGTGTGTGTGTGTGTGTGTGAGACGTACAGTGAGAAGGTATTCTACAGCTCTGTGGGGGTTGTTGAAACTGGCCCGTAGTGCAGCCACCACTCTCTCCCTTTCGTAGCCCATAGACATGATCTCCGTCAGCATCGCCTCGTACTCGGCACCGGTCACTGAAAAAACACACGGCCCAGACGATCGAGTGCAGAACTCTCCATGGTTTGTATATTCACAAGGTTACACATTACAAAGTTATACTAGGAATGTATCACCAGGAAACTGATTTTAAAACTATGCGTCAATTCTGCCTGTGAGAAGCTGCAGCAGCAGGTAGGACGGCTTTTTAAACTTTCCAAACCACACAGAGAAACTTATCGTGAATCCACTTTTTGAAAATAAATTGTCAATAAATTATATTACAGTCACTGATTCTACTTTATGGTCTCCATGACAGAGGTTTTTACTGTCTGTATGTTAGTTGACCATCAGATATTATATCCACATGTGAAAATTCCTTTTGTTATACATTTTCTTTTAGAAAATACAAAATTACCTGAATATAAATATGCAATAAACAACATACAGTATCAAACATACAGTAGAGCAGTGTCACCTTCTTCACGAAGACAAGTATGTACGTCATCTTTGAGTGAATCAAATGGGAATCCCCATATCTCTCTGTGACACCACAATAAGAAATGGCTTACTCTTGTCACATCCTAAATATAGGAGCGGTATGTATTGCACTGCAGCCTGTAAAGTCCCTGACTCACAGCAGTAACCATTTCTGGCACACCAAGTATACCCTAGGATTAACACAAGAAATTCACTGCTGAGATATGAACCCCCTTATAGCGCTAACCATTGTCTGAAATTGTACAATTCACATTTAACAACAGTGGGGAAATGTCCAAATGACTGCACTGAGACTGTGAGAGGTGAACAGGCTCTGGTTACTTGTATATGATGTAAGTCTGGCAGAGTCCCCATCCATTACATACCCAGTGCTGAGGAAGCATCCAGGCCCTGGCTCCCACCACTGGAGCTACAAAACAGAAAAGGTGAGGAGGGGGGAAAAAATTAGACAGTCTGCACAACATTTCTGTGACTCCATGGTGACAAGCAAAGCAACAAGACAATGTTGAAAAACAAATTTTGCAATCAACATCTGTTCCGTACAACTAAATAGATCATGTCACACTGCACATCACTGCAGTAGTCAAAGTACTTGTCTTGGATATTATGGAAGTGATAGGATCCTGACCACTTAGTGACTCATGTTCTACTGTTCAACATATAGCTTGACTGATTGATTGCTCTTTCTGTTGTTGTTCCACTCTCCATTAGGATGAGTCTGGGTGGGTGATCGAGCCAATGCACAACTCTGATTTATCATAAATCACTGCTCTGTCAGAGACGACAATGAACAGTGAACGGAGGAAACTTGTTCTAAAATATTCAGCTTAAAGCTACGGTCGGCAACTCTTGTCGACCCCAAGAGGAATTGCATGCAACTACAACAATACTGCCAGCACTTTCACGTTGTGTCTGGCAGTAAACGCAGTGTTCAACTGAAATAGGGCAAACGTGTCAAAATGTCATTTTTGTGGACAAAAGGACGGTAAACTTGGACTGGCAGAGAATACCTTTGGCGGTGACGGTGAACGGCAAAGATTTTAATTTTTTTATTGTCCACCGGCCACGGAATTCACAACCAGATGTGACGTTTTGGTAGCCTCGTAAACCAGCCTCTCCCAGAAATGCATTTCATTTCATTTCACAGGGAGAGTCTGGCCTCATTTCCCGTGTAAGCGTTTGGGGTGGGCGGGAGCTGGGCGGGAGTAGTAGCATTGACAGACAACCCCATTCAGCCAATCAGCAAGTTGGTATATCAAACTTTTGCCGAATCCAGTTGGAAGAACAGCAAAAACATCTTTTCCTTCAAGAAACTCAACAAGAACCGACTCTTGCTCTTGTTTAATTGCTGTAATGGATGGTATTTCAGTAAGAACTTCCCTTATTGCTGTTTTTAGGCTGATATTGCTAGATAGCTCCGCCATGTTCGTTGTGGCAAGAGTCACGCAGTGTAGTGAGTGACGTTATCATCCGGGGCTTTGCACCAGTCGGCCCCTGATTGGGTAACGTGCCGTGTCAATTACAGAAATCTGAGCGGCGAAGCTGATTGGCTCGGCCTTCTGAGGGTTTCAGGCCATGAATGAGGCCAGACCCTCCCGTGAAATGAAATGAATTGCATTTCTGGGAGAGGCTGGTTTACGAGGCTAACGTTTTGGATGGAATCTAACATCTAGAGAAAGTTGAATTTTATAGCCATATAGCTATAAATAACACATACATAAAAATATATTTTTTATATTTCATTCAATTTGTTGTAAACAATACATTGCCTTAGAAACATATTGTCACGTGTGTTTATCGTTTTGCAGCCGTGCCGTTCCATTGGACCGCTTGTTTGTTTCTCCCGTTACATCCAGCGGCTGTCGTCCGTCGGCCTGATTCCATGTAAATGCAGCATAAAGCCTGAAGTCACACATACGCCAATGCAGACGAAGGAAAATCACCTGCCGGTGTTAAATGTGGCTGTGGTTACACACATGCGAATAACAGTGGTGAATATTCCTGTTTACTTCCAGTCTATGTGAGCGAGGGGGAGGATAAAACATTTGCTTCCTGTGGCAAAGCAAATCCGCATCTTGGATTTGCGGTGGGTCAACTTCTTGACAGTCCTTAACTCTACGTGTGGTGAGCTGCGAGTGATAGCTACCTCAGCGTCCCAGCACCATGATTCGTTGGTGTACACAGCCAGACCACCTGCCCAGAGTATCCTGGCTAGCGAAGTTACTCTGTCGGTTCGATGCAGCATTAAACCCTGCAGCTGGATCTCAGCGTTTGTGGTGCTCTGGTTCAGCCAGGTTTCCGTGAGAACGTAAACACAGCAGTTCCTCATGCTACGTTGAGAAGCTCTCCACAGTCTGATGTATTCCACTTTGTTTAGGAGGGAGCAAACATTTACTAGCATGGGTTTTGGCACGTTTAGCTTGTGTGGATTAGCACGTAGCCTGGCGTTGACACCTCCTCACTTAGGTGATCTGTTGCACCGCCTGTGGTAATGTCTCAGTGCTCATCAGTGCTGCTTGTCTAGTGATGGCTTACATACTGTACATTTAAAGGACATATACAAGTTATGTATAACAACTTTAAATGATAAGAGAACAAGATCGATACACTAAATTAAAATTCTAAATAATACTATTACAATTAGAGGAAAGAAATTATTTTATGAATAAATCAAATGGTGAGAAAATACATGAAGGAACAAGCCTGTAGTGAAACAGACTTTAACTGTTAACCTATGACACAAACCTCACATTGTCTTATTTGGAATTCAACGTCCAAAATACTTCCTCTAATGGACAGGGCAGGGCAAATTAAAGCAGAAGTAAGCGATCCGGTCGTTTTGGCTAATGCTGCGTTCCAGGCAGGCTTTTGAAACAGTAAATTACAGCTTCAAGTCACAACTTACGACTTTGTAGCGTTCCAGGCAACCCACTCGTGTTTTTCCAACCTGTTTTACCTGTGAAAGTGCACTATAACGGCCACTCGTAACTTCCGACCCGTGAACTCGTACCAGATCGAACTGGTACGACTTCACAGGTCGGAAAAGCACGAGTTACGAGTTGCCTTGAACGCACCATAACGTGTTGTCAGCCGATGGAGTTAGCAGCTCCCACCCTCGTCATGGATCTATTGGTCCTCGTCCCTACGCCACCACATTCAGGCGCATCCCTTGGCTGCACACACAGCCCTTCATGCCGTTCTCTCTCCTCATTGGATAAAACTTGTAGGATACGAGAAAAGTTTTCTCCTCGGCTCAGAGCAGAGCAGAGGGACTGACAGACCCGTGTTTCGGTACAAACACTCTATGTAAGTGATTGCTGTCGGAAGATATAACTATTTAAGACTTATATTAACACAAAAATATCGCTTACTTCTGCTTTAATTACAGTTAGTATCCTACAACTGTTAAATCATTTGTAATTAAAAGTGAAGACTGTTTTGTAGTTTTCCATGAACTGCTGAAAAGTTATTTTAGACTAAAATGAGTTAAAGAGTCACAGATTATATGTTTTTAATCAGAAGAATCATCAAACTATCAACTCATCATTGCAGCTGTAAACATGACACACTTCAAGCTGACGTCTACCTGGCCGGTTGTTGTGGTTCGGTGGGTGCGGCAGTTGGCTCCACTTTGTCCTCCTCGGGAGGAATGGGGACAGCTGCTGGGGTTGGAGCTGGGGTTGGAGTTGTGGCGGGGACAGCTGTTGACGTGGAGCCAGAGTCCTGTACAGGGGGCTTGGGTGCTTCTGACACTGGGGGCGAAGCGGCAGCTGCAGGCTTTGCCTTCAGCCAGTTCAAAAGAAGGTGCTGTTAGACTAGGAAACTCAACAGTGAAGCTGTATAACATTAAAATGAGTCAAACACAATGCCATGTTTCTTCTGTAAGTATTACAATAAGATCTCACCTTGGACACCATCACTACAACAAAATTCTTCTCATCGATTTTGTAGTCCTTAATGGGTGTGTCATCTTGAAGAATTTTTCCAGCGTATATCAGCTTCTGTCCAGATACTGGAAAGTTGTCTTTGCCTCTTTCTGCTTCTATCTTCTCTTTCAAAGCCTTCACCTGAGGACAAAGACAGGAACCAGTTTCCAAAACCATCAACAATTGCACACATCATCTCGGTTTCCTTAATGTTTTATAACAGGGTTGCCAACTCTCACGCATCTGGCGTGTGTCACACGCTTTTAGGTCCTGTCTCACGCTCTCACGCCACTCAAACTATTCTCACGCCAAAATCAAGCGATTTGGCAAAAAAAAAAAAAAAATTAAAGCAAGCTTTGGCACTCGTCAATAGGCTCTCTGATTGGTGTGCGCGATGCTTATCCGCGTGTCGATTGGACGGCTGCTCAAGCCTGTGATCACAGCACAGTAGGACGGGGAGTTGTCGATCAGCGACCCCCCCCACCTCCCCCAACAGCGGCACGGTGCTGAAGCCTGGACCCGACTTGGTCCGAATCCGATGGCCAAAAAAAAGAGGGAGAGAGCGAAGCCCGAGACACAACCTGACCTGACCGAGTTATGTTTTCAGACTGAACGCGGCTCGAACTGACGCCTGCGGTCGGGCTGGTTGGGCCAGTCCGTTGAAAACTATAAAATCAAGATGCAGACTAGGTAGCACAAAAGTACAGCCAGGCAGCTCAGTCCAGAGAGCAGAGGAGAGAGAGACAGCGCAGCAACAGGTGTGTGTGTGTGTGTGTGTGTGTGTGTGTGTGTGTGTGTGTGTGTGTGTGTGTGTGTGTGTGTGTGTGTGTGTGTGTGTGTGTGTGTGTGTGTGTGTGTGTACGTCTGTGTGTACGTGTGTGCGCAACTGCGCATGCATGCACGTGTGCCATACCTGCAAACTCCGAATGGGTATGTAGAATGTTTATTACAGAAGAGAAACACACATTTCAGGACCTGACTTGTATCATCAGGCTGTAATATAAGACTGAAAATCACTGGACATGTCTGTTCTGTCCTTTCATATAGGCTAAATAGGCTCAATAGGCTGGTCCAGGCCAAAAGCCACAGCTCCCCACTAGACCAGTTTCATACACTCCAGCCATACAATGATAGGAACCACAGATCTGCTTTTTTCCCTCTTATCTGAAGCAAATGTTGTGTTTTCCCTTTATTTTCTTCTCAGAGTACACCAGAATGCTTCAAATACATGTTAAAATCACAATTTTTTCCTGGGGGGGTGCCCCCAGACCCCCCTAGAGGGATATATTTTGTCACCTATTACACATAGCCTACTCGGTTTGCAGGTATAATGTGTGTGTGTGTGTGTGTGAGAGAGAGAGAGAGAGAGAGAGAGAGAGAGACAGAGAGAAAAACTACAATAAACATAACTATTATTATTATTACTATTATTATAGACAGCCCCCCCCCCCCCCCCGCTAACAGACCAACAGAATCTCACTCCAGCCCAGGACCAAAAGTTGGCAACCCTGTTTATAAGCCTGTTCATGGTCTGGGTAAAAATGGCTCTTTCACCCTCCTCTTTGACCTCTCACCTTGGTAGTCGACACTCTACCAAGCACCTGTTCAATGAAAAACTGTCCAGATGGACCAGTGACATGTCACTGTCAAACATCATACATTACACTGGCACCAGAGCTCAGGTGCAAGAGCCAGCTGAATTGGGACAGTGCAGATGTAGTAGCTTCATTCATTTCTCCCACAGCATGACGGTGCTTACTACTGTTAAAAAGTGTAAAATCACACGTGGTATGCCCACTTTGAGTAATGACAGTGATATGACAACAACAGATTGACCAGCACAGTCTGAAGTCCACTTAATGTTGCCCGGGAAGCTGTTTGAGGGATGTGAACATGCTAACAAACTTAGCCAGCTTTTTACGTGCGCTACCAATAAGGCTAATCGTGATTGTCATCAGGGTTAGCATTAGCTATAGCAGTCATAGCGTAGTGGACAGCTTGGTTTGGTTTGAAGTTACGACATAACTTAATGGGTCACACCACATAGCACCGAGGGGGAAATTAACCACTACACAAACCACAAAAGATGAGAAACTCGTTAACAGTCGCGTCGCGATCACTTTATCACTACGCTAGCTACCTAGCTACCTGGCTAACGGCTGCTAGTCAGTGAGATTTCGCGTTGTTCGGCGTTGTGTTTCATGTTGTTTACTCATATGTAACACGTGGAATCAACGGGCACCCTTCAGTGGGCACTATATTTATTATTCTTTATTTATCGGTATCAAGTAAAGCTGTAGCGTACACCCGTAAAAAGTTAAAACACAGGTCCCGCAGCTAGGAGCGTTAGCTCAAGTTAGCAGGTTAGCTGCTAATAGCCACTCACCGTCTGTTCGGGGTCTATCTCGATCTGAATCGTCTGCTGTTGCAGCGTTTTAAGGGTGATCTGCATGGCGGCGGCGGCTGACGCTGCGTCAGATGTGCTTCAGAGGGAGAAATAGTTGCTCGCTAAGCAGTTAATTTGTTTTCAAAGTTGGCGTTTCGGGTAAGATAGCAACTAGCCGACAAATGTGTGTATCCATGAGCACTCAGCAAATCGCCATCTTTGGTGACAAGCTGGTTGGTGGTGCGGCGAGAGCAGCTGCGAGGGAAGGGACGAGATCTCGTGCTGTACGACGCGACTATGACAAGACACTTAAACCAGTGATGTTTATCATTCATGTATATTTGCTAATATAGTTTGCTGATCTTTATTAGGGTATGTCAGTAATGGTAATATTGATAGGCTAATGCAACTCCAGATGAGAAGCTGAACAAACAAGTAAAGCTCAGATAGGCTATGATCAGCAGCAGCACCAGAGTGATTTTACTTTTTTTTTCTTTTATGTTCAACATAAATCTCCAGTTAATTTCAGATCAGCAAATAAACTTCGATCATGCAGGAGCAATGTTTGCAGAGATGAGAGCCTGCTGCTGTAACTCCTCAGAAGGCTGAAAATCACATCCTGGGCGCTGCTGAATCCCAAACAGAGATTATGATTCAACACCCAAAACCCGCTACCCAAAGCTCATAAATTGATGACCTGTCCAAGTTTTTTTATGAGCCTTAGGAAATGGATATTGTTAGGGTAAAAATTGTCTTAACATTGAATATTTACTTTTACTAACTGAAGTTGATATTGTGCCTTACTGATTAATAAATAAAACAGAACACCAATGTTTTACTGACTGATGAGATAAAGCTGAACCTGTGTCTCTACACTGGAGATTGCCAAACTGCACACACTTACCTTATCACCAGAATTAACACTGAGCATATTCTCCACTTTGACATTACTGATCAACACTGAATATATCTCACTGATGATTGTTTTATTAGATTGAGCACTTACTCATTTTACCCAATTAAACAAGTTAATCCTGCGTGGTGTGAAACATTTGCCTTTATGTACCTGTTTATGCATTCACTTTAAGTAGTAGTAAAGTTTAGTCTCATGTTTTAACTAACCTATTGTGTCTTATATTTTTGACTAACCCATTGAGTTATAATATAATGCAATGAGTACCAGTAGCCTAACCTGTTTGATCATTCAGAGGCAAAGTTGAGAGCACACAGAGCCACAGTGAAAGCAAAACATCTCCAAGGCCGAAGGGAGGAGAGGATGAGAGGCCTGTGGCCCGCCGAATGAAGCATTGTGAGGAAGAGTTTTAATGGTCTGTATTATCTGCCCTGACCCCTCAGACACCTGGGATGGAGAGTTATGTCAGTGTAGGGAGGGTTTGTTGTGTTTCAGGCCCAGAGGTTCGTGTGCTGGGAAGATGGAACCAACCTGTGCCAGCCAGAGGGCACCAACGAAGGGAGGGCTAAGTCTAAACCACAGCCACTCCCACCTGTTTTTGACCAATAAGAGTTAATTACACACACATAGTGCGAAATATTAAAAACCAATGTAACGCCTTTGTCTTGGCCAGATGCAAATTGCAGAAGACAGAGAATTCTCGCTCTCTTGGGATGGTGGTTGCAGCTAACTGCTTGCAGACTGCGATTTCCTGAACAGGAGAGTTTTTTGTATCTGATTCCTTTGATGATCCAATTTAATAAATAGTTAACCGGAACGTCGTTGTTTGTCCTCTCTTGGAATAAAGGAACACGCAATGTCAGTTTTCCTGTTTTTTCATCCTGACAATATGCATGGCTATTCTCCACACATCTGAACCTGAAGCTTAAATTGTAGGCTATGGTTGTTTGGCTCTGTCGTCATGTTTTTGTTTGTTTTTCACTATTTTTTAATCAACCGTGTGGTTAATTTCTGAACTGAGGCTAGATTTCGGCCTATTACACCCATTGGTGCACCGCAAGCAAAGTAGGCCTACACATACTTTTACACATAGCTAGAGATTTGTCGGTCAGCCTAATATCTGGAGTCTGGAGTAGGCTAAGTAATGCAACAATCACACCACATATGAAATATGGCAGTCATATGAGACTATCTCCAGTTGGCGATATTTTTTTCCCCAGCATGGCCATGCCAAGACCCGCCTTACTCCGCCTCTGACCTGACTCCTGAGCACCAGGCTGCTTGAGTCCAGACTCCAGAGCCCAGAGTCAGAGCCCGTTTTTCTGCTATATCTAAATGTGTATGTGTAGAGTCATGTTTATCAATCACATCTGAACTTGCTGGACTTTATGTCTGCTTTCACATTTTTAGTAGTGTACTGTAGCCTACAGATAAGCCGTGTCCTCGCTCCAGCGGCCCTGGGTTTGTATCCACCTGGAGGCCCTTTGCTGTGTGTCATCCCCCTGTCTCACCCCATTTCCTGTCTCTCTCCAGCTGTCCTGTCAGAAATAAAGTCATTAATGACCCAAATATATAAATAATGTGTGTGTGTGTGTGTGTGTGTGTGTGTGTGTGTGTGTGTGTGTGTGTGTGTGTGTGTGTGTGTGTGTGTGTGTGTGTGTGTGTGTGTGTGTGTGTGTGTGTGTGTGTGTGTGTGTGTGTGTGTGTGTGTGTGTGTGTGTGTGTGTGTGTGGTGTTTTCCTCAGGCTTTTATTTTGTCCAGACAAAAAGACCATCTTTTCTGAGAAGCCACACTCAAACCATCCAGTAAAAATAGACAACAAGGTGGACAGGAAGTGGATTGATAAGACGATGGTTACTTGGGTGAAAACATTGAAATATGTGCACATACACACTGAAATACATGCACATACACACTGAAAATGTTCACACACAAGTAGCCTATATCCCGCTGTGTGAGAAGGTCGTAGGGTGTGGAAATTTCCAGTGCGTGTCTGCACATCATGTCAATGTATGTGAAAGTATTTCAATGTGTACATTGTCAATGTGTGTGTGCACGTTTTCAATGGGTACGTGCACATTGTCAATGTGTGTGTGAACATTTTCAGTGTGTATGTGCATGTATTTCAGTGTATATGTGCACATATTTCAATGTTAACGGCCTCCCATATTACACACACGCACACTCTGCCTTTCAACCTTGTTCACCCCTCACCCATCCCACACATTCAGTGAGCAAATCGTTCAGACTCAACTTTTTAAATGCTTTGCACATCATTATCCAGCACCTCCCTTGAATCCATGGCCAGGAGCGTCTCAATTCTTTTTAGACTTCCTGAAGACCCGGCCATAGGCCTACGCATTCAGGTGGTCAGGCTGGATCTCACATCTTAACATAAACTGTTCATAAATTCAATAATCATATTCTAATATTTGATTTGTGTTATAGTTGACTAATGAACGTAAACGTGTCACTGTGGGCCCAGTGGTTGCATAACCTTCACAATAATGGCCACAACACAACCATGTGCATGCATAGATCTGCATGTGCCACATGCACTCCACTCCAGTACGTAAACTTGACACCTGACACCTCTGCAATGGTACTTAGACTAATTTTGGTGATATACTGCTGTCAGGACGACAACCAGAAAAGACACACACACAAAAAAAAAACTCAGGTCACAGCTGCTAATGAGTACAGTCAACAATAATGGAAATAATAACACTTACCTAAGCCATAAATGTCTCTACTCAATATTTGTAATGGCATTAATGTGTTATTCTGTCAGGTGACCCAAGCATGTGGCCTGGCTAGTAGCTCAGACAGAGGGGAGAGGCAGGGTCACAGGTTGAATAATGACTAGGTGACATGTCAGCAGTGAGATTCAGTATTGTGACGAATATTGGGCTGGTAATGTACTGTGCAACAGCGTTTCACCAGTGTGTGTTTGAAATAAGAGGTATAAGCACATGTTGTATTGTGTTATTGTATCAGTTGACAGAAGCCAGGAAGCAGCTCACTGGCCAGGCCTGCTCTTTTCAATACATGTGTTTTATATTCCAGAGGCTGGAGTGAAAAGTATTTCAGACACTTAATCAGACATGGTACAGTGGGCCTACAGGAGCGAGACGGACCGTCTGGTGTCATGGTGCAGCATGAACAACCTGGAGCTCAACGCTCTGAAGACAGTGGAGATGATAGTGGACTTCAGAAAGGACCAAGCTGCCCTCCCCCTGTCATCCTCTGTGACTCTACAGTGACCCTGGTTGAGTCCTTCTGCTTCCTGGGCACCACCATCTCCCAGGAGCTCAAATGGGAGCAGAACATCAGCTCCCTCACCAAGAAGCCTCAGCAGAGGATATACTTCCTGCTGCAGCTGAAGAAGTTTCACCTCCCTGTGAAGATGCTGGTGAACTTTTACACTGCCACCATCGAATCCATCCTCACATCCTCCATGTCAGTCTGGTGTGCTGCAGCTCCAGCGAGAGACAAGGCCAAACTGCAGCGTGTCATTCACTCTGCCCAGAGGGTGATCGGCTGCAGCCTCCCATCTCTTCAAGAGCTGTACATCTCCAGGACCCGGAGACCAGAGCCAGAATGACTGCTGACCCCTCTCACCCTGGACACAAACTCTTCCAGTCCCTCCCCTCTGGCAAAAGTCTCCGGTCCATCCGGACCAGGACCTCACGCCACAAGAACAGTTTCTTCCTCTCTGCATTCAGCCTAATGAACAATGGTTCAAGGTTCAAGGTTCAAGGTTTCTTTATTAATACCAGCTGGTAAATTTGTTGTGCAGACAGGCACTGCAGCAATCCCAGTATAAAAAACAGCCACACACAGACATCATGACACACAAATCACAAATAGAAAAAGACAATATAATCAAAATACATGGTCAAAGTCATAGGAATAGAAATAGAAAAGTGCTTCTACATAGAATGGCCCAGTTCCCCCTAAATAACCCTAACCCAGTCACTCTGCACTACAACATTTTGCACAATAACTTATTTAGTAGTATTTTGTATATATCTTTATTCTATTCTTTTATATAGTATATGTGTATTATTGTATACGGTATGCATATTTCCTTTTTGTATGTAGTATATGCATATCTTTTGCACTAGAATATTTTTAATTCATTCTATTTTATTTTATTTTATTTAAATTCTTAATTCTCTAAATTCTTATTCTATTCTATTTTTGGTACTTTTATGTTTGCACCTGACACCAAGACAAGTTCCTCGTGCTGTAAACTGACCTTTACTGCTCTTGGCAATAAAGCAGTTCTGATTCTGATTCTGATGGTTTTAATTAATGTTGGCATGTCAAAGGAGGTTAAATCGAAAGCAACTGGACTTAGTTATTTGTCTGGGAAGACGTTTCACCTCTCATCCAAGAAGCTTCATCAGTTACTATGACCTGGACAAATGAGAATATGCACAGGCTTAATGTTGGCATAAATACTACTAGGCTAGTGTGTTGTTTATAAATGAAAGCTCTAAGTAATTTGAAATTGCAGTGAGAATACTATAACAAAAAGTCTCTGGTTCCAGGAGGGAAACACTTTTATGCCCTCACCGACACCTGTATGAAATCAAACCTCCACCCTTGCCTGAAGTCATGTTGTCGCTTCGAGTCCAGCTGTTTCCTCATATTTCCTGTCGTTATGCTAATCTAGGCTAACTGACTGCTTGCTGTGACATACAGAGCATAGAGACATGAGGGTGGTATTCTCTCATCCAACTCTCTTTAAGAAAGCAAGTGAATTTCCTCAAAAGTCGAACAATGGCTTAAGAAATGTTTACTGAGAAAGGAAAGGGGCAGTGTGTCTCTGTTTTTCAGCAAATCAATTATTTCCCCAGTGGTCGCCGAAATACTCTCTAGTCTTTTTTTGGCAGCTTGTGTCATTGGAGTAAAATGTCTGTCATTTAAAACATCTACATATTTGCAGATCATCACTATTTCCTTTCATTATCACATCGTAATGCAGCTTTAATCGATTCAAAACAGTTTGATAAGTTTGAAATGAACTTGAGTGAACTGTATGAACTGTGACTGCTGACTCCATGGCAACCAAATATTTCAGCGCTGTGCCAGTTAGGAAAATACATACTGTGCACATCTGGTGAGTCTCTCTCTCTCTCTCTCTCTCTCTCTCTCTCTCTCTCTCTCTCTCTCTCTCTCACACACACACACACACACACACAAATACATCTGTGCAGTTTTCTAATGCAGTCAGCAGGGGGCAGAGTTTAACAACTCAAACAGTAAGTGCAGCTCTCAGCACAGAGCAGGGCTGAAAGCGAGGAAGAAGAGGAAGGCTGATTAATGAAACGGTTGTGTTTCTTTTTGTTTTTAGGTGCTTTTGTTGAAGTGTTCCCTTCAGGATAGCCAAATCTAGTGAATGATCTCTGGCCACATGGGGATCATGGGTGAATGGATGAGTTCACATGTAAACTACCTCCTGCTGTTGAAAGACAGTAAATGTGAGTGGACATATTGAAGGGACAGCAGAGAAAATGTGCTCTCATATCTGTGCATGTTCACTGTGTGAGTGCTGCAATAACACAATTTTATACACAGGAATAATAGGCTCTGTGTGATGTTTTTTTTTTTTTTTGCCTTTTTTCCCTGCACACATACAAACACACACACACACACACACACTGCTGACTGTGACCACCAGTCAAACCTCCCAGCAAGCATTGCGACATAAATATTTGATCAAATTACCCCCGATTCATCGCTCAGTGCCAAGTTTGCCCGGGTTTCCCAGTCATTTCTCACCTTCTTGTTGCTCCTCATATTTTCTTCTTCTTCCCTCCTCTCCTCTCTTTTCTTTTCCTCCCTCACTCCTCCAGATATTTTTCTCTCCCACACCTCCATTGAGTAATGCTTTGTTTCATCCTCTTTTTCCTTGGTTTTTCCCACTGACACTATCTATTCTCAATCATCCTTTTTAGTAAACTGGGGCTAAATCTGAGGAATGGGAAGATGGAGGCTTGGTGGGAGAGGAGGTATGAAAAGGGCACTAAAGACCAGAGGAAAGTGGAGGAGGAATGACAGAGGGAAAAGAGGAGGCGGGTAAGATGAAGTGCTGATGGGACATTGTCAGAAAGTGCAAGTGGGATGAAGGGAGAGAAGGAAACAGGAAGAGACTGAGAAAGAAGAACAAGAGACAACGAATCTATGCCTGTGTGTGTGTGTGTGTGTGTGTGTGTGTGTCTGCATGAGGGGATGGTGCCCTAAATGTGTGTTCATCTGGGTTAATTCTCAAGGACAGAACTATTAAAGATTAACAATGAACCACCATGTTTTATTGAGACAAGCTGCATTTGTGGGCATATGGCTCTAAACACAGACCCACTTAATGTCTTTGTGTGTGTGTGTGTGTGTGTGTGTGTGTGTGTGTGTGTGTGTGTGTGTGTGCGTGCGTGTGTGTGTGTGTGTGTGTGTGTGTGTGTGTGTGTGTGTGTGTGTGTGTGTGTGTGTGTGTGGTGTTTTCCTCAGGCTTTTATTTTGTCCAGACAAAAAGACCATCTTTTCTGAGAAGCCATGTCGTGACTGGAGGCATGTCTTTCAACTGCAGTGCTGCAGTCATACCTCAGTTAGACTGGCCTTCCCTAATGCATGGCAGCACTACACAACACACAGTACATCCCATATGATACTTATTGTAAAAGAGAAAGATCGGGATATGCATGCTGTTCTGTCCACTGTGTTAGATAAAGTGGACAGGTATTCACAACTAAACTTGTATGATTGCTGTCATTGTTGTGTTAAACCTTTGTAAATACACCACATGTATTCTGGTTGTTTGTAAACCAGTGAAATTAAAGTGTTGCGTACTGTACATGTTGCCTTTACCACTGGGACTTAATTAGCATATTGCTAACTTTTCTTCTGTTGCACAGTTAACCAGAAATCAGTTATGGCACAGTCTGGGTTGTAAAATATTGTGCTATATTGATTTTTTCTATTGCATGCAGCATGGCTACTGTCTGGTTCTTTAATATCTGATTGGTTGGCATCAGCAACAGTAGAAGGTGGGGTCAGGGCCCAGACCAGCCCTGCGGTGCTCTCTAACGACAGGTCAGCTGTTAGTCCTGCTCTTCCTGTCTGCGCCTAATTGATCCATTCACTTTGTCTTAAATCAGACAACAGGGGGGTGCAGGTGCTGCAGCAACCACAACTGGGACAATAGTAAACAGTAGGCTACACTATGAAGGTATTAAGAAGAAGAACATAAACACAGCACAAAGTGGCAGGAAAATGTACTGAATTTATGACATAACTGAAAACAGAGCCAGTTTTGAACATTGTGGCAGTACGCCCAGGGATGCATTCACTTATCTATGCTTGTAGTGAGGCGCGTTTTATCAACAAAGAAGCTGCTTTCTAAGACAAAAACTGAAAAAACCACATAGTGATTAAAATCTGATCTTCAGCTGAGCAAAATTATTTCTACCAAAGTGATTCTTAAATGTAACGACAAGAATTTGTTTTGTTGCATTGTCCACAATGGTGTTTGTGGACATTGAATACACTGTAAGATCATATTTCTCAGTTAAAGCAGAAGTAAGCGATCCGGTGGTTTTGGCTAACTTCCTGTCAGCCGATGGAGTTAGCAGTCCCCGCCCTCGTCCCTACGTCACCACATTCAGGCGCATCCCTTGGCTGCACACACAGAGAGGACCGCCCCTATATGCCGTTCTCTCTACTCATTGGATAAAGGTTGTAGGATACAAGGAAAGTTTTCTCCTCGGCTTACAGCAGAGCAGAGTGACTGACAGACCCGTGTTTCAGACCAAACACTCTATATATGTGATTGCTGTCGGAAGATAGAACTATTTAAAGCTCCAGTTGGTAAGTTGACGAAAGTGAAAGTAAACTCCGCGACTTGGTCGGAAATTTCAAGACAATACTCCGTCAGGTCCCTTTATGAACCTCTGCCAAGCGCCCCACACACACAGACACACACAAAGTAGCCATAAACGCACCCACAGAGAAAAAAAAAAAAAAAAGATGTACCGTATCCATAGCACGACGTGTAGGAGCGGCGATTGGCTGCTCCTCCTGCTCCCTCTACCTGACTGGTGGAGAATCGTCGGGCGCGGTGGATTTTGGCAAATACGATTACAGGCTGTAGGTGGAGCCAGAGGAGTTGGATTTTGTCCTAAATTACTCATTTAATGTCTGACCATCAGAATATAGTGACAGTTCCAGCAAATATGACTGAATAATTGTTACCAACTGAAGCTTTAAGACTTATATTAACACAAACATTCCGCTTACTTCTGCTTTAATGTTCTCCACAAACATGGTGGTGTTTGTGTTTTAACTTTGAGCCGTCGGTATATCACTGAACAGGCATAGAGCGCATAAATGTAATAAATCACTTCATGGACAAATACAGTCACACAAACATAAACTCGCACTCAAAAAAAGAGTGTGTCTTTAAAATGATTTTTAATTGGGTGTAGCTGGCAGAGGAGCTACCAACTGTGTCACTCCTCCTCCTCTCTGTTGTCTCTCTGTCCTCTGAGAGAAATCCTTCTATTCTTTCGCAGGAACACCCCCACAGTATCATCTGCACAGCCACGATATGTTTCTGTGTGTGTGTACGTGTGTGATGGTGCTGTCACCAGTGCAATGAGTGAGTCACGTATGCTACCCACAAGGATTCTCGTTAATATGAGACTTTTAAGACCCATAAGGCCCACACTCCACACACACACATGGTCGATTCCAATGTGTTTATCTTCTTTTTGTATTGTTCTAGCGTATTTTTAGTTGACATTTAATGCTGTACTTGTATGAAATCTCCACTAATAGAAGCATTATCTCATTACAGCAGTCCCTCCTCATTAGTTAGTTATGAACTGTGAAACCCACAATTCTCAGCTATCAATGTGCCACAAACCACAAATGTGCATTTTTGTTTGCTGTTCTTCTTTTGTGCAACATCTGGAAGCTATTTGTTGTCAAGAATATGTCTTGTCCTATCCCCACATCCTGTTTCAGAGGGGATATCAGAAGCAAAATTTGCTTTTCAGCAGGAACGAACGACAAAAACATTACATTACAATCATGTGTCAAGATATGAATTGTAGTGGTCATTCTGGCATTTAATTTTCACCAATCAATACACAAAATTGGTAGCTACTGATGTTATTCTTGTTGAGTCTGTACAATCATGGTTATTGGAGAATATGAGTTGTAGGCTTTTTGTAAACAGTCTATGGTTGTAGGCCGAGGCATCTCTACAGCATCACATTGTTTCATTTATGGCACATTGTAATACATTTGTCCTCTATCAAAAATAACTGCAGCTTTTGTGAATTAGATATCACACTTGGCTATGTTATAGTATCTGCATAGTATATATTGTGTGTAATATGATCTCTCGTCTTTTAAATGCAGCAGTGGCCAGAGCTAATGTCAAGCAACAACTGAAGGCTACCCCTTCCAGCTAGCCCCAAGAACTCACTAGGATGAGCTTCATAACTAACCAATAACATTTATTGATAATGTTACTATAAGATACATTATGTCTAGGGTACTAGTTTTAGTTAGGCTACACAACAGCCACACATGGTAAAAAGCTAATCTCACCTGCAGTGCAGTGTGTTGGATTTAGTGAAAGTTACATCTCCACCTCATGATTTCCATATTTCCAATCAAGTCCTGTATAAAACTAAAATTTGGTGAACTTAAAGGGCTAGTTCAACATTTTGGCCCATTGCCATAATTCCTATAGTTTTAGCAGTATAGGCTCGTTACCTTTAATTGTTGGTGCAAGCTGTTTTTAGAACAGCGGGGCAAAAGTGATTTCTTGGCATTTCTTTCCTCATCAAACTCATCAAATACACAATCCAACAACTCCAAAACATTACCAGTGACCAGTGTTACCAGTGTGGAGACAAAGGTTGATTTCTTTTCAAATACTGCTCAACTCCTCAGACTACCACCGGAGCAACACCAGCTGAGCTGCTCATGAACAGAAGGATCAGGACCCAGCTCGACTTGGTGCACCCTTCACTTACAGACAAAAATATTGAACATGTTTACTGTAATATTTACGATGTGTAGTAGCGACTGCGGAGACGGGAGTTGGACATGTAAAAAAAACCACTCAGATGAACTGAAACTTTGGATCCAACTCATCCTCATGACTTGAAGCTATTACAACTATGCAGTGAGAAAATAACGTAACGTTACGAGACGGAGTTGTTTTCGAGGCAAATGCAGAGACTACTTGCCGAAAAGCTGCCCCTGATGGGAACGCACATCAGCGGTTTTGCATGAATTTACCTCGAAAACAACTCCATCTCGTAACGTTCCGTTATAGAGTGCCGAAGCGGAAGCAGGAAGTAACGGTCGCATGGGACCTCAATTCAGAAAAAATCTCCATGTAGTGAACAGGAGTCAATATTTTATTTCGTGATCCGATTGAATTGTGCCATGAGAAAAAAATATGACCTCTACCTGTTTCAAACATCGCGTTTCATGCCGACAAATCAGCAATTTGTTGTAAAACTATTGTGAAATTCAGAAGAATCTGTAACCAGCCTACAGGTTGCATCGGTGACGTCACACACCAAATGCCGCCCTTTCCTGCGTCAGTTGGTGATGTAATTTTTGTGTGATACCCGATCTGTAGTCCATAGAGTGGTCTTCACACAAAATACATGATTCTTCCTGTTGCAGAGTGAATGTAGATCACTGCTGCGTTAGAGGGCGGTGCCGCTCTGGTAAAATAGGCACACCTATTGTGTTGCACCATGCAATGTTCCACCTGCTGGCTAATGTGTGCCATGTGTGTATGTAGCTGCCAATGTGAGTAAAAGAGCAAACACGGTATCCTACGTCTGCGTGTATTATTGCTATGCAAAGCAACCACTCGGGTTACTACACTTCCGTTTGCTGATTTTTTGGCATGAAACGCAATGTTTTAAGTAGGTTAAGGTCATATATTTTTCTCATGACACAATTCAATCGTATCACGAAATAAAATTTTGACTTCCGTTCACTTAGGCTACATGGAGATTTTTCCAAATTGAGGTCCCATGGCGACGTTAGCCTACTTCCTGCTTCCACTTCGGCACTCTATTATCTCATAGTGTGGTGAATGTGCAGGTCACAACTTGTCCACCAGAGCATTTTGGAGTTGTTGGATTGTGTATTTGATGAGTTTGATGAGGGAAACCAAGAAATCCCATCAGCCTCTGTAGTGTAGCTCTGAGCAGCTCGCCGCTCTGCTCCGCCGTTCTAAAAATAACTTGCACCGTCAATTAAAGGTAATGCACTATAGGGATTATGGCAATGGGCCAATTTGCAACTATCCCTTTAAAACAGTCAAAAAATGTAGAAGATGATGAATACAGGTCATCCAGGGGACTGCAGCATTCACAATGCAGAACAGCTTTCAGTTTTTGTTATGAATTTCCCACCTTTTCTTTCTTATCCTGCAGGAAGGAAATAGTTTCATTCTGACCAATAAATGAGCTCGGTTTTTGAAACCAGCCTCTCAGCTCAGCTTCCAAATCTGTCAGCCGACTAATGTCTGATGTGCTGAACGAGCTGCGTTTGAAGGTGACATCCAGAGAGGCTCACTGCGTCTCTTGGTTGCCATGGCAACGACGGATGTATGACTCCCGCGGTGACAGCTCAGAGACCACGCTGGGTAAACATGGACTCCCATGAGGGCGGGACAACCGGTAATGACACCACAGAGGAAAAAACACAGATTTGGGCACGGGCGTGCACACACATGCATACACACACACAAACACACAAGTGATCGCACACACAGGAAATTCACAGGGGAATGGGGAGCTTTAGCTGCCAACAACCCCAGCTTCTCTGTCTCGTTCTCCCTCCCTCCCTCTCATTTCTCACTTCTATCTATATTTGTCCCTCCTAACCCCTGACTCTTCATCGGGCCGACAGTATTCTCCTTATTCAGCCAAAACTGGGCCACAGAGCACAACCCTATCCCAGCTATACACACACTCGCCCACATCTACACACATACGCTCACTCTCATGGACACATACTTGCACACAATGCTAATTAGCTCTACAAACAGGTCTGAACTTGATCTGCCTGTGTGTGCGTGTCGGGGTGAGCAAGGGGCAGTGTGCCGTTAACTAACTAATGTGTTCAGATTTCTTTTTCTGTCCTCATTTACGGAAATGAAGTTTGCCCCCCGCGTGACCCATATCTCCTGACACAGGCCGACAAGAGAGGAGGAGAGGGAGGCAGAGAGGAGAGAGCCATATATTTTAATTTATATGAGAGAGACATCAAATGAGCAGAGGAAGATGAAGCGTGAGAGCGGGAAAGAGACATGTTGACGGACAGGAAGGAAGAGAAAGATGTGATGACTGAACTGTGCCAGTCAGATCTGAACCTTCCCTTGTAAGGCCAAGTACAGAGCTCAAAGTAGAAGTCAGATGGTACATGGCTCAGTGCATACGTCTCAATCAAGCAGATCCCTGATCCCATCTCCATATACAGCCATGGACATGATGCAGCAGGGTTTCTTTGAGAGCAGTGTAACCATGTTAGAAATCCCGTCTCATCTTAACATCCATCTTTTGTTTCCATTGCTGCAGGCCTCCACTGTTGTCCCAAACCTATTAAAGACACATGAATGAGCAGCACGACTGCAGTGGGCGATTTGTTTCTTTATTACAACAAACCACAGGCACTGTGTTTATTTTGACTCAATGCATTCCAGTTTTTGCTGCCATGAATTCTCACAAGTGCAACATAACGTGGATTTATATGCCACTAAAAATAGCCAATGCTCAGTTTACTTAGGTTTAGATAATAGCTTTAGCAAATGACTTAACACTTAAATGAGACTACAGTATGTTGCGGTTCAAACTTTACTGTTTTGGTTCACCTCCATCACTCTGGCACAGCAAGCAGCTGTTCTCAGCAAACAAACAACCAAACAAATGGAATATTGTGTAAAAGGTTTCTACCTGTCCTCTATAATCAAAAACTTCCTCAGTGCACATTTCACACAGAGGTATTTGTAACTGCTTTACAGAAGATTAAAAAAAACATGCAATATTGTGTGAAATACACATTGGGTGGAGATGGGTGGAGTTTGAGGCCACGCCCACTACAGCCAAGCAAGGCGCCACAGAGACTTGTGTGGCTATAGTGGGTGTGGCCTCAAACTCCACCCATCTGTGTATATGATTTCATATCATTTTGTCTCGGCCTTGGACTTTTTTGGGATCTGGTTTCTGCTTGTCCTCTAACAGTGCGTTCACACCAGGCGCGAGGCGAATTTTTCGCGTGATAAGATTACATACAAAGTCAATATTCGTGCGAATGCCGCGAGTAAATACAAATATTCCAGCGGGCAAACTCAAGCGAGTAGAGCGAGGCGAATATTTTACTCGCGCCCAGTGTGAACGCATTGTAAGAAGCAAAAAGTGCTTGTGCACAGGTACATTTGTGACCTAATGCCAAATTTTTCCTTGTGAGTTTGTGTAGTAGCTGGCTCCCTTATAACACTGTATCACTGAGCTCTTGTCAACTGGTGATGTATCCTGAATCTTTTGACATCAAAGGATGTAGGTTCTTCTCTCTTGCTGATTACCCGTGTTAGCTTGAGTGTAAAACGTCCCTGGGTGGGCTTGAACCACCAACCTTTCTGTTAACAGCTGAACGCGCTAACCGATTTGGCACAATTGGTTAGCGCGTTCGGCTGTTAACCGAAAGGTTGGTGGTTAAATTTTTTCTGCCTAAAAAGAAGCCTGTGCCATAGGTCAAAGGTCATAGCCATCTGGTGTAGCCTCCTTTTAGCACCAACTCAGTCCTGAACTACAGTCTTTGCAGGGTTTGACCTGCATAGAGAATTTGGCGGCGGCGGCCGCTGCTAAATTTCTCACCGCCACCAGCTCACGAGTCGGTGGTTTGTTTTTGTTTTTTTTTCTTCTTCTTTTTCTCCTCGATATTTTTTGAAAGGTGAGGTACAGGGAGGGGGGATTGACACAGCCACCTTATTTTCATCCAGGAAAAACCCTGGTATGAGTTGCATTGAATCCTCTGTACTTTTCTCAGTAGGACAGAGATGATCATACTTGGTCAAAGGCAGATAAGGTGTACCTGTGGAAATTTATCAGGATTATCTTGGCTCTGCATCAACATTTTTTACCTGGTTCAAAGAGCTCGTGTGATTTGTGGTTTTCCTCAGAACTTTGGCATTTCACTACTACACCATCATTTTCTTCTTTCACAGAGGCCATGATCTTGTATTTGAGGCTGCAACTTGATGCACTGACGTCACATCTATGTGTTATATTGATCTATTTATGTGTCAGAATGGTCTTGCAGTTTGTCTAACAACCCTAGTTAGGACAAAAGGTCACATGTTTGACACCCACCCTTCCTGCTGTGTCCATGTCTTACCTTGTGTTGCCCTGTGTGTTAATGTGCATGTCCTACAGTGGTGGGAAGTACATTTAACGCAATATTTTTACACTATTGAACCTGGGTCTATGAATCACTGAAACTTGTGGTTTCGAACTCAGAGTGTGAGGGGGTGGTGTGTGCTCAATATGGATCTAGTCTTGCAGCGAACCTGCTGATCAAAGATAGCCAAATGTGTCATCTGCAGTTACTTCGTACTTTGCTTGGATTAAGGATTACAAGCATATACGTAAGGATTGTAGAAAAATGGTGCAGTTGCAATACTAAGTGCATGATATATAATCATGTTCTAACACTGGCCATTGCAGCAGGGCTTGAAAAATGTCACTGATATATTTAGTGAAGACTAATATTTCCTAAAAACAGATTAGATATGTTCTGTAAGGTGAGTGTGGTAAAACTACTGTGTAAACAGTTTGGTTCATGGTTCAAAACTGGAATATACTTTTCTGTATGTGGATCCTCAAGATTGACCAGGAGGCCCACTCTTTGTAAACAAAAATAATAATTTTAGCGCAGGGTATATTGACCTTGGTCTGTATTCTTTAACATACATAGCATTGCAGTTTTTATGTTTTATATGAGTCAAATTGTTATTATTGCTTGTGTTGCATTCTGGGATAGTAGGAAACTTCATTTTCAGGTGACTGATGGACATTTTCGGTAACACTTTACTTGAATACATGTTCATAAGATTGACATAATACTGTCATAACCATGACATAACATCAATGTAACATCAATGAATACTTATGACAGCTGTCGTTAAGTGTCATTCGGTAAGTTATGTCACTTTTGATGCAAAATTGACATTGTTTGAGATGTCCTTGTTATGAGAACTTGACATAAAGACAACATAAACTGTCATAGCGGACCTAATTGCCAAAATTTTTAAATTATGTCAAGTTCTCATAACAAGGACATCTCAAACAATGTCAACTTTGCATCAAAAGTGACATAACTTACTGAATGACACTTAACGACAGCTGTCATAAGTATTCATTGATGTTTATGACAGGTGTTATGTCATGGTTATGACAGTGTTATGTCAGTTGAACACATATTCAAGTAAAGTGTTACCACATTTTCAATGTACCTCTCTTTCTATTGTCATTTTGATCACACAGAATTTCTTCCTTTGGTTTGATTTTCTGACAACAAATCAAGGTAATGTAGTGGTGTACTGAAGGCAACACCCATGTTACAATTACCCTGAACTTCAGACCGTCACATCAGCCCCAACTACCAAAGTATATTGTGGTTGCTCCTCCCCCCAGTGACCTGACCTCATAGTTGATCTGGCTGGGTTACGTGAATTGAGCGAGTGAGTTGTTTGCTGGGTTATTATTGATCCTGTAGCACTGAGCTTGGATTAATGCTGTGGTAATGGGTGTGGTGTTGATGGAGCTTTGAATATTATATACAATTTGACCAGACAGTATCTGTAGCGCCATACATCTTGCTAAGAGGCTTTTGGATACTTGGTAAGCTGTGATTATCTGATCTGCCTCATTTTTATTTCAAAGTCAAACAGGAAATAAAATACTCCAATAAAACCCTTAGTGCTTGTTTTATGTTGGACTTTTCCACTGTAAAATGTAGATGAGCTTAATCTGTTTGTGAGAATGTCACATTATCATCATTGTCGTAAACCCCTTATGTAATTTTATACCTTTTGGCCCATTGTCTTTGGTGAAATATTGGGTTCCATGTTGTCATAATATGCAGATTAAGGTGAATGTTATAAATAGTTTTTCAGTTGCATGCGTCATAAAATTTTAAATGTCACTGAGATCTTTTCACTGAGATTTTTCAAATGTAGATACAACCCAGGTATTTAGAAATATTATGACAACAGGGAAACAGACAGCAAGCAAGGCTACTATATATGCCTACCAGTAGCCTACCTGTAAAGCTTAATAGGCTACTTAAAAATTAATACGTAAGCCTAATGCAACATATAATTCATAATAGGTATCTCAATTAAAAATACATTAAAAAAATTAATATTATTAATCAATTGTGATATTAATGGCAGCAAAAGCTAAGCTAACCAGTTGCAACTTCTAACGCTCCTGTTTTTCACCAGCTGGTTGCCGACTTCATATAAGTAGTAGCCTACTTATAAGGCTATGGGAGCTAGGCTAATGCTAAGAAAGATTTTTCATAACGACAGTCATGTCAGTTGCTCAGATGGGCTAAACCTGACTTTAGTGTTAGCTCAACTAGGTTTTTTGGATTTTGAAAATTGACTTAAAGCAGAAGTAAGCGGAATATTTGTGTTAGTATAGGTCTTAAATAGTTATATCTTCCGACAGCAATCACTTATATAGAGTGTTTGGTCTGAAACACAGGTCTGTCAGTCACTCTGCTCTGCTGTAAGCCGAGGAGAAAACTTTCCTTGTATCCTACAACCTTTATCCAATGAGGAGAGAGAACGGCATAAAGGGGCGGTCCTCTCTGTGTGTGTAGCCAAGGGATGCGTGTGAATGTGGTGACATAGGGACGAGGACCAATAGATCCATGACGAGGGCGGGGACTGCTAACTCCATCGGCTGACAGGAAGTTAGCCAAAACCACCGGATCGCTTACTTCTGCTTTAACTCTGAAATATCATGGGAAACGGTATGGAGTAATATCACCCGGGCTTCAAAAAACCCTAATCAACCATACCTCTAAAAATTGTTCACAGAGCATATTTTACTCCTAAACTTAGACATACAATGAAGTTGGAATCATCCCCCTTCTGCCAATTATGTACACAAGGTTGCTTAGGCACCTTTACACATATGTTTTGGGAATGCCCTGGAGTACAGTTGTTTTGGTTACAGGTCACGAAATCCTTATCTAAAATTCTTAATAAGGAGGTTCCATGCTGTCCTGTACTTTGTTTGTTGAATGATCATTCTCAGTTTCCTATGTCAACACATGAAAAAAGAGTTTGGATTTCTGGCTTAACGGCTGCTAAGAAAATGTTGGTAGTACGGTGGAAACCACCACAAACTCTATCATTAGACCATTGGTGGAACCTCCTGATAGACATTCTACAACATTGTTTTAACGGTATTTCCTATATTTTATCCCTTATATGATCACAATTAGTGCATATCTTATTTATATTGTTATTTATAATGATGCGTCTCTATGTCATAATATGTCTCTGCGTTGTATGTTTTTTTACCTTTATGTGATTCTATGAGCTGCAACCCAAATTGCCCTTTGGGGACATGAAATAAACTGAACTGAACTGAACTGAACTAGAGCTTTCTGTTGCACGGTCTCATGGGGCAAAGGACAAAACACTAAAATCTTGGTCAGAAGCTATCACAGTTGTTAAGAAACTTGCCTATGAAAGGGTGGGTTAATGGGTGGGGGGGATGCAGATCACTCACCAGGGAGGGAAGAATTTTCTTTTGAGTTACGTTTGGTTTTGTTTTGTGTTTATTTTGTTTTGTCTGTAGTCAATTAGGCGCCAATATGTGATTATGGCTGTGGAGGACTTTGGACTGGGGATTGGGAGCTTGGATGAAATAGGAGTATGTGTGGAGGGCCTTGTGTACATGCAGAGATTTGGATTTGAGTGTGAGAGTGCATGAGTGTGTGAATGTGTCTGATTTGGGGTGGAGGGGTGGGGGGGTTGCCTCTGAGAAGTTAGAACATTTATGGCACCTTTGTTTTTGTTTTGTTTGTTGTTGTGATTCTTCTTTTTATATATATATGTATGCTTATATGTATAAACGTGTGTGTGTCGGTGTGTGTATATTTATGTGTGACAGTATATGTGTGTATTTATATTTTGCTTCTTCTTTTTATGTGTGTGTGCTTTCTCTTTTGTCGCTGTTGTTTGGATTTTCCTTGTCTTTGTTGAATTGTCTGTGTGTTCTTATTTTATTTTATTATACTGATTTTCATTTTTTGCTATATGTTGATATGAAAAATGAATAAAAAATTGTTGACAGAAAAAAAAAAGGAGAGAGAACGGCATAAAGGGGCGGTCCTCTCTGTGTGTGCAGCCAAGGGATGCGCGTGAATGTGGTGATGTAGGGACGAGGGCGGGGACTGCTAACTCCATCGGCTGACAAGAAGTCTGCTTTAATATGGAACCACATATAAAGAGTGCCTGTGTAAAAACTGTGCTACAGTAGATTATGGGTTTTGTTTCACATTGTCCAACACAGGACCTCTTCATTACCGTCATTGCATAGCTTACACATGTTTTTGTATTGTGCCAATTAATCAGTGTGGTAACTGGTATTTCAATATTCGCAGTCAGCAACAACAATGTAAGGGAAAATTAAAGAGCAAATTGGTCACAGCTTTTCCCCTAACACAACAGACAAACTAGGTGATACTGTTTAGCCTAATGATGATCAGGTAGTGTAGTGCTGCAGTGAAAAACAACGTCAAAAGTGAGAGCAATGAGAAGGAACCAAACGATAAATGTATAATCTCATCTGAAACTCACTATAAAGCTCCATAACACTTAAGGGCACTTCAGATCTGGAGGATAATTTATCCTCGTTTATTTTGTCAGTGTTTTTACTTTGTCATTTGATACATTGTTTTTATAGAAATATAAATAACAGCTGCTAACAGCTCCTATTAAAGTTATAGGCACTGTAGACATTGTGTAAGTTTAGACCTGGCATATTTTTTCCTGACAAAGACTTGAAAAGCCCCTTTTAAAGATTTTTTCACCTGGTGACAGGTGAATAGAGAGAGAAAAAGTCAAACACTTCTCAGAGGCTGAGCAAATTCAGCATGTGGTGTATGCCACTGAAAGCTGCACAGAGCTGACATAGCCTCGTAAAAACATTTGAGTTTCTTGACGGCTCCATCTGGATCAAACAGAGTGTTATGTGAGTGTCTAAGCTGCAGCCCGGGTGGATTAACCCTTGTGGCGATAATGAGTGTTGATGGTAACCTAAAGACGGTGGAATCCACTGCTCCAATCAGCCGATCAGCTCAGTAATCTCTAGCAGACCAGCAGATAGAGATCCACTTAAGATAATATTTGAGAAACCCTCAGCCGAGACAGTTAATATTTTCAGCTGAGAGAGTTTTCAGCAAAGGAGAGACAGAATGTTTTAAATGCCCAAAATAGCCTTCATGTAAAGAGAGAAAAGGCAAACAGATCTCTCTGTCTTGCTACTCTGAAGCAGTGGCAAATAATAATACCTTAATAAGATACTTGCAGGTTTTACTAATGTGATGTTGCTAGCAGTGGTCAGGTGCACATACACAAACAGCCAAGGTTGTCAGGTATGTAAACTCTAATCCATTTAGCTGCTTAGATTTAAAGTAATATAGCCTACAGTAGTTAGGCTACATATCAACACCTAAACATATAAAATAGCATTTAACCTTTTGTTCTATTAATTTGTGGATAAGTACCTTCTAATTTCAAATGATCAATTTCAAAACAATTAAAAAGCAAGTAGCAAGTAAAAATAAATCTAAAATGAGAAACCTCTTACTAACCTAACTCAACCTCACTGAAAGTTCTCAACTCTAGTTCTCGACCTCAGGCTTCCTTTCCCCCCCTCATAAAACACATTTCTGGTGTTAATTGTTGTTTGTTCACTTGTGAGTCTCAGACAAATATCCCACTCTGCATCTTGTGCTGCTGTGGGCAGAACGACTGAAACATCACTGCCGGAAAATGCCGACGCTACTCCACAGCTGGAGACTGTGGTGCATCAACAGCATGCACACTGGTTGGAGGATAAATCTCCACAAAGGAGCACCATTCCCGCGGCGGAAATTTAATCAATTGTGCCCGCTGATCATACAGCAAATGTAGCCTACCTATGTTAAAAAGGGATAGTTCAACATTTTGGCAAATTGGCCCATTGCCATAATCACTATAGTCATAGCAGTAGGTTTGTTACCTTTAATTGTCGGTGCAAGCTGTTTTAGAACAGCCGAGCAGAGCCGTGAGCTGCTCAGAGCTACGCTACAGAGGCTAATGGGATTTCTTGGTTTCCCTCATCAAACTCATCAAATACACAATCCAACAACTCCAAAACGCTCTGGTGCACAAGTTGTGACCTGCACATTCACCACACTGAAATAATAACACAACGTTACCAGACAGAGTTGTTTTAGAGGGAAATTCATGCAAAACCGCTGATGCGCGTTGCCTTCAGGGACAGTTTTTCACCAAGCAGTCTCTGTACCTCTAAAACAACTCTGTCTGGTAACGTTCTGTTATTATCTCATAGCGTGGTGAATGTGCAGGTCACAACTTGTCCACCAGAGCGTTTTGGAGTTTTTGGATTGTGTATTTGATGAGACGGAAACCAAGAAATCCCATGAGCCTCCGTAGCGTAGCTCTGAGCAGCTCACGGCTCTGCTCCGCCATTCTAAAAATAGCTTGCAATAGCTTGGTAACGAACCTACTGCTATGACTATAGGGATTATGGCAATGGGCCAATTTGCCAAAATGTTGAACTATCCCATTAAAGCAGAAGTAAGTGGTCCGGTCGTTTTCGCTAATGCTGCGTTCCAGGCAGGCTTTTGAAATCGTAAATTACAGCTTCAAGTCACAACTTACGACTTTGTAGCGTTCCAGGCAACCCACTCGTGTTTTTCCGACCTGTTTTACCGGTGAAAGTCACTATAACGGCCACTCGTAACTTCCGACCCGTGAACTCGTACCAGATCGAACTGGTACGACTTCACGGTCGGAAAAATACGAGTTTCCTTGAACGCACCATAACAGTCCTCGTCCCTACGTCGCCACATTCACGGCGTTCCTTGGCTGCACACACAGCCCTGCATGCCGTTCTCTCTCCTCATTGGATAAAAACTGTAGGATACGATAAATGTTTTCTCCTCGACTCAGAGCAGAGCAGAGTGACTGACAGACCCGTGTTTCAGACCAAACACTCTATGTAAGTGATTGCTGTCGGAAGATATAACTATTTAAGACTTATATTAACACAAATATATCACTTACTTCTGCTTTAAGTCCCACCCGTTAGTGGGCCGGTACTGGAGGGGCCAGATGACGTGAGCCAGAAGACGAGTGCTGCGTCACTGGCAGCAGCAGCACCCGCTCCGGCTGCAAAGAAAGCACGCTGCTTTTTTTTTTTTTTTTCCGGGCCAGGCCGGGTTCGGGCAGATAATTAATGCTGCTGTGTCGGGCTCCGTCGGGTCCGGGCTTAAAAACCCGCGGGTCGGTTCGGTTTGTAATTTTCAGGCCCGTTGAGAACTCTAGAATGGACATGTAGTAGGCCTACGCTTAAAACCTAAAATTGATCATTGGAAAATGAAGCGTATACTGTACTTTCTAATCATTAAATTCCTTTCACATTTACGTTAATTATTATAATATAATGTTTATCATTCACATTGTGGTGAAAGAGGAGGCTAGCGTGTTAAAAAAATGTCCCCCTTTTGCTCCAACATGATCTTTCAGGAAAAGTAAATTGAAGGTTTCTAAAAATGCCGGTTCGTCAGTCATTTGACCCTCACTCAGTATGTTTGCTGTATGAATCATAAATTAGTTCATCTGAAGCATAGCCTATAGGCTACAGGATAGGATATAATTATTTTACGTACACACCCATGTTTTTATTTCTGACTTCTTTGTGAGTGTGCTATAAAATGGCACTTGTATTGCTTTCTCTCATTGTAGTTGTTGATCTATTTTTTTAATTTTTGTATATTTCTTGGGTATTGCGTATTGTACGTATTTCTGCAGTCAAACTTGTTTTTTGCTGTGGAGCAGATGGTCTGAGGGCAGACTAGGCTACAGGGAGTTGCTATCAGTGGGTAGGCCAGGGCTAGCAGGTTAGCATGCTAACATAAGTAGAAGATATCACATGATAGAGGTAAGAGTTAAGGCCCCCACAGAGTCAGGCGTAGGCTACTTGCGAGCGGAGCGGGCTCAATGCAGACGCCCACAGGTTATGTCAGTGCAAAGTTAAATTTTTATGCCATTTTAGTGCGCAAGTAGGCTATTGTGGGAAATATTGGAAATTGACATGGGAAATGTAGGAAATTGGTACGCGGTGGTGCACTCGATTATGAAACCTCAATGCCCCTGGACATGCTGCAGACGTGCAGTATGCCCCACTCTGTGGGGGCCTTTAGCAGTAGCATTGCTTTCACCACTGTAGACAGCTTTTGGTGAGAAAAAGAACTATGTTTGATGTTCAACTTAAAATGTGTCTACTATATAGGCTACATAAACAGACTTTTTTTTTGTTGGCAATTCATCTTTCTCTCTAAATCTGTCAAGGACGGTTTATGAGCTCAGTATGTCAAGGGGCAGGGGGACGGTTTTACATGTCTGAGAATAACAAGATATGTTGTTATGTTCCGTTTCTGTCCACAGTCATCATTCTGTATCATTCAAGTACAAAGAAGTGCATTCATGAGAGAGTGGGGGAGAGAGAGAGAGAGAGAGAGAGAGAGAGAGAGAGAGAGAGAGAGAGAGAGAGAGAGAAGGTCCCCGAAAGAGTGGATTAAAGCTCTCAGATTAGATGGCATCTGGTGACCTCAGCAGCACAGAGAGCAGTCCGTCTAGTGTTGGGTGTGTGTATGTGTGTGTGTGTGTGTGAGTGAGAGAGAGAGAGAGATTATCACAAGCAGCAGAATGTGCATTAGAGATTGGTTCTGGTTGTCTTTGTATACACTGTGTGTGTAGTGGTGTAGCGGGTGGATTGTTAATCCTAATCCACTCGTGAATGTACATGCTGAGGACCAGCAGGCCATTAGCCCCTATTTCGTGTTCACGTGCACATGTGTCTCTGTATGTGTGTGTATATGAATACATGTTCATGTTTACCAGTGTGTGTTTAAGTCTGTGTGTAAATGTGCACATGCATGTGTAGATGTAGGCTGCTGGCCTGTGTGTACGAGAGTGTAATCTGAGAGTGAATAGAGGGTTAGAGGGCCATTAACCACAGCATTAGCCCTGACTGCAGACAGACCGAGGAAACAGAGTGAGGAGAGGGGCCGTGGGTTTTTGCATGTGTGTGTGTGTGTGTGTGTGTGTGTGTGTGCACGCGCATGGAGAAGAGCTGATGGTTTGAGGATTTCAGGGGGAAAGGGACAATGGGGGTAAGGATTTAGCAGCGAGGGTGAGGGGGATTGAGTGCATTAGTGAGTGCATGTGTGTGTGTCAGTGTGTGTCGAAGGGATTGAGGGGAGCTGACCCATAAAAAGCAGACAGACACACCCTGAGCAAGAGTCAGCCGTCCCATCATCCCTCCTCCCTATTACTCAAAGTGTACTTAACAAAACATAAAACACTGAACTAATACAGCAGAAATGAAAACGTGGTTATCTTCAGTTAACTCTGCATCCTCCTACGTATTACTTTTATACAACACATTTTCAACAGCAGTTAACAATTGTGTAATGGTGAAAGGTTAACCCATTTATAAACAATATTTGGTAAATTGCAAATACAATTGGGATATTAATGGAACACATTTATGAGTAATAATAATAATTTATGAGTTCAGATAATATGTCTTTCCTTGGGACACTTATTTTATCACAGAAATCTTCATTAAAAAAATTCATATAGATTTATCTGGCTAGGTAATTTATGTCAAATATATGTTATGGTAGAGCATGAGAGTAAATTTTGACGTAATAGACTTATTGACTCAGGGTCTATTTACTGGTTTAACAGTCTCTGTTGCTTTCTTTATTATGACCATGAGAAACCACTAAAAGCTCTGGAAATAGCCAGCTAGTGGATCTTGAAAGAGTGTAGGCTACCATTGACGTAGCATTGCATCACTTTCGGACTTTAGGACCCACATAGTAGGCAAATCGGTGGAGCCAGAGATATATTAATTATTCCACACACTTATCAAAACCTACAGCTACATTTCTTCATAGGAAGAAAATTGCCAGGCGCTATGTTCCTCTGTTCCTCTTCACTTGCTAATACGTTTTGTGTGTATTTAAATGTACAGTCCACAATGACTGTTTGAAATGTAGAAATTAAGCATAGCATAAAATGCTAGTGGAGAAATAGTCTCACTCATCAGACAGAAAACTGACCTAGCACAAGCAGTTAGCATAAAATTTATAGCCTGTGTAAATTTTGCGATCAGTTATTAACATGACCTTATAAGCGGTCCCAGATAAAGCATTTCTGTCATAACATGAGATATCTTTTTCTAGTTATATCCACTAAAGCTTCATTCTTTTGTTTTTAAATGTGATTTTCTATATGAAAAGAGGCAAGGTCTTTTCTTTTCTTTCTATCAAAAGTTATTGTCAAACCACTTGCTTGCACCTGCTGTATAATCCCCAGCTGTTCTTTTTTTTGTTTTGTTGTACTATCGAGTTTCTGTTGTTATAAATTTTCCTCACAGCACACTGCGGATTAATATTGGGAAGGAAGTATGAGGGATGAGATGGATAAAGGAGAAAAGCCTGGGATAGACAGAGAGGGTGAGAGACCAAGAGGCACTGACAGGGTGAAAAAAGTGAGAGCCCTCGTATATCTCCCGCTTTCTATTATTCATGGGTTACAAGAAGCAGTGGAGGGGACGGAGGAGAAGAGATTGGAGCTTTCTGTCTTTGCCTTGAAAGTGGCCCTCATCTGCCCCCCCCCTCATCTCTGCCTCCTATCTTTTAATCTCTGCCACTTCCTCTCCAGGTCTCTGCCTCTGTCATTCATGTATCTCTTTGTCTGCTCAGGAAGATTTGAACTTTAGAGTTTTGCTGCAGGAGACAAAAAAAAACTTGCAGTAATCAAATTAAAACCTTGTGCTCAGAGCTAAAGAGCTGCAGCTGAGGGGAGAAGAAGAAGAGTCTGAAGGCTAGCACTCTGCTGCCTAAAAATAGCTGTTTCATCACTGCCCTCCATAATCGCTTCTTAACTAGACAGCCCAACACGTTCTCACTCCCAGTGCGTCAACCCCCTGACGAACGGTCACTGTCCCTCCTCGTCACATGCCTGACTCATTAGGTACCCGTTTTTCGTCATGAGGTGACGAGCGGGGATTTCAATTCATTCCAATGCAACCCCCTTCGCGGCGATATGTGACGCTCAGAGTAAAGTGATCCAGCCGACCGGACGCGGCGCTGAACGACGCACTGAGCTGGAAAACTTTTTTTCCCCTTTGAAGCTTTATTGAACCTGGTGTGTCTGACATAGCTTTCATCCAAGCCGTCATTTTGGTTATTATTTATTTACTGATCTTGGCGTTGGTGCAGAATAATAAATAAACAAACAAACAAACAAATAAATAAATTACATCCTTGTCGGAAGACCAGACGGGGTGGGGGTGTGTAATAAATAAATAAAGAAATAAATATTTTTGTCCCGTGCGTAATTGTCAAGATCCGCATTTCGATTAAACTCGCCTTTCTTCTTTTGTACGAGTTGTTGGACGACTGCATTTTCATTTTATTTACTTATTTCCCTGTCCTAAGTCATGTTTATGGATACACAGTTGAACATATTGTCATTTTACCCTCGGCATTTTCCCCTCACTTTGCTGAATATCTGTTGATTCATGTCATAAACACGTTTTGTTCATTAAAAATATGTGGTGTTTATTAAAAATATGTTGTTCATTCAAATCGGTTGTTGTTCATTGCAGAACAATAGAATATTAATACGGTGATTTATATACAGATATTGATCGCGCAGTGTGACCACAATCACTACGCACGGAGGCGTGAGGGACATTTGAAACAGCTGCAGCGACTACTGACACTTCAACCTGTTTTGGCTCTAAACTTCAAAACTATGACATTGCATAGTTTAGGACCTGTTTATGTACGAATTCATCTGTTGTTAGGTCATATTATTATTGCATGAAACACACAATACAACTTTTGATCACAAAAAAACTACCGCACGTAACATTTTACTTTCCGTAGTAAAAAAAACAGGTTCGCGCTAATAACTTTTGAATGGCGTGACGTAATTTCACAAGCTTTCCCAGGATTGGTCGGTGTTGAGTGCTGAACTAGAGGATGTGACGTCATTGCAACGGCGCCACCGGTCGCGACCATAGACTGCGACACTGCCATCTACGGCGTCTGGACGGAACTACAACACCTTAACAGTGTTTGTGATCATGAGGAGTGGAAATTAAGCCATGTTGATTTAATTCAACAGCATGTGAATAAACAGTGAGGAATCAGAACAGTTAGACAGCTCTTTTTCAACAAAGTCCAAATAATTCAAGTAACTCAAGTCATATAGGCCTTTTTTTTTTTTAATTGCAGAAAACAACATTTCTCCCCCCTTCTCCCTCCTCCCGCCCAGGAACCTTAGTTTATAATATAGTGTAGAATGAACCCATCCACTGTAGTAATGTTTATGCACAACTGCACCACTTTAGCCAGCTCCTTTATTTCTGGTTTTACATTGGACAAACTGATTAAGGCTCCATTTTCAGGAGACACAGCTATTCTTTAATAACTTCCACATTCGTTGGGTTACGTTCAGAGGTTTATCAGGGCAGGGCCTAGGGTCATCCAGTGTTAGCAATTACAGACCCATCTGACCTTCACAGGGGTCACAGGTCAACTTTTCATGTGAAATTTGACGATTTTTGCTATCAATTCAGGCATAAAACACCAATACTTGGAGCTGGGAAGCTGAAATCTTTAGATTCTAGTCCAGACCTTGGAGCAGATTGACGGTGCCAAATATCAGAGCTCTGCTCCACTCGGAAGTGTCCAAAATGGCCAAAAAGCAGTGTTCATTTCTAATCCCCCATTGTGTACAAGACTAAATTCAACAGATAGTCTTTAATAACTTCCACATGCTTTGAGCTGGAAGTCTGAAAGTTTCAGGGTTTTGTCAGGGGCCTAGGGCCACCCATTATCTGCAATTTCAGACCAATCCCACATTCAGAAGGGGTCAAAGGTCAAGGTTTAGTGTGAAATTTGACGATTTTTGCTATCAATTCAGGCATAAAACACCAATACTTTGAGCTGGGAAGCTGAAATCTTTAGATTCTAGTCCAGACCTTGGAGCAGATTGAAGATCAGAGCTGTGCTCCACTCAGAAGTGTCCAAAATGGCCATGGTAAGTGTCAAAGGTCACAGGGGTCAAACATCAAAGTTAATCCTAACAAAACACACACGCTTTAAGTAATCATCATGAAATTTAGATGAGTTGTATATCAGAGAGTCCTCTATCATTATATTGTATTCCCATTGCTCTGGGGGCCACGGGGGGCCCCTGGGGGCCACTTCGCTTTCCCATGCTCTCACAGATTTGGGTGTCGGGTCAGTGGATAAGGGCCTCACAATGAGTCCACAGGCCAAGTTTCAAGTGATTCGGTTGGTTTCTATGGAAACAGCGGCCTCCTGGAGACAGAGGAATGCGGCTGTTTGAAGCCCCGCCTCTCGAAAAGTAATGGCTCAATCAGGACCGAACGCACATCAACGCGTTCGTCTTGGGCCCCCGGAACCACTGATATCAAATTCAGAACTGTACGACTTTTAGAAATATATTTCATCCATTTCAGCTTTTCTGACTCAGAAGGTCTCTCAGGCATTAAGTCTGAGAGGCTCTGAATCAGAAAAGCTGAAATGGATGAAATATATTTCTAAAAGTCGTACAGTTCTGAATTTGATATCAGTGGTTCCGGGGGCCCAAGACGAACGCGTTGATGTGCGTTCGGTCCTGATTGAGCCATTACTTTTCGAGAGGCGGGGCTTCAAACAGCCGCATTCCTCTGTCTCCAGGAGGCCGCTGTTTCCATAGAAACCAACCGAATCACTTGAAACTTGGCCTGTGGACTCATTGTGAGGCCCTTATCCACTGACCCGACACCCAAATCTGTGAGAGCATGGGAAAGCGAAGTGGCCCCCAGGGGCCCCCCGTGGCCCCCAGAGCAATGGGAATACAATATAATGATAGAGGACTCTCTGATATACAACTCATCTAAATTTCATGATGATTACTTAAAGCGTGTGTGTTTTGTTAGGATTAACTTTGATGTTTGACCCCTGTGACCTTTGACACTTACCATGGCCATTTTGGACACTTCTGAGTGGAGCACAGCTCTGATCTTCAATCTGCTCCAAGGTCTGGACTAGAATCTAAAGATTTCAGCTTCCCAGCTCAAAGTATTGGTGTTTTATGCCTGAATTGATAGCAAAAATCGTCAAATTTCACACTAAACCTTGACCTTTGACCCCTTCTGAATGTGGGATTGGTCTGAAATTGCAGATAATGGGTGGCCCTAGGCCCCTGACAAAACCCTGAAACTTTCAGACTTCCAGCTCAAAGCATGTGGAAGTTATTAAAGACTATCTGTTGAATTTAGTCTTGTACACAATGGGGGATTAGAAATGAACACTGCTTTTTGGCCATTTTGGACACTTCCGAGTGGAGCAGAGCTCTGATATTTGGCACCGTCAATCTGCTCCAAGGTCTGGACTAGAATCTAAAGATTTCAGCTTCCCAGCTCCAAGTATTGGTGTTTTATGCCTGAATTGATAGCAAAAATCGTCAAATTTCACATGAAAAGTTGACCTGTGACCCCTGTGAAGGTCAGATGGGTCTGTAATTGCTAACACTGGATGACCCTAGGCCCTGCCCTGATAAACCTCTGAACGTAACCCAACGAATGTGGAAGTTATTAAAGAATAGCTGTGTCTCCTGAAAATGGAGCCTTAATCAGTTTGTCCAATGTAAAACCAGAAATAAAGGAGCTGGCTAAAGTGGTGCAGTTGTGCATAAACATTACTACAGTGGATGGGTTCATTCTACACTATATTATAAACTAAGGTTCCTGGGCGGGAGGAGGGAGAAGGGGGGAGAAATGTTGTTTTCTGCAATTAAAAAAAAAAAAGGCCTATATGACTTGAGTTACTTGAATTATTTGGACTTTGTTGAAAAAGAGCTGTCTAACTGTTCTGATTCCTCACTGTTTATTCACATGCTGTTGAATTAAATCAACATGGCTTAATTTCCACTCCTCATGATCACAAACACTGTTAAGGTGTTGTAGTTCCGTCCAGACGCCGTAGATGGCAGTGTCGCAGTCTATGGTCGCGACCGGTGGCGCCGTTGCAATGACGTCACATCCTCTAGTTCAGCACTCAACACCGACCAATCCTGGGAAAGCTTGTGAAATTACGTCACGCCATTCAAAAGTTATTAGCGCGAACCTGTTTTTTTTACTACGGAAAGTAAAATGTTACGTGCGGTAGTTTTTTTGTGATCAAAAGTTGTATTGTGTGTTTCATGCAATAATAATATGACCTAACAACAGATGAATTCGTACATAAACAGGTCCTAAACTATGCAATGTCATAGTTTTGAAGTTTAGAGCCAAAACAGGTTGAAGTGTCAGTAGTCGCTGCAGCTGTTTCAAATGTCCCTCACGCCTCCGTGCGTAGTGATTGTGGTCACACTGCGCGATCAATATCTGTATATAAATCACCGTATTAATATTCTATTGTTCTGCAATGAACAACAACCGATTTGAATGAACAACATATTTTTAATAAACACCACATATTTTTAATGAACAAAACGTGTTTATGACATGAATCAACAGATATTCAGCAAAGTGAGGGGAAAATGCCGAGGGTAAAATGACAATATGTTCAACTGTGTATCCATAAACATGACTTAGGACAGGGAAATAAGTAAATAAAATGAAAATGCAGTCGTCCAACGTCGTACAAAAGAAGAAAGGCGAGTTTAATCGAAATGCGGATCTTGACAATTACGCACGGGACAAAAATATTTATTTCTTTATTTATTTATTACACACCCCCACCCCGTCTGGTCTTCCGACAAGGATGTAATTTATTTATTTGTTTGTTTGTTTGTTTATTTATTATTCTGCACCAACGCCAAGATCAGTAAATAAATAATAACCAAAATGACGGCTTGGATGAAAGCTATGTCAGACACACCAGGTTCAATAAAGCTTCAAAGGGGAAAAAAAGTTTTCCAGCTCAGTGCGTCGTTCAGCGCCGCGTCCGGTCGGCTGGATCACTGAGCGTCACATATCGCCGCGAAGGGGGTTGCATTGGAATGAATTGAAATCCCCGCTCGTCACCTCATGACGAAAAACGGGTACCTAATGAGTCAGGCATGTGACGAGGAGGGACAGTGACCGTTCGTCAGGGGGTTGACGCACTGGGAGTGAGAACGTGTTGGACAGCCAGCTGATTTTCCATGACCATGAATGTTAATATCGTCATGAATATCACTGATACTGATACATAGAATGATTTCTTTGACATTTAATGAAGAATTTCTGATGGACTTCGGATGTATTTTGAGGACAGTAAGCCTGTGAATATTCTCATTTGTCCAGGTCATCGTTATCCCCAAAGAAATTTAAGTCAAAAGCAACTGGACTTGGTTATTTGTCTGGGAAGACGTTTCACCTCTCATCCAAGAGGCTTCATCAGTTCATGTAGCATCTGACCAGGCTGGGACTGACTAACTATCTGGTGTGGAGACCCAGGTATTTAACCTCTTGTGGGGGCGTTCACAAAACCGATTATGTCACTGGAAACCCTTTGTGCTCCATGTGCCAACGACAGTCGTTGGAGTGACAGTCGTTGGTGGGAAGTTGGTTTGGACTTCGTTAGTGCCCTACTGTGTTATAACGACAGTCGTTGGAGTCACAGGAGGCCACTTGTGAACAGTTGTTCTTTGAGATTAGATTGTTGAATCTCCTGGGAAGGGATGAAAGGGCAGCATTGTAAATTGGAGATAGGTGGTGTCGCAGACCTCCTCCTCTGTTTAGGGATGGTTTCTCTACTTTTACATAGATGGCTTATTTTACTCTTTCAAACCATCTGTCCTCTCTGTCCAGGATGTGGACATTGCTGTCCTCAAAGGAGTGGGCTTTCTCCTTGAGATGTAAATGGACAGCAGAGTCCAGGCCTGAGGAGTTAGCTCTCCTGTGTTGGGCCATGCGTTTATGCAGTGGTTGTTTTGTTTCTCCAATGTAGAGGTCTTTGCATTCCTCGTTGCACTGGACTGCATACACCAGATTGCTTTTGTGGGTGTGTGGTGTTCTGTCCTTGGGATGTACCAGTCTTTGTCTGCGTGTGTTGTTGGGTTTGAAATACACAGGTACGGTGTTTGTTAAAGATCCTCCTGAGTTTTTCTGATACTCCAGACACATATGGAATGACTATGTTGTTTCTCATGTTTTGTTTTTCTTTCTCAACCACTTTGCTGGTTTTCTTTCTGGAAGCAGCTGCAGTTTTCACAAAAGTCCAACTGGGGTAACCACACCTCTCAGGTGCTTGTGTTCTGCCCCTTGGGCCTGTGAGCTGGTGGACACGTTATCAGCTCTGTGTTGCAGGGTTCTGATAACACCAAGCTTGTGTTCCAGAGGGTGGTGTGAGTCTAAAAGTAGATATTGGTCTGTATGTGTGGGTTTTCTGTATACCCCAATGCGGAGGCTCCTATCATTCTCCATATGGACGTCACAATCTAAGAAAGGCAGACTATTGTCCTTGACATCCTCTCTGGTGAACTTGATGTTTTTGTCCACTGAGTTAATGTGTTCGGTAAAAACTTGCACCTCTTTGGTTTTGATTTTAACCCATGTGTCGTCCACATACCTGAACCAATGGCTTGGTGTTGTTCCTTTGAAGGAGTTCAAAGCCTTGTCCTCTACCTCCTCCATGTATAGATTTGCCCCAGTGGGGGATACTGGTGAACCCATGGCACAGCCATGTTTTTGTCTGTAAAATTTGCCATTAAACTGGAAATATGTGGTGTTCAGGCACAAATCCAGAAGTTGGCAAATGTGTTCTGGTTTGAGATTTGTTCGGTTGTGTAAGGAGTTGTCCTGTGTGAGTTGCTCTCTTACTGTGGCCAAAGCCTCCATGGTTGGAATACAGGTGAACAGGCAAGTCACGTCATAGGATACCACCGTTTCATCTGGATCCATTTTTTTTAGGACATTTCCTTGAAGCAGAGCAGCAAGAGGCTAAACTCTTTCACTGTACTGGAGCATCAGATGAAAGCCAAGCAAAAATGAAAGACGGGGGATGTTAAAAATGTTAAGGATAGTGCTCTTGTTTCATTTAAAACATATTTTTAATAGGCTTTAGTGACGTATTCACACCTGCAGTGTTAGTTACTAAATTTGGTCCCGTTTGGGTCAGTGTGAAAGCACATCACACTCTAATGCGCACCAAAACTAGTGCGGCCTGAGGAGGTGGTCTCGGCTCGGCTCGGCTCCAGCCGAACTCTGGTGCGCACTAGTTGATGTGTGAAAGCAACCGCACTCGGATGCGACCCAACTGCCAGGCGAACTCAACAAGTTTGAGCTAAAAGGGCTCCCGTAGTCGTTGACAATGGGTTAATGCAGCGGGGAGACCGCCCGGTGCTCTGGTCCCACGCAGCTCTGTCCCCACAAACGAAGCACCAGCAGCGGGGCAGCCGGTCGGTGCGTGTCCGCTGAGTCGCTCAGATACCGGACAGGCGGCTCCGTCCCTCGGGTCCGCGGAGCAGCTGATTACCGAGCTGCAGCAGCAGAGGTCCGCCCTTGTTTAACGTTTAACCGGGAACTAACGGGACCGAGCTGGGTGAACGCAACCGGAAACCAGCCGGAAGTACCAAACTAGAAAAGTAGATCGGAACTGTCGTTTGCCAAGAGTTATACATACAAACAATATATGACCAGAGCTAACAACCGGCTCTTGAGTCTCCATCATGAAAGTTTTATCAATCAGTGCTTCCAGATTTCAACCGGTAGTCATGGAGACATGACGCTCTCCAAGTTTGGTCCCGAGTGATAAAAAGCAGGTGTGAAAGCAACCGCACTAACTGAAAAATGAAACAATGTATCATTTTAACATTTGGTGCGCACTAAACAAAACAAACTAAACAACACCCTATGACTGGTGCATTGGTCAGTTTACAGTAAGATTTGTTATTTCAGCTCCACATCCTGTACTGTTGCATTGATCTCAGCTGGGGTTTTTGTGTAATTTTCTGTGATTTCTTAAACCTGTTTTGATTTGCCAACTGTTTTTTTCTGACTCAAACAGTAGAAGATGACACCACCTCAGTGAGCACAACACCACACCAGACCTGCAGTATTCAAATCGAGGTCAAGCACCAAGCTGGTGTCATTTTTTTTTTTTTTTTAATTAGCCTTTATTTAACCAGGTAAAAAGACCCGTGGATTTGCAGTGGAAAAGACACTTGCTGAACAGTTTATTATGGACACCATGCTAATACTGTTAAAACTGCCTTAGTTCTTCATGGCATGGATTTTTACAACATGTTGGAAACTTTCCCTTTGAGACTCTCCACCAATGTTGACATGATTGCATCACATTGTTTCTACAGATTTGTCAGCTGCACTTTCATGTTGCCAATCTCCTGTTCCGCCACATCCCAAAGGCCACGGAAGTTCACTGAACTCACTGTGATGTTTAGTTTGAAACAGCTTTAGCTTTATGACACAGAGCATTATGCTGGAAGAGGCCATTAGAGGATGGTAGCAGTCGCCAAAAAGAGATGCTTCTGGTCAAATTTCTCTGATAGATTTTTCGTCTATCTGAGAATTGGTCTATGAATTGGTATTATGGGGTCCAAAGTGCAGCAAGAAAACTTTACCCACACCATTACACCATCACTAGCCTGGACTGACACAGGTTGGGTCGGATTAATGGATCCATGCTCTTGATGCCAGATTCTGACTCGACCATCTGATGCCTCAGCAGGAATTCAGTCATCAGGCCAACGTACAATTTGTCAGCCTTTAACTGCTCAGTGTTGGCGCCTGTGTCCACTGCGGTTTCTGTTTCTGTCCTTGACTAACATGGACAAGGAAGGGGAAGAGAAAGTGGGGCCTGATATAGTCTCCTCCTGCTGTCCAGGTCCATCCACCTCAGGTTTTCTCTGAAAAACGGTTTTGCTATAAGCATAGTTGTAAAGAGTGGTTATCTGAGTGACCATATCGTCTGTCAGCTCCAACCAGTTTGACCGTTCTCTGACCTCTGTCATCAGCATCATCTTTCAATGTTTTTTTTCTATTTGGCTCCACTTTGGGTCAAATCTCAAGAGACTGTCGTGTGTGAAAATCCCACAAGACTTCAGAAATACTCAAACCCGTCAGTCTGTCTGGCACCAACGGTCATGTCTCAGTCAAAGTCACTGGAATCACATTAACTGAAGCTCCTCACTCATATCTGCGGTATCTTATTCACTGCACTGCTGCAACACGATTGGCTGATTGTGTGAAGAAGCAGATGCACAGGTGTTTGTAATGAAGTGCTTGATTGGTGTGTATTTATGGGACTCACAGAGGCGCACACAAAACAAAACAAAGACAACCAAGCTGTCTAAAAATCTTCTACTTTATTCAATAAGATAAATGTTTTTGTAAAACATTCAATAAAAAATGATTTTAATTTATTGCTCATTGTCATCTTTACGTTAAGGACTTGATCTGATGCATAATAATTTTTCCAAAGCACTCTCACGAGGAATATGTTGCTAGATATTTAGACAAGGTTTTATGCTGTCATTATAATAGTAGTAACATACATACGTACGCACGTTCTGATTATATAAAAACAAACCAAACAAGTAAAGTTACAGTAGCAAGACAGAAAAAAAAACAGACCAGGGACAGGAAGAATCAGAAATCCTCTCACGTACTACCATAAGTTTGTTTTGGGCTGATGTGACGCAGCATTTATAGCTTTCCCAGTGGTGGTGGTGTACAAACTTAAAGAAAGCTTGAAATCTTTAAATACAAAAATCATGTTGGAAGAAGGAATAAACTTAAACCAAACACTGGAAAAGCAAAAAAATGTGAACTTCTTTGCACCATGGAGGCCATTTTAAAAGTCCCTTATCATGCATTAATTACTAAGCTATTTTTAAAACAAATTACTAAGATACATTGAACTTTCCAACACCTAAACTAGGAACTTAAATCAAAATATCAAAATAAGGACGGTGTGTACATGCCTCTAATTGATCCATGGGACTTCTAAAATGGCTTCATTTGTAGTTCGTGTTGCATACAGTATTTGTACTGGACATCATAAATTCACCGGCCACACTTCAGAGTCAGTGACATGTATATACCCTAAATGTGAAACATGTTAGTTTGACTGGATGAAACCTTTGCCTGTACAAGTTACATGCAAGCAATAATTCAGATAAATAATTTATAAGCACATCATGAGCCATTTGATTGTTTTGATTGTGTCAAAGGAGGAACACTGAATATTTGAGTTACACATAAGAAGTCCTCCGAGCTCTGAGCAGCCATTAGGAAACCAGCTCGTCATGAGGAAAATGTACATGAGTCTCATTACAGTACTGAGATGATGTGAGGCTCTGCTTGTCCCCAAGTCTTTTAGAGAAACCCACATCCTTGCCACTCCTCCCCTCATACACATTCTCACTAAGCAGTGTGTGTGTGTGTGTGTGTGTGTGTGTGTGTGTGTGTGTGTGTGTGTGTTTTGTTGATCTGTGTGGCCTCAGGCCTGCCTGTGTGTTTGTGTTGTGTGTGTGATGCAGCTGTATGTGCATGTGTATCATAATCCACATGGGAGCCTGATGTCCAAATTGAAGCATTTTGTTTGAAAATATGCACACACACACACACACACACACACACACACACACACACACACACACACACATGCATATACAGACGGATCAGAGGTCAGTGGTGATGTTCCAACCTCATGCCATTATATTTACATTCTTATATTAAGGAAACTGTGTACAAGGCAGTAGTAGATGTGATCTGGCAAGGTGTAGTCGTCTTTTTTTTTTTGGGGGGGTCTTTGTGTTTTTTTTCTTCAAGTCTGGGAAGAGGGAGTGCAGACAAAGGAAACAAAAACTATAGGCGAGAGAAAGGTCTCATCAATAAATAAATAAATAAATAAATGAACCAAGTCTTGATCAATAAGTTAATAAGTTAAAGGGGTCTATCTGTACATGTGTGGAGTAAGATAGTGTGTGTGTATGCTTTGTTTGGATGTTGAATGTGCATGTGTGTGTGTTTGTGTGTTGCCTTAGGGTCCGTAGCTAAGGAGGAGAGGGAACAGAAAACTCCAACCCCCTCCAGAGACCCAGAGCTTCACTATGCTCTGACAACACAAACAGAGCTGCCATGACTCTCTCTGACCTCATGACACTGAAGCAAAAACAACACTGGTGGCAGATCTCTACCTCCAACATGTACATTTGCTAACCATGCATTACGAGCTGTAGGTAGCGCCGAAAGCTCAAAACAACATGACTAAACGCTGCAGTCGCGGTGAGCGCCTCTTGTGTTCATGCACGGCGGTTGTTCGGTGTAAAGGCTTCGTTCGTTTTGGTCGAGATCGCTGGGAGTAACATAAGTCTTGTGAGACTTTGTGCGTGTGTGTCAGGCATTCTCTCAAGATGTCAGTATGACTCACATGAACTGCAGAGGGAGTGGGGTGCGTTCAAAACCTACAAAGTACCGTCAGAAACTGAGCACAGTTTTAGCCTTCAATTCACTTCTCATGTACAACCAAATTCAACACTGTGATTACCTTAGATGATATATGGTCAGAAAGTGTGCGCCATTGTTACCCTCATTTTTACCCCTTTTTTCCAATAAAAGCCAGAACAGCTACTGACATCTTTAGACAATTAATGAACTTGTTTCCATGTAACAGATCCTTGGTATTCATCTTTGAGTGATCAGATCTGTAACAGTCACATTTGTCAGTTAAGTTTGTGGTTAACATATCACACACACAGAGAGAGTAATTAGACAATAATTAACATGTTACAATCAGTAAATGCACCATAGGAACCTATAACAACTTAAAATTGGTAGTAAGGATAATTCATACGGCTTATGATGGTTGATGGTTTTAGACCATAGGGATTTAATGTATTAAAACTGCCCCTATGATGACTGGCGTCAATGCAGACATCAAAAAAGCTAAGTGGAAATGTATCCAAGGAGCATTCAAGATGGACTTCAGTCTGATTGCTCAAATCATGTTAGAGGCTAGTCTATAAATATGATTCATCTTCAGGGGAATAAGCACCACCCTCTGATCTGAAACAGAGCCAACCATGATTCACATGTATCCTGGGAGAAACATCATATTCCCAATCTGACTCATGTAGCTAATTTAATGTGTAACAAAGTGTAAATGGGGCTAAAAATGTTGCATCTTATTTTTGTTGAAGCAGGCAAATATGTATGAAGACATTATCTTCAAATGTTACACAACTTAATGTCCTTCATCCGCAGATCCTCCATGTCTTGAAAACCCAATTTTTAACTTCATTTCTGACTTACTAAAACATTAAAAGCATGGTATGTAAGTCATCATTAGTAAATCATTGGGGTATGATCAAGTGGTATGGACTAAAAATGATCCTCATTTAATAATAAATCATTACAGGTTCTTCTGGCCACATTAGTTTAGGTTAAACAGCCTTATTGTAGATATTTCGTCAACCACAGACTTGAGCAAACCATTAACGTTCAATCTAAAAAGTACCACAATTTTGTTTTAGCTTTATGCGTGGTTATATGATTTACATCTCACTATAGAGCTCCCGTCCCCGAGCAGATTTACAGTCAGATTTTGAGAATCTGACTCTACGTTTCATTATGCTCATCATTTTATCATAAATGGAAGAAATAAAAAGTGCTATGCTCAGAATGAAGATAAGAGGTTACAGAAAGCTCATGACTGGCAGCTGCATAAATAATTATGTATTCATATAGAGACATGTAGTAGGAGTATTGATCATTGTCGTAATATCATAGTAACAATGCATTGCCATGGCAGGAATAAAGTTGCAGTGAATGTGTGGCAGTCGGGGGGGGAAAGCCCCAAAGTTTGGAGTGCAAGTGTGTAAGTGTGTGTGTTTTCTGTGCCCTTGTTGGGATGCGTGGTCAGGACAGGTCAGGGGGAATGGGCTGTTGTACATTCACGGTGAGAGGTTAGGAGGCTGGAGGATGTCCTGTCACTGCTGTGGCGGGACAGGGAGGGACAGGTTGAGGGTCGTCTGTAGGTGCGTGTTGGTCGGCGTGGTGGAAGTTGATAGGTCGTGACGGGACGGGTGCTTTCTTCTAGAGAAGGATGCATTTTCCTTTCTCCACCCATGGGTTGTTCTTCATCAGCTCCGGGTTCAAAAAGGGATCCTCTGGGACGCCGTCTTCTATCCACTTTACCAAACTTTGAGAGGAGACAGAAAGAGACAAGAGACATTTTTTAAATTCCACTGGGACTTTATTACCACAGTCTGTCCTCTATCCATTTCCTCTTTTCCATACAAGGCAAGACAGTGAGGAAGAAGCTAAGCAACCAGATGTGACTGATCACATTTACTTCTGCAGCTTTTGGAGTACTTTTGCTTTTTCCATCAATAACTGTCTTTTTGAGTTTTGCTGTGAAATATTATGTGAAATAAAACTTTCACTTTTTTGCATGCAAAGTAGATGAGATGTTCAAAAGCACTCTAATGTCTTTGGAACAATGAAACCACTCTAAATATGCAACATGTTGCTTTTACACTTCATGTTTGTACAAGTTAAACAAACAAAAACAAAATGTTAATTAGTGAGCTTTGGATGGGCAGAATATGACTAGCTGCTGCTGCTGACTGCTAATACGCTAATTTATGGTGAGCTAAGCTAACCTGCTGTCCTGCTGCTGCATGTAAAGAATCCTTAAACCTGCAGCATTTAGGCACTTATGGTTCCCTTGGGCTGGATTTTTTGGTTGCATGATTAAAAATGAGTTTAGCACTAGCTCAAGCTTTTACATTTTCCACAGAAAGCTGATACAATTGGTTAATGACACTAATGAGAATGTCATGTTATTTGGGAACATGCAAAACGCAAAAATGAAGTGTAGTAGGTTAGTTCAAGATCAACTACAAGATGTGTTAGCTGGTGTTTGTTAACTTAAGCTGCTATGACTGATACTGACTTAGTTTGGAGATTTGATTACTCTGTGTTTGTGATGTCAGATTAACATTTCAATAAATGCCTAGTCTTTAATTCTAGTTTTATAACAGATTTAGTGCCAGTTGCACAGAAGTAGCTGTTTTAATCAGTAATGACACCTAATATTAGCCACCACGACTACTTGGCATATCAGATGAAGTAGCAAAAAATCCTGAGAAAAGTGTATTACTGTAGCTCATGAATTTCATTTCCATTTGTAAGACAAAGAATATGTAATTTCTTCTCTGAAAAGTTGCATACTCTCACTTAAAATTCAGTTAAATGTCCATAAAGTGCACTCGTGCCATCAGAGCGCCTTCTGTTTTTTCAATAGTTCCTCTTTTTTGTTTTTTTTTTACATTCACAAGACTTTCAAGAAGGGTTTCAAAACACTGCCTGTGAATACTCTGGCACTTTACATGAAACACAGCATTAGTCAAAAGACAGTCTGCCTGAGCAGTGCTGATGAAGCCTCAGATGAAGTGTTTTTTCAGAGTTTCCTTGATTGGCCCTTAATCTACTGGCACCACAGACAAAGAGAGAGCTGCACAGATCCTAATGATGGCTGCAGCTTTGCTTAATGCTCAGATCTGCCTCTGGCTGACAGTAGCCTTCAAGTTTTAGTTAATGAAGTTATATATTGCTGCTTTATCATTGTGCTGGAATGCTTAATACTATCATCACCAAAATCATTACATTTATTGAATCATTGTATTTATTACAGCAAACAACAAGATAAATCTATGTTTTTGCAAATCAAATTGGTAACATTAGATCATAGCTGTATTAACCACAAAAAGATCTACTACTGATAACTCTAATTGTTAGATAATTTTGGGTGCGCTTATTGCATTTGGCAAAAAAACACATTTTATTTTTAACATCAGAACATATTGTTCTGTCCAAAGCTGTTTCAGCGGCTTTAACTCTGCCAGAAGTTTGAAGAGATATTGTGGAGTAACTACTCACTCAGTCACTGTTTTGGAGGACTTCTCTCGTTTGAAGGCCAGCTGGTACTTGAGGCTCTCCACCTCCTTCTTCATCTGGGGCAGGTCCATCTCATCCATGGTTGCAGTTTGATGTAGGGCTTCTCTACCTGTGCACAGCAAGAGGAGGGCAGAGTTATATTTATTCTGTTAAATAGTAGGCAGACACACTCAATACAACTCTGCCCTGCAGCAAGAACACCACCAAGTACATCTGATTTATAACCGCTGCTTAGAGATTCCACCTACAGGAAGGAGAATAGAGGCTGTTAAATTCGCAGAGTACAACCAAGTGCTGCCAAAACTGGCAGACCCACTTAACACCACAGGATATATTCAGTTGCCTTCTTTTGTGTCTTTTGGGCTGCATGTATTCACTTCATGGTAAGCCATAGCTTTTCTACAGCCTCCATAGTTGAATCTGCCACATGTAATTATGTTTGCAACCAATATGAGAAACATTTAACATGACAAACCTTGGTTTATCCTGTATGTTGCCACCTTTAGTTAGGTTATTTCATACAAAGATTAATGACAGTGAGGTAGAGTTGAACTGCTACTCAATACCTGAAAATGTTCTGCTTCTATAACCAAAGAGAAGAAAAGGGACACCATGTACTGGCTCTATGTCCCATTTTGTCGTATCTTATTGCATGTGCTTCAGAAACATAGTGGTGTCCCAACACAAAACTTCCAAATAAGTGTAAAGCCACCCACTTCCTTCCACATCCCACTGCATCCAGGATTATATGAAGAAGAAAAAATTGTATAAGTCAAAAGTGCAGCTTGAAACTTAAATTTAAACAAGTGGTACAAGTGTGGTCTTGCCTGACTAAATTAAATTATAAATTACATTTTAAAACATCAACATACCTATAATTACTTGTTTCAAGTCAGAGTATGTGAAATATAGTAAGCTTTTGTATAAATAGTATGAAGTCACCAAAGTAGTTGAAAGTATATTTAATGAGTTGAAACAGTTCTCTCAAAGTAAACAGTCCAACTCAACAGACTGGTGAAACAGCTGAAAGTAGGCCAATGAAAGAGTAAGTAATGCAGTAATGAATAAATGCATTATAATGACAATATCCATTTTTAGATATTCTTTGGTACTTTTTCTTTTTAGTATTTTTGTGTTTATTCAATCAGTAGTGTTATATAACAAATTGATTCAAAAGAACCGGTGTTGATGAAGGTGTGCTCGAGTTAATTTGATCATCCAATAAAGGTGGGGGAGGGGGGTGTCCTTTGCAGCTCTCTCACTAGAGAACTGCTCTGGACCAACTCACGTGACACAGGCGCTTCTCAGATTGCTGAAGATTAGATTTTCGACACAAATCTTGCACTGAGTTTCTAAAACTGTCTGCATCTGCAGAATCTGAGCCACCCACCCAGCATAATACGATCAGTTCTCCCTTTACAACCTGCACAGACCAAAGCGTCAGTAATATGCACTTTACCAGGTCGTATCCCTTTCGTTTTGCACTGCAACACAGCGAGAGGAAATGCATTTAGCTTAAGACAAAATCTAGCCTATGGAGACAAAGATGGCACATTTGTGAATGATCTGAAATTAAAGTTAAAGCAGATATCAGTGGAATGTTTTTGTTAATATAAGTCCTAAATAGTCCTATTTTCCGTCAGCAATCACTTACATGAAGTATTTCAGCCTAAACACGAGTCTCTCCGTCACTCTGCTCTGCTGTAACCCGAGGAGAAAATTTTCCTTGTGGGATACAAGTGTTATCCAATGAGGGGAGAGAACGGCATGAAGGGCTGTGTGTGCAGCCAAGGGATGCGCGTGAATGTGGTGACGTAGCACGAGGACCAATTGATGCCTGACAAGGGCGGGGGCTGCTAACTCATGGTGCGTTCAAGGAAACTCGTACTTTGTGGTTTTCCTTCCTGTGAAGTCATACCAGTTCGATCTGGTACGAGTTCACGGGTCGGAAGTTACGAGTGGCCGTTATAGGGAACTTTCACAGACAACAGGACGGTAAAAACACGAGCTACGGGTTACCTGGAACGCTACCAAGTCGTAGTTGTGACTTGAAGCTGTAACTTACGGTTTCAAAAGCCTGCCTTGAACACAGCATTAGCCGAAACGGCCGTGCCGATGATATCTGCTTTAAATATTGGTTAGTGATTGACAAAATGTACTGGATTTAAAATTGTATTCATTAACTAGAATTGTGGAAACTAAAATCACCATGTGCTGTTTCTGGTACACTACAGCCTTGGGTGAGTGGAAGAAAGACACATGTAACCAGGTCAAAGTCATTGGTGTCTAAACTCCTGTGTAAAAGCACTCTAGTATCCAGGTTAACTGAGCCACAGAGATGATTTAAATATCCCTTTAATATAAGAGTTCTTTCTTTCTTTCTTTCTTTCTTTCTTTCTTTCTTTCTTTCTTTCTTTCTTTCTTTCTTTCTTTCAGAAATAAATAAAACCAACAACAAATGAACTACACCTGCTGACACTGTCTGTTTGTATTGATTTATTATACAAGATGTGTTATAAAGATGATTGAGCTTCATGAGATGTTGATAAAAGTCATTTAGTGTTGTTTAGAGCTTGGCTGTTGCCTGCTGTAAATGCTAAAATGTCCTGGCTCTACTCAGCACACAGTTATGACTGTGGTGTTAATCTTCGCCACTCACTCTCAAAGGTCAATAGGCTATAGTCAGTATATGTAGTACATTTTACAGCCCACACATACACATTCAGTTGAAAGGTTAGAGTGAAGTGAAATGTATTTTGGGCCATGCACAGTTTACTAACTGGGCCGATTAGGAACAGAAAGTAATTCATCACATACTGTAGTCCATATTATAAATAATTCAACTCTGTACAGCAATGTTGTCTTCATTCTCTTCCACTGCACCTTTTTCTTTGTCTCTTCCTCTCTCCTGCTCCCTTGCACTCTCCACCCACACTCTGTGTCCACGATACTCTCTCAATAATACTCTTCCCTCCTTGAGTGTGTGCTTGTGTATGTGTACCTTTGCGTGTGTGTCTGTGTGAGTCATTTGAGGATTCGGGCGAGCCGAGTGCTTGTGTAGTCTGCACTCTGCTTCAACACAGAAAAAAACTATGGTATTTTTAAGGGACATTAAATAATACTTGATATTACGCAATTGTTCTTTATGACAGTTTAGTGAATGAGGGGGCATTTTTAGGCAGGAGACTGCAGCTCTGAATTCAACCACTTCACCATGGTCAGGATGCTAAACAGCCATTTTTATGTTTGAATGCTTCTCAAAATCTCCACTTCTGTTTTTACTGTAACACGCAGGCTGTGGTTGAGAAACTAAAATGCCAAATAAAAGTGAAGATTAATAAAAATAATTTAAAAAAGAAAAACAGACCAATGCTTTTGTTCTGAATCTGTTGTTTAGGTCTGTGCAATCTTCAACACCAGAATGCAGTTTAAATATCATTGGTTAAAAGAATAGATGAACTAATCTTTCTTGCTAAGAGGTGGCCTATAGAAGATCAATACGGATGTCATGTTTTTAACACTGTAAAGCTACAAGGCTACAGCTAGCTGCCAGTTAGCTTGGCTTAGCATAAAAAATGGTAACAGAATGTTTGAAGCTGCTTTCCCTCCTTGTTGCTACTCTTTACACTAAACTAAGCTATAACAAGCTGCTGGTTATAAGATTCATAACATATCAAGAATGCAATAACAAACTTTTTTTTTTTAAATCTTTTTTTTTTTTTTTCAAACACATTTAACACACAAAAGTTAGGCCTACATAATCAAACCAATTATTGTACCCAATTACAAATTATGCCTTAAGATGAGAAGTAGGTAATGATTCTTCCCTTTACAAAATGCATATTAAAACACGGGAACTAATCAAGTAGCCTTTGTGATAAGCTTTATGTATAGGCTACATGTGTTTGGCTGATTTATTAGGACAGACAAGAGACGGACTGGAGAAGGAAGTGTGTCCTTTAGCAAGTCTGAGGAAAACACCAGGTGAAATATTGAGGTGAAATAGTGTGTGTGTGTGTGTGTGTGTGTGTGTGTGTGTGTGCGCGCGCGCGTGCGTGTGTGTGTCCTACCAATATTAGACAGACAGAGAGAGGCAGAGCGACTGGCTGAGATCAGGTTTCAGCAGCATCCTCCAGAGACGACAGGAGGATTGAATGCTTTCCTTTTTCTTACTCTATCACTCACCATCTCCTTCATCCCTGTTTTCACTCTCTGCCTCTCTTCCACTTTCACTTCTATTTGTCCACTCTATCCATCTGTTTCTCTGCATCGGCCTCCCGTCCACCTCTTTGTCTCACTTCTTCTCAGTGTCTCTGTTTGTTTGCTGTCTTTACCATTTTTTCTCTACTAATTCATCGTCTTATCTTCTTTCTTTTTTTTCCATTCTTCCTCTGTCACCATCTTTTTGAAAGACTGCTGGGGTTGACCTGGCTGTAGGTGGCGGCTGATAGGACACCATGTACTGTACAGCTAAATTTCACTCCATACATGCCAGAAAATGCCCCAAAACACAAACCATCCGAATCAGCCATATTGATTTTGTATTCTGTAACAGCAGCTTTAGCATCAGCCTTCTACGACATGGTAGGTAAGTGCACCTAAAGACTATTGTCATTTCAATCCACAGAATCGACATCTGCAGGCTATAGATGGGAAGCCAACTATTATTACTGTACTTCTTTTTTTTTTTAGAACAATTTCTCTTCTTCATCTCAATGAAAAGTAAAGTCAGTGAGTGTTCAAGTGAATAGGAAAGTAGGCTACTGTCAGTTGATGGTGTCTGTTGGACACCACTGTATACATGTGGCCTACTGCAGTGGTTCTCAACTGGTGGGTCAGGACCCAAAAGTGGGTCGCGGACCCGTTCTGGATGGGTCGCGGACAGCTGGTCAAAAAAGTAAATAATATTTAATGCACATCTGATGTTGGACATGTCTTTTATTTTGAAAAATAACTTATTTTGAAAGGCACAGAGACACATGAACACATGCAGTTGTTATGGTCCTCCTCACTTTCTTATTATTTGCTCCATTTCTCTGAATGCAAAGATATCAGTTTCTTATTGATGTGGCCTGAATGCAGTTTTGTGGGTCTTTATTTTGTGCAATTTGATATTTATTCATTTTTGTGAATATGCTCTGAATGCGGAGATGCATTAGAAGTCAAATATATCGTTTTGTTGGTCTCCATTTTGTGCAGTTTGATATAACCCTATTCACTTCTGTACATGCAGTTGTCATGGTCCTCCTCAGTTTCATTCATGTGCCCTGAAATGTACTTTGCTCAATAAAGAGCAAAATGAGTTTTTAAAGGCTTTAAAAAAAAATTCTTGGTTTGAATTCTATAGAAGTGGGTCGCGACTTAATGACCATGGGAAAATGTTGGTCCCAGAGTGAGACTAGTTGAGAACCCCTGGCCTACTGTACATAAGGGGGACACAGTCCATCCATGTGTGCCATGCTGCTCAGTACAGGATGTCTGCTTTGGTTAAAATTGAACGTTATCAAGTTTTAAACATGTATGTTACTTGCATAACAGCTAAAGCGAGCCCACATATCCTCTTGGTGCACTCCAGTGGTTCCCCTAGAGCACATACCATAAAAGCTTACAGCAGCCTGTCATCCTCCCTCTCTCTCCTTGACTCTCTCTCTCTCTCTCTCTCTCTCTCTCTCTCTCTCTCTCACTGTCACTATCACAATGAAGGTAAAAAATGCTGCACTTATAACATGTATTTACCATTTGATAACCTCCCGAAGCACTACTTGTTAGTAAATCCAATCTATCAATGAATTATCAATAACATCCAGGTGGCTTAGGGATGTTTTATCTTTTTAAAATGTCTTTTTAAATAAATATGTGCCCTTATGTTTAAAGAAATATATGTATCCAATTTGAAATCATGGGTAGTTTGGTTGCAAGTTTACGATTACATGTTTATGTTGACACATTACATTCATGTAAGAAATGTAAGATCTTTGTGGTTTTTCACACTGTTTCACTCATGGCATTAGATTTTCTCAAAACATCTTTGTTGTTGGAAATCATAAGTATACAAACTTAATTTGTAGAGATGAGGTTACACACCTACAGAAGAGATTAAAACATGGATGGTCAGAAACATGAAGAACTGTTCTCCTAGGCTGTATTCGAAACCGCATACTATACTGCTAGTACGTACTGATTTGGCCAAAATGTAGTATGCAGTATGCAGTATGCAGTATGCGAACAAAAGCAAAATCTGCAGTATGCGAAAAGTTCCCGGATGTTGTACTGATTCGGAAAATATCTCCAGTATGCATCTGACCAGTCTACATCGCGTACTGTAACCCACAATGCAATGCTCCCCTGACGTCTAACCGTAACCAGAGCGTAACCAAAGACGGTAGTGTAGCCGTGTACCGTAACTATAGTTTAATAAAATAAAACTTAATGCAGACTGATTGGTTCATTGTAAAATATTTATTTATTTTTTGTAAATGTGGTGATTTCTGTACATAACGTTAGGCTCCAGAGCCCCGAGGCAGCGCTGCTTACACACAAGAAGCTTCACTTTACATTCAAACAAACTAATGCTACTGCCACAATTGAGATTTCATCAATGAGACCAACATTTATCTCCTGAAAATAATTTAACCAGCCGGTGGTAAACCTTTAAAAACCTGCGGGTAAGTTAATTAGCGACCGTTTTCTCCTCCGGAATGACGTCGTAGTGCTGGCCGGCCGAGCACGTCAGGAGCCGGGCTGCTGCCTCTGTGATGTCCTGGTCGCTGCGGAGCTTCACTTCTCCGAAAAACATCGGAGCAAACTTTTAAACAGCCGTCATTTGGATAAACTGGCCGTATATTTGGGGTCTTAACAAAAAATATTACAACTTAATAAAGTTACATAATTACAGCGCTAGAGCGAGAAATAAAACAGCTTTTAGCCTGTTTTACAGCTACTGCTACCGGTTGCCGTGAAATGCATTCTGGGAAACTCGTATACTGCATACTGCGATGAAAACGGCATCGGTCTGCTCAAGTAGTATACTGAATCCCACATTCAGTATGCAGTATACAGTACATATAACGCAGTATGTAGTAGGCAGTACGGTAGTATGCGGTTTCGAAAACAGCCCTACACTCGGGGAGAATATACTCATCTATTGTCACTCTATCCAATCCTCATCATGGGCCTACACATGAGTGGGGAAACAGGTGATGTTCAAGTCAGTTTAAACGGACAGTCCCCTATGAAAATAGTATGTTCCCATAGTATAAATTCAGATGTGAATCACCATATGAAATTTTACAAAAGCAGAAAGAAATGTATAAATATATAACAGTATTTCTGTATTTGTGTGACAGTAAGAATGTAGGTGTATGTCTTATAGTGTTGTCACGATACCAACATTTTGGTACCGGTATCGGTACCAACATGTTTTTCGATACTTTTCGGTACTTTTCCAAATAAAAAGAGAATACAAAAAATGTCATTATTGACTTTATTTTAATAGAAAATCTTAAAACTATAACATCAGTAAATCAGTAAACAATCACTGCTGCTACAGGATTAAAATTTAAATTTCCATCAAGATTAATCTGAACTCTTCCTAAATTAAAACATTAGTGGTCTTGTTTTAAAATGAATATCGACTTGTTTTCTTTGCATTATTTGAGGTCTGAAAACACTGCATCTTTTTTTGTTATTTTGACCAGTTGTAATTTTTGGGAGAAATTGTTATCAGTAGTTTATAGAATGAAACACAAACGTTCATTTTACTCAAACACACACCCATTGTTTCCCATGCATAGACCAATGTGTGGTGCAGCACTTTTTTTCCCCACACACACAAACACAGGCACATGGACAGGTGGCGCTGTAACGGTACTAATGTACTAACCCTAGAGTACTAACCATAATGTCTTATCTACATACATTTGGTAAAAACAATATTTCTAGACCATAATGAACCTCCTGTTTCTCCTCTCTCTCATGTATCCTGCACCTGTCACTATCCATTATCTTCTCTCCATCATTTTACCTTTTCCATTTTACTCTCCCCTTCTTCTTCTCAAATTACTCTGCCTGTTGTTTGCTCAATAACCGTTCATGTGTCCCTCTGTTTATCTTCTGCATTTCTGCTACCATCTAATTAAAACCTGGGCAAATTTTAGACCTCAGACGCCACGTCATGGTAAACATATCACTTGTACAAGTGGCTTATCCCTTTCTTACACTGTGAGGTTTAAATCAAAAACATGTGAGTGGGGGCAGGAAGGTTTTTACCCCCTCCATCGCCTTCTCACTTTCTTCCTCTCAATGCTCCGATATCTGTTTTCTGTCTGTCTCCTGCTGTCTTCCACAGATGACTCCTCACTAAGTGCTCCCTGTCCATTTTGACAAATTCCACACAGTTAATCCATTTCTCCACACATTAGCGATCTCTCTCTCTCTCTCTCTCTTCCTCTCTTTCTCTCTCTTTGTCACCCAGCTAGGAGCTTGTCAGCCATGTTTCTACCTGATAAAACCATCCAATATGACACAATACATCTCAACAAGCACTTGCATTTAAAGGTGATAATGACGTTTGTTGAAGAACCAATATCTCTTTTGTGCTGTGTCGTGATACGGCCACTTTTAACTAATTTCAAAACCTCGTCTGCTTACTGTCACTGAGAAGTCATTGTCTTCCCCAAATAAACTGCCAACCATCTGCCACTGACAGAAACTAAAAGCTTTGCTCCGTGCTGTCACAGGATACATTAAGGATGTGTATTGGCAGTATTCTGCTGGGTTTTGACTTCTATGTTGATACTTGCTCAGGATGTGTGGATTTACAGAGATACACAATGGTCTAAGTTGTATCAGCCCTCAGAATCAACTGTATATATTCATCAATCAACTTGACTGCGATGCTGCTGCTGTTGGTTAATTTATACAGTTTGAAGTGTTTTTTGGGGGTTTTTTTGCTGATGATGTAGGTCTGTTGGCTTCACTGAACTGTGACCTCCTCCCTCCACACAGGGGGCAGTTGGCAATCAAGTGTGAAACAGCTAGGCTGAGAGTCAGCACCTTCAGGTCTGAGTTCATGGTACTGCAAACACTTGATTTCTCCCCTGTGGATTGGAAACAAGTTATTGAGCCAGGTGAGAGAGCTGGGCAGAGAGCTCTGGATCTTGTTCATTCAAGAGTTGGACACAACATGGGTTTTCAACATAGACTGTGAAAAAGATGGATGTCGCTTTTGCAGCAGTTTTGAAGCCCAAAGTTGGCTCCTCAGCTGTCACCATCTTGCCAGTGCTCCAGTAAATCGCCAACATAAAATGAGTCAAAGAGAAGGGGGGGGGGGGGGGCTATCAAACCAAGAACTTTGGTGGATGCTGGCTTGTGTGACCACGCCCTAATTTAAAGTTACCATCCCGGGCTGGACTAAGGATCTGATAAGCACCCACCCCCTCCGTCCATTCAGGAGTCACCAAAACTGTTAAACAGACAGTTGCTAGGGACACCGCTCTGGTCAGAGTAGCACAGAGCAGAAGAACTATGCAGGATATTTACCATACGTTTCATTTTTGCCATCATTAAACAGCTTGGGACTAATAGTGATGTTAGATAAATGTAACTTGTTAGAGGGAGAGTGGAGGCTCTCTGCCTTCCACACCACTGCTGAGATCCAAACCTGCTGATCACAGCCCTGGACACCGTGAGTCTGTGACAAAAACCTGTCCCGTACACGTATATGATTTAGCAGTTTGACTGACAGACGGGCCATCCAACCAAAATTGTCTGAGACTAATTTGATTGGTGGGCCAGATTTTGGCCCCTGTTCCTTACACAGATGACCAAATTTCGTCATTGATATGTCAAATCACTTATGTCATCAATTACTGTCTAATACTTACCAGATACACTCAGATTTTATATTTTTGCCAAAAAATTAGCCGCCCGGAATGGAACCTTTAAGCAGAACTTTAAGCCATAAAATATGTGAGTTACCGTATATGAAAAATGTATCCCACGTACTGTTGTCATGAAGGATGAAATCAGCTGTGGAGACCAAAACTACTGGGTCCATACATGTGGGAGAGAGGTGGATCAGTTATGTAGGAATTATATAGGATCCACGTTAGTCTGAGGCAAGGCGAGGCAAGGCAAGGCAATTTTATTTGTATAGCCCGTTTTTACAAACAGTTTGTCTCAAAGGGCTTTACATTGCATCACAACAACATCCTCTGTCCTTAGACCCTCACATCCACTGAGGAAAAACTCCATGGAAAACCCTTTTAACAGGGAAAAATAGGAGAAACCTCAGGGTGAGCAACAGAGGAGGGATCCCTCACCCAGGACGGACAGACGTGCAATAGATGTTGTTACATACAAGAAAACAGTTTAGGCCGAGGCCAAAAAGAACTTGACTGGTTAACGCACAAATTTAATTTTTTACCTAAAGGTGGCGCTAAAGAAAATGTTAAGGGATCAAAGTTATTAGGGTCCATGCTATGGGCAGCATTAATGTCTGTGTCAGATTTCAGGACAATCCATCCCACAGTTGTGAGGACATTTTTATGAAAAACCACAAATGTGAAGGTCGTGGTGGCAGAGTCAGAGGACCGCCAAGGTTATTAGGGTTCATCGGCTGGGCACCATGAATGTGTGTGATAATTCAGTTGGGACCAAAGTGTTGGGCGGCCACTTGTGTTCGCCTGCTGCACAGGATCATAGTGTACTGTATGAGGTGTTTTCGCTGAATCACTGTAGAATAAACTTCCTGTCATCTCATACATAATGTGTACACCGTCTGTACCAGCGTCTGTGTCTGTGTTTGCACTGAAACAACAGAGCTGTGTACCTTCTGGCTGATTCACCAACAAGTCTGACTGACCCGGAGCTAAAAACTAATGAATAAACACGGTTGGTGCAGAGGCCGGTCTTCATGGCAGTGGTGTCATTTTTGCACAATTCATACTAGAATTAATGATTCACTGTTGTACTCTCGGCACATTATTCCCTCAAAACTGGAGCCATTACAGGTGGTGTAATGTCAAAAATTAAAACATAAAGTTGAGATTAGCAGTGTGAAGTGTTGGGTTCAGGTCTGGGTGTGTGTGCAGCCGTTTCTGCAGCGGAGATGGAGCTGTGAGTCTAAACTGGGACACGTCTCCACAAAGCGAGGCCACATTCGCCTCAAGATTTTTGCTCAAGTATCATAAAAGATGTCAAAGTTAATTACATTTTCTTTATTAACATTATTTTTGGAGAACTTCTAATCAAACATTTTCTTTCCCTCTACTCCAGCAGCTTCACATGTTTCAACAACTCACCACGCGACAATGGAGATTTGTTGTTCGGTCACATTGTGGCTTTCGGTTCGGCGTCCAAAAGGCTGTTGTGTGTGTGTATCTGTGTGTGTGGTGTGGTGTGATGTGCTTTTTGAGATATATTTGGGTGGGTGTGTGGAAGCAAAAGTGGGGTGGTTGTTTTAGGGAAGGGGTATGTAGGTCGCATGGTGATTTGGGTCAAAAGCATCCAGAGATTAACCTCTACCCCCGTCTCCTCCACAGCCTCTAACAGTGATGTAGTGCATGTGGGGCAGGTGGCAGTGTGTGAGCTGCTACCAGTGTTTCATGTGTTAAATTGCTCCGTTTTGACTAGTTGAAGGTTGAACTGTTAAACCTTAAAGGTAAAAAAAGGGACATACAGAGGTGAAGGTGAGTGAACGATGTGCAGATTGAAGGAATACGATCAGGATGAATAAGAGGTAGAGAGAGACAGATGAGGAGAAACAGTGAGCAACTCTTCTTGCCTCTATAGCTACTGCATTGTAAATAGAGACTAAAAATAGAAAGGAACAGGCAGAGCGCCTCTGACCAGCTGAGAGTGGAGACTAAGACAGAGAGAAGAGGCGCCGTGCCGTTAAACTGAGGAGGAGATGCTGCTGAGGATAATAAATGCCAGGCACTGACGGATGATGTTTGAGCTTTTACAACCATGGCGATCTGCACGGCACCTCAATGAGCTCCGAAGCCGCCGGGACCAGTCCAGCTGATACCACACACACCAGCACCCGGCTCCAGCAGTCCAGCAGTCGATCACATCTGATCAATACAGGCCTGAACCAGACTGGATGGGATACATGTGTGCATGTGTAAGGACACACTAAGGTCAGCCGTTAACATCTGCCTCCACTGCTGCCTCAGAGCGAGGGAGCCAAATCAGAGATCTGAGAGTGTGTGAGGGGAGAGCGCGAGGTGGAAAGTGGGGACTGGCTACCACTGCCTCAGTGAAGAGGTGGTTGTTAGTTGGCTTATTAGTATCATGGATGGATGACTGAACAGGCCCAGGGGTCCATGGACTAGAAAGTCAATCAAATGAACACAGATGAGATGATTACAAAGAGGCATATAACACAAACACAAGAGAGACACTAATAACTATAAAGAGAAAGAAAATCATTACAGAGATGCACAAAATGACAAAGAGAGGCAGAAGAACCCCACTGAGACACAAAAAGCAACAAAGAGGCACTTAAAGCTGTCATGTAATTAAGAAAGAATTTGCCATCTCTTTTTTTTTTTACACTAAATTAATTGTGTCTGTTATTCCTTGTAATAATACCCAATTAAAATTTGAGTCTTAGCAACTTTAATGCACCTCCTTTATTTATGAAAAAAATAGTCTGTCCCACTCTATAGCAGAACCAGGCCAGAGGAGAGAGGAGGAGGAGGAGGAGGAGGAAGGAGAGTAGCGAAAAAATGTAAGTTTTATATAATATTCGTGGGTACTAAGGCGTGTGTGTGTGTGTGTGTGTGTGTGTGTGTGTGTGTGTGTGTGTGTGTGTGTGTGTGTGTGTGTGTGTGTGTGTGTGCGTGTGCTGGGGAGCTGGAGGCGGACAAATCCTCCACCCAGGTTGTTGCACTTTGTGAAGTATAGCCTGCTCTTAAAATAAACTACTGATGACACACACAGCAGCATGTGTAAACAGTCTCTCAGCCTCCAATAAAGAGCAGGAAGGATTGGATTCACCAGGACATGTACACAGCCACTGTATCATGCAAACTGATGTTCTGCTGCAGAAAGGCCTGTAGCTAATGTGCAACCACAGACCCCCCCCCCCACTGTGGTGGTGGATGACTGGAGGTGTAGAGTGTGTGGCTGAACGGAGAAAGTCGCATCTCTTACCTCACTGATGCGCCGGTGGAGGCTGTTGCTCTTTCCAAGTCTGGCCGGTGCAGTTAAACCGGAGAGAGAGGGAGGGGGGGGGCAGCTGGAGCCGCACGCCGACAGCAGGACTTGGTGTCCCCCGGTGAGAGCAGACTAGTGTCCGTGGAGTTTGTTGGTGTCAGGGAGGCGGCGCGCGCTCTCTGTATCCACTGGAAAAGATGAGGGATAAAATCCGCAGTCTCCCTGGAGTAGAAGGAGGCGATGACGACCAGTCTGAGTCTGAGTCTGTCTGAGAGCTGGAGGAGGACTCTTCTTCTGCTTCTGGATGGCCGCTGAGGCTTTGCCCGGTTGAAAGAAGGGAAGAGGAGGAGGAGGGGGGCAAGAGATAACGAAGCGGACAAGTTAACGAGACGGTCCGGTGCGCGCTCCGCCGTACACTGGCCGCTCCGCTGCTGGGATCCTCCTATATGAGCGGCTGTGCGTGTGCGCGTACACGCGTGTGCGCGTGTGTGTCTGTGCAAGAGAGAGAGAGAGTTGAGTGAGGGAGGATGCGTTTAGAGAGTTGACCAGGCTGAGGCGGAGGGGGGGTGTGGGGGAGGGCTGAGCAAGTACCACAGTGCCACAGTCAAGGAAGCAAAGACTTCAATCTGTCCTCCCTCTCCCTCTCTCTCTCTCTCTCTCTCTCTCTCTCTCTCTCTCTCTCTGTGTGTGTGTGTGTGTGTGTGTGTGTGTGTGTGTGTGTGTGTGTGTGTGTGTGCGCGCGCGCGTGCGTGTGTGTGGACCCTTTTTCACCCCCATTGCCAGACTCTGGATTTCTGCCCTAATATGGCCACTTATAGCTCCATCTGCAAAAGGCAGATTTAGTTTCCCACTGAGAGGGGGAGAAAAACATATTTGGGTTTGTTTTATTTCACATGTGAGAGATACTGCATTAGAGCTGAGACACTACTCTACAGTACTATACATGTTGTGTGTAGCTTCACACCTCGACCTGTGTGAGACAGACTGATGTATTTTAGTTCACAAACCCTTCCCAGGGTGCACTGCTGCTTTCAGAACATTTTCATAAGACCATTCAGTCGGCGGCAGAAGAATCACTTTCTACATTGATAATCATGAAAATTAAAATTCCGTTTCAGAGAACAGACTGAAAAGAATGATAGACATGAATAAAGAAAGATCACGGTCAAAATCAAGCACAAAAGCAGCTGGGAACAGAGCTCTGATCACCAACTGGTGAGGTGTATAGAAAATATTAGATTTTCTTGACTTTAGTATGATAAACTCACCAATGGTTGGTTGAAAACCACCAACAGTGGAACCACCAGAGGTTTTTTTTTCATGTAGTTAGAGTAAATTGTTTTCAGTCATTGAATACATTCATCTAGCCCATAAAAACAGATGCACACATAAGGAATGTCTCATTTCACTGGAGAATCAATGTTTGATTGTTAAACCTGACAACTCAATCAGCTGTGGCTCATAATTAATAAGAATATGGTAGATTAATAAACATGAATAACTACATCTCCATGGGATATTTCATATGCAGAACTGTCAGAGTATTAACATAGTATTATGCATATTGTACGTTCATTGTGAGACACAATTTCACAAATTCACATGTGCAGGTCACACGCCAGTCTTAGTTCAAAATGAGTGTAGGTGAAACATCTGGAATAGTTGAAATACATCACAGATGCTGTGGTTGAAATACAGGCACTGGATTTAGTTGAGTTAGCAGCTAAAACACAAGTTAAATTACCAAATAATTTGTTATTACTGAGTGAAGTTGAAGAGTCAGCAGTGAATGAAGTTGTGATGTCAGCAGAAGACAAAGTGCTGCAGAGGTTGGGAAGTCAATGGAATTTGAAATAGAAGTGAAAGGAGTTGAAGTGTCAGGTGCAGTGGAGGTGCTGAGAGATATTAAGGTTATTTCAACTGAGGGGCGATGTGAGTTGAAGTGTGAGCTGAAGTGTAAGAAATGAATGCAACAACAGCAGCAACAGTGATTTATTTGTAATAAACAAGTAGATAACATGATTGGTGACCTGCAGAGACTCAAACAGGAGGCCCATTAAAAGACATAGCTGTACTTGACAAGCATGGGTCGCTGTAGATCTCACAATACAGTAATTAACATATGTAAACATACATATAATTGATTACTACCCCTTTAAATCGATTATGAACAGTAGTGAGGAGCAGTCAGGGAGACAGTAAGTGGTGGCTGCATCTGTCCTGTCCTCAGAGTTTGCATTCAGAGCACAGCAGCAGACCTTCCTGCTGATATCCACTCCTGGTTATCAACAAACTGGTCTACAGATAGGAGTCCAGTCCAGACAGCACTCCACTCGCTCTATGATAACATCACACTAAATGACTTTCAGCCCAGTGTTTTGCCTAAACTGGTCATCTGAAAATGAATCAGCAGATTTGAGGATGTTGGCACCAGCTGTCAGCAGTGGTCCTGTAGTATGAGACAGGACCCAGGACTCGAATGCAGCATCTCTAAATCAGATGATGATTTGTGCTGATAGTTCAAAGACAAGATTAGTATGAAAACATGGTTTAAAGGACTTGTTTGGTATGTTAGGAAACAGGACTACTGACTTGCCAACAGTTGGAGTAGATGGTAAAATAATATAAGCCTATGTAGTTAGCTTAGCTGAACATAAAGATTGACAACAGGGGGAAAAGGTTAAAGCAGAAGTAAGCGATCCGGTGGTTTTGGCTAACTCCCTGTCAGCAGATGGAGTTAGCAGTCCCCACCCTCGTCCCTACGTCACCACATTCACGCGCATCCCTTGGCTGCACACACAGAGAGGACCGCCCCTTTATGCCGTTCTCTCTCCTCATTGGATAAAAGTTGTATAATACAAGGAAAGTTTTCTCCTCGGCTTACAGCAGAGCAGAGTGACTGACAGACCCATGTTTCAGACCAAACACTAAGTGATTGCTGTCGGAAGATAGAACTATTTAAGACTTATATTAACACAAACATTCCTCTTACTTCTCAGTCTGCGCACCTGCACTGGCTAAAATCATCTACGTGTATAATCATATATTTACCACAATACCAATTCTATACTAATTCCAAAATACAGAAAACAGAGGCTGCATACACACACCTACACATTGTCAGTGAGCAAGGAGAAGTTTAAAGGGATAGTTCAACATTTTGGCAAATTGGCCCGTTGCCATAATCCCTATAGTCATAGCAGTAGGTTCGTTACCTTCATTTGCCAGTGTAAGATATGTTTAGAGATAACGACGTGGCTTACATAGATAACTGGACCTCCTTCTGGGGAAAGACTGGTCTGATTCGGAGAGATGGCGTCCATCCTACTCTGGATGGCGCATCCCTCCTATCAAGGAATATAGGGAACTTTATTCGCCATGCTAATCCCTGACAAGCACCCAGAGTTCAGACCAGCAAGCAGAGCCGCAGTTTAACACGCCCCTCTGCTGGGTCCTTCGTGTTGTCACCCACCCAGCCTATAGAAACTGTGTCTGCCTCGAGGCTGTCTAAGCCTAAACCCGAATCTAGAGGAGTTGTCTATAGCAACTTAGTTAAAATCAAAACCACTGCTCCAGCAAGCCAACCTAATAGAACTATTAAATGTGGTTTGCTCAATATTCATTCTCTCCCATCCAAGTCTCTCTTAGTGAATGACTCAATTACAAGTCACCATATTGACATATTAACACTAACTGAGACCTGGTTGCAGCAAGATGAATATGTTAGTTTGAATGAATCTACCCCTCCTAGTTACATTAACTGTCATGTGCCTCGTAACACAGGCCGAGGAGGAGGAGTGGCTGCTATTTATCAGTCAAATCTGATTATCAACCAGACATAATAGTTCATATAATACATTTGAAAGCCTTACTGTCAGCCTCTCTCACCCAGACTGGAAAGTAGAAAAACCACTCTTACTTGCTGTAGTGTATTGTCCTCCTGCACCTTATTCTGAGTTTAGAAGAATTCCCTGACTTTCTGTCAAATTTAGCAATGAGCTCAGACAAAGTCATTATAGTAGGTGACTTTAACATTCATGTGGACATCGATGATGATTGTCTGGCTACTGTATTCAAGTCACTTTTGGATTCAGTCGGCTTCTCTCAGAGGGTAAACAAACCCACTCACACTTTTAATCATATCCTTGACTTAGTACTCACTTATGGAATAGAAGCTGACCGTGTCACAGTTCTTCCTCAGAACCCCGTCTTGTCTGACCATTCTTTAATAACATTTGAATTTACTTTAACAAATTATATCCTACCTGGGAAAAAATCCCGCTACAGTAGATGTCTATCTGACACTGCTGTTTCTAGATTTAAAGAGCTTATTCCAGCAGAGCTTGCTGCCACATCCTGTAACCATATTATGGGCAGTGATGCTGATTTCACCTAGCCTCGTAAACCAGCCTCTCGCGGAAGTGCATTCCATTTCATTCCGAGGGAGAGTCTGGCCTCATCCCCATTCTAAGCGTTTGGACTGAAACCCTCAGAAGGCCGAGCCAATCAGCGTCGCCCGCTGTGATTGACACAGCACGTTGGCCAATCAGGGACCGACTGGTGCAAAGCCCCGTCACTACACCAACTTGCTGATTGGCTGAATGGGGTTGTCTGTCAACGCTACTACCAAAGATATTAAACCGTCTTTGCTACTACTCCCGCCCAGCTCCTGCCCACCCCAAACGCTTAGAGGGGGGATGAGGCCAGACTCTCCCGAGAAATGAAATGAAATGCATTTCCGCGAGAGGCTGGTTTACAAGGCTAGATTTCACCCCCACACAGGTGGACTATCTTGTGGATAGCACTGCGGCAGCGCTCCTTGGGACACTTGATGCTGTAGCTCCCCTGAAAAAGAAAGTTATCAACCAGAAAAGAATAGCTCCCTGGTACAGCCCAAACTTGCGCTCTTTGAAACAGAAGACCAGACAGCTGGAAAGGAAAACACATTCCAGCCAACATGAGGAAGACCGTCAAGCCTGGAAGGATAGTTTATTAATATATAAAAAAGAACTCCGTAATGCTAGAAGCAATTACTATTCATCTTTAATAGAAAAGAATAAGAACAACCCCAGGTTCCTTTTCAACACTGTGGCCAGGCTAACCAAGAACCATAGTGTCGTTGAGCCATCCATCCCTCCAACTCTCAGCAGTAATGACTTCCTAACTTTCTTTACCGAAAAGATAGTTAATATTAGAACGAAAATTGCTAGTAATGGACCACAGATTACAGTACCCACCCAGCACCTCCCAGACTTGGTACACACACGCAGTACCCAGGTCCAGACTCTCCACTCGTGGAGACAGAGCCTTCTCAGTCGCGGCTCCTAAGCTGTGGAACAGCCTACCTCTCCATGTTAGAGCTGCACAGTCTGTTGAACATTTTACAACACTTTTAAAAACGTATCTTTTCTCCTTGGCGTTCACTCCCAGCTAAGCAAGCAATCTTGGTTCTCTCTCTTTCTTTCCCTCTCTCTCTCTTTTATTCTTTCTTTTTAATCTAGATTTGTTTTAAAGTGACTACTATCCCTTGTGTTGTTTTTAATTATTTGTTGTTTGTTGTAGTGTTTGTGATTAACTGTGTTGTGCTTTTGCAATTGTACAGCACTTTGGTCAACTGAGGTTGTTTTTAAATGTGCTTTATAAATAAACTGTGACTTGACTTGACTTGACACTTGGACAGCTTCTCTCCCATCGACCTGTCAGACTTAACTTCTGCAATTACTTTTTCCAAGTCAGCCACATGTCTGCTGGATCCAGTCCCGACAAGAGTACTTAAGGATGTCTTCCCCTTAATTAACATTTCTTTTCTGAACCAAATCAATCTTTCCTTAGCCACAGGCTACGTGCCACAGGCCTTCAAGGTGGCTGTCATTAACCCTTTACTTAAAAAACCTTCTCTTGACCCAGATGTCCTAGCCAACTATCGGCCTATATCCAACCTTCCTTACATCTCTAAGATCCTTGAGAAGATTGTCCTGAAGCAGCTACATGAACATCTGCACAGCAACGAGCTCTTTGAAGCTTTCCAATCTGGATTCAGAGAACACCATAGCACTGAAACAGCACTTGTCAAAGTCTCTAATGATCTTCTTATAGCTTCAGACAGAGGTCTCGTCTCTGTACTTGTACTTTTGGACCTCAGTGCTGCATTCGACACCATCGACCAGCATCCTGCTGCAGAGACTAGATCATGAAATTGGGATTAAAGGACCTGCCCTAAAATGGTTTAAGTCATACTTATCTGACAGGTTTCAATTTGTTAATGTTAATAACGACCATTCAGAGTATAGCAGAGTTACGTATGGTGTACCGCAGGGTTCAGTCTTAGGGCCAATCCTCTTCATTCTTTACATGCTCCCATTAGGTGGCATCATTCGGAAGCACTCAATCAATTTTCACTGTTATGCGGATGACATGCAACTCTACTTGTCCATGGAGCCAGATGACAGAAGCCGCCTCATCAATCTGCAAGACTGTCTGAAAGACATTAAATCCTGGATGTCCTCTAACTTCTTGCTACTGAATTCAGATAAAACTGAGGTCATTGTGTTTGGACCTAAACATCTCAGGGACACTTTCTCTAATCAGATCGCTACTCTAGATGGCATCACCCTGACCCCGAGTACAACTGCGAGGAACCTTGGAGTCATTTTTGACCAGGACCTTTCCTTCAGCTCCCACATAAAACACGTGACTAGGACCGCCTTCTTCCATCTGCGCAGTATCACTAAGATTAGGAATATCCTCTCCCAGAGTGATGCTGAGAAACTAGTGCATGCATTTATCACTTCTAGGCTAGACTACTGCAACTTTCTCCTGTCAGGATGTCCGAAAAACTCTCTAAAGAGTCTCCAGCTGGTCCAGAATGCCGCAGCAAGGGTTTTGACAGGAGTTAGGAAGAGAGAGCACATCTCTCCCACTTTAGCTTCTCTCCACTGGCTTCCTGTAGGATTTAGAATAGACTTCAAAATCCTTCTGCTGACTTATAAGGCTCTTAATGATAAAGCTCCAACCTATCTGAAAGAACTAATCATTCCTTAGCCCTTTGAGACAAACTGTTTGTAAAAACGGGCTATACAAATAAAATTGCCTTGCCTTGCCTTGCCTAGAGTGGTAGAGCCGAGGGAAACCAAGGAATCCCATTAGCCTCCGTAGCATAGCTCTGAGCAGCTCGCCGCTCTGCTCTGCCATTCTAAAAATAGCTTGCACCGACAATTAAAGTTAACGAACCTACTGCTATGACTATAGGGATTATGGCAATGGGCCAATTTGCCAAAATGTTGAACTACCGGTATGCCTTTAAACTCATTTAAAACACATCAAATGAAAATATTAATTTCCAAAGTCAGTATTATATTTCAACAGGCTAGACGGTAAACACAGCCCACTAATGTTGTGTGACAGCTCATATTTAGAGCTGTCGCTATACGTTAGTCTGAACGAGCTAATGTTTGCCTTTGTGAATGCTGTATTTAGAGCATTGATACATCAAGTAGTAGTTGTTTCAATTTCCAAACAGAAGCATGTTATTAAGTCACCCTGATTTCTGTGCACAGATCCAGATGTTTGTCCAGCTACTGACCTACACTGTACCTATAGGCACTACTGTAAACTAAACATGACTAAACATCTCCATACACCAGCCCTGGTGTGTTTCTTGTTTGTTTGTTTTCCACAATTCGGACCTGTTGCTGCTGCCATTCTACATTTAGTTATTATTTCTTATTTTATCATCTCCTTCTCTTCAGAGGTACCATACTGCCATCGTCCTACTCAATCTATCACAGCCTCGGTACCTACAGCCCTGAAGAACTGGCTTTCATGACATCCCTGGTTCCGTCTCACTGGTTTAATCCATATGTGGCAGGATGAAGGAGGGCCCGGGCGGGGTTTGAAGCCTAGTCTAGTAAGAGTAAGAGTAAGGGCCCTAGTTTCTTGGCGCAGCGCAGGTGGCGCAAGGTAACGCAGCTGGTCTAATGCAAGTTTCGACCAGCGCAGCCTAGCGCAAAGTCAGATTGGAAGATTGGCAGATCGCACTGCGCTGAGATAGGCGTGGCCGCGCAGCAGGGGGAGGCGTCACAGATTCAGCTTGGTGCAGTGGAAGTTTTGTGCGAAAATGTCCCGCCGAGGTTGCGCTGAAAGCTCGCCACCTCCAACCAGGTCTACTCTCAGCGTAGGGCGGAGCGCAGCAGGTGCAGTGGAAGTTTGACTGACTGACCTGCAGTGCACACACGTCACCAAGACCTCACAGGCAGGTTTCCACAGTTCCAGACACATTTCAATGCAATAAATATCCACAATAACCACTATTTAATGCAACTAACGGAATCAACACGTGAATTTATATCTATATAGATTGTCCCGTCACATCTGACGTCAGATCAAAGCAGAGATCAAAGGCTGTCGGTGCGTAAAGGAAACTCCACCTGAATTAACACAGCAGGGACGAACTGGCACTGAAAAGCAGCTGTGGATGTCCCAAGCAGGACTGAGGGTGGATGACTGTCGCTGCCGTGTTGAGATACCACCCTGCCCTTGTGATGATCGCTTTATTTATTTATTTACTTATTAATTCATTAGCGCGAGCGACCGCATCACGCAGCCGTAATGAAAAACAAAACACAAATCTTCATCTCTCTTAGTCCACCACAACAGCCTCGGTATCAGATAGTCAGTATATAGCCTACTACAGTATACTCAGCATCTCTATCACAGAAAAAAAAGAGAAAAAAAGAGACGGACAGAGAGAGGGAGAGAGAGGAGGACAGAGAGAGAGAGAGAGAGAGCGTCCTTTACGCTGATTTCATTCCGCATGGTGTTTGCTTATGTTGTGATTAGTGTAGCCTACACCTCTCATCTTGCTTACACAGGGTTTGAATAAATGTGAGTTTCTTTATTAGTTTATTAGTTATTAGTTGTTGTTTCTTACACTGAGCACCGGTTCTCAGTGTATCAGATCAATCCTGGTTAAGTATATTAGTAAACTCATTATTGGTCACTCTGAGCTCGGACCTCCGGACCAAAACAGCTGTTTCCTCCTGGGAGAGGTTCGGCCTCTGGCGTCGCTGTCTCCTCCGTCCATGTCAAAGTATAAAATGACAAACTTGCAGTGCGCATCACCCGCGGCGCAGTTAAAGGTGAGGAGAGGAGCTCCTTTGATTGGTGAAGATCCGAATCGGCTGTGTTAATCCCACTTCTCCTCCTCCTGTCTCCCTCCCGCCCTCTCTCCTCCCCCTTTGCCGTTTGCGCCGGTGGGAGGGACGAGGGGAGGGCTTGCGCTGGTCTAAGTCTGACTGCGCGGCCCACCAATCTTGCGAAATGGACCTGGGCCACACCCCGTTGGCGTGGCGAAGCTGCGCTGATGTTAGACTTCACCTGGTCTAAGAAACTAGGGCCCCAAGAGTCTGGTAAGAGTCATGTGCGTTGGGGCGGTGCGTGGCGCAGTGGGTAGAGCGGCCGCCCCATGTAGAGGCTACAGTCCTCGCCGCAGGCGTCCCCGGTTCGAATCCCGCGTCGGGCAGACCTTTCCTGCGTGTCATTCCCCCTCTCTGCCTCCCCATTTCCTGTCTATCTCTACTGTCATCACTATCAAATAAAGGCAAAAAGCCGAAAAATATACTTTAAAAAAGAAAAAAAAAGAGTCATGTGCGTTGACCATTCGACCAAAGGAATATCCCTGTGGCCAAGTAGCCAGGCCACATGATCAATTGGAGGTTGGACTGTCAACTGTCAGCATGGAGAGATCGCCACATTCAAGGCTTGGTGTGACAATCACCATCTTATGTTGAATACCAAAAAGACCAAAGAAATGATCTTCGATCCCAGGGGAGTGATGACCCACGACCAGGTGATTATTGATAATAATGTGATTGAACAGGTGCACACTTTCAAGTACCTTGGTGTTATGATGTGTAACTCCCTGTGCTGGAGCGCCCATGTTGATTATCTGTGCTCCAGACTAGCCCAAAGGCTTCATTTCTTACGCAGGCTCAGGCTGTTCGGAGTCCGACCTGAGATCATGCTCATCTTTTAGAATTCTGTTCTTGGTAGCATCATTAGATATGGAATGGCGGCATGGTTCGGCACACTAACAGTCGAAAACCAGACTGGCAAATATAGTGAAAACAGCAATGAAAGTAATCGGGTCAAATAACCAACCCCTGCCCTTGCAGTCTGTTTATGAGACTTCTGTAATCAGACAGGCAAACAGAATCTTGGGAAACGCTTTAGCAGAGGTCTTCAACAGGGGGTCCGCGACCCCTAGGGGGTCCGCGGAGGTACTGCAGGGGGGTCGCGAAAGTTTTGGTTGAGGGAAAAGAAATATGACAAAAGATATGGAAGTTATGAAAAAAAGATCTATAGGGGCGTTCCCTGCTGCTGAACATCGGATTTTTACATACAAGTCCTCTGTTTTCCTATAATATAGGTGTCAGGCGAGACTTTGTATCGCATCTGATACAAACACTGCGCACCGTCTCTCTCTCACTCTCTCTCGCTCGCTCACTCCCCCCCACCCCCCTCTAAAATCAGCCCGATGGCGGGCGCGCGCACACACACACACACACCGCAGTCAGTGGTGTTGTGTGACACTTGGCCCCTGAACCGTCAGCTACACAACGATGGGACTTTAGTTTTCATTCTCCATACACACTCGTTAATTAACAGGACACACTCATACGATGGTGACATTAACGTTATCATGTGCTTGTACTGTGATGTTGTTGTCATGTGGCTGTTGTGTGCTACCATGTGTTTCCTGTGTTGTGTTTGTTTGTATGGTGATACAGTCTTCAGTCTGCACTTCTGCCCACAATGAATTTCCCTCTGGGAGAATAAAGTATATCTTATCTTATCTTATCTTGTCACACATAGTCAAACCAAAATGTAAAAACAACAATTACTGAAGACTCTGCTGGTTGCCTGGCAACTGCTCCATGCCAAGTGTAACCCAGGTCCCATGTAGTTAAAATAAAGCTAGAGTGGTTAATACTATGAGACTGGGCCTGGGCTCGTTGTAGGAAAATACAACTTTTTTTATGTTACTTTTAGAATGTGTACCTTTAATGTTTACTACTTTAATAATAATGACCACCACAACTGTACTTTAAATGCAAAAATATTCCTTCACAGGTATTTATTGACACAAAATAAGAAATAAGATTCAAATGCATTCTAAGAAAAATAAATAAAAGCACAATTCACAGTATGACTAAAGAGATTTTGAAAATAGACTTCAGTTTCTTTCATCCTCTTCACACTTTCCTTTAACTTAAAAGAAAACCTTTTTTGTTAGACACTTTCAAAATAAAATACCTTCAGTACCTTTTTAAATACTTTTGTTACAATCAAAAACACTTTACTTTTCAAAAGAATACCTTTTGTTTTTATACTTGAAAATAAATAATATTAATCCCTTCTCAGAATCTTTAAGTTACCTTCAAAACAGTACTCTTTAATTCACAACAACACAAAACTCAGAAATGTACCTGTGGGCCCACACATTCATATGAAACACACTTTAAATGAGAGTTACCGTAAAACTTCAAATAATGGCCGAGTCCCAAATTGCCGCCGGTCCCAATTAACCGCCGGGTGTAGCAAAATATTTTTTATATTAAACGCCCACCCCATATAAACACCGGGTCAAACGTTGTTTTTTCTGGTTGCCAAAAAATATTCTCTGCAAATATAGCGGGTGTCTCTAGACATTAAAGTCGGCCGAGGACTGACGAGACGTCAGCTGGTTGCTCCTGCCCGGTCTGTCCTCCCCTCTCATCCGCACTTCAGCACCTGTCCTGGGCTGCACCGTGTCGGCTCGGCTCGGCTCGCTCCTCGTTTTAAATGACTTCACTCCTTTTTTTTTTTAAGTATATTTTTCGGCTTTTTTGCCTTTATTTGATAGTGATGACAGTAGAGATAGACAGGAAATGGGGAGGCAGAGAGAGGGGGAATGACACGCAGGAAAGGTCTGCCCGATGCGGGATTCGAACCGGGGACGCCTGCGGCGAGGACTGTAGCCTCTACATGGGGCGGCCGCTCTACCCACTGCGCCACGCACCGCCCCTACTTCACTCCTTTTAAAAGTAGCGTAAACAGCCTACTGTTATCTGATTACTCATGCGCGTATTTAGTTAGGCTATAGCTACGTTGCATTATTATTAGTTATAGACCTACTTCATTCAATCAACAACAACAACAAAAAAGAATAGAGGAGCGAGCCAACAGGTGCTGAAGTGTGGGAGAGGAGTGGAGAGACTGGGCGTCCGCAGGGTTTTTGCAACTTGCGGCAGATCAGAGAGGGCGGAGGACCGACATGACGGGGGTCTCGGTCTCCTGGTACCTGTGCGGTCCAGGGCGGTGGAGGTCAGCGAGACCGAGAACGAGTCCGCCCTGGCCGTATTTACAGTAATGCCTTGAGAAACACACGTATCGTTCCACCGCCGCCTGCCGCCACAGAGTGAAGCCTCTTTCCCCAGAAGGAGGTCCAGGTTGAACACTATTAATAAACGCAGGTCCCAAATAAACGCAGGTCCCTAATAAACGCCTGTTGATTTGAGCGATTTAAGCAAATAAACGCCCGGGCCTTTATTTGGTGTTTTACGGTAAACCCGTTGCAGGCCTGTTTATTGAAGCTTGTGTGCGGTGGGGCCTAAAAACTGTAATGGCCGCTTCACTCAAAGCTGAGCACAAAATAAAAGCACGTGCATGTGTATGTTAGTACTCACGAATCCAGGGTTTTAGTTAGTAGGGGTAGAAGGGGAATGGGGGATGAAAGTCTCACGATGATAATGGCAATGGCGGTGGCAATGATGATCCAAACACACATTCGCGGGCAATGGCGTAGCGAAGGAAGAAAACACACAGCAGCAGCAGGACTCGGCACGACACAGCCGAACGCAGAACAGGGCAGAAGAACACCGGCAGGGCCACCGGCTGGAAACCCGTCTCTCTCTCCAACGTCCGTCTCCGAATTGAGCCACAATATCAAACGCTATCTCATGTCGAATTGGCATTAGCTTTGCTTTAGCTTCAAAAATATCACAATGCAAAAGCTACGATATGCAGGCACATTAGCACTGAATGCTACCGCTAGCTAGCACGTCGCTAACCTCGTTACACATTCAGTCTCGGTTCACTATAACAGTTAGATATAGCACAAAATACAGGCATACACATTATATTCACCTCTTGCAGGTCACACAGAAGTTTATATCAGGACCACGAGTAGTCGACCTCCACGATAAAACTTAATGCTTCCCACACAACACGATGCCTCCTCTCTTTAGCTCTCTGGTCGATAGCTTCTGGCTCTTTCCTCATGCGTGCTCACTACTTCCCACACTAACCTGCGGCACTAGTCCCGCCCCTTACACGGTGACTTTACTCTGATTGGCTCGTGAGTTTTAACTAACCAAAGGTAAAACAGGAATGAAATGATTGACAGGTGACAGGTAACAGGTTAGGTTACACACATAAGGCTAGTTCGAGATGAACTGCGCCTCGTCTGGACGGTCGGCGAGAGCAGGCGGCAGCAGCAGGGGGCGGTGACAGAAAGCTGCAGTCAAGTCGGACAGTTTCCAGCCGCCGTCAATACAAATAGGAAGTCACCAAAGTATATATTTCTTATGCTGTACTGCAGTTGTCCAATAAATAACCAATATATTTCTCAGGATATAAGTTTGATTCAGTGTGAATATTTTTTTAAGCAGTATAGGCCTACAACATGAGATTCATATAATCTAGCATTATACAACGACACGTAGTGTTTGCAGTCCTAACTAAGAGCCAATCAGCTCATGATCCGGCGGGTTTCCCATCATGCCCTGAGGCTGCAGGCGGTAGCAGTCGGTGGAGAGCAACTGCGGCGCCTGGCTCTAAAAACTGCGGCCGCCTTGATCTCGTGAGGTTATCGTTGCAGGCGCGTGCATGACGTCAGAGCAAGTCGGGATCAAGTCGGACACAAATCTAACCGGCATGCTGATCACCGGCGATCGATTCTGCGCACGCCTGGCTCAATCTCGAACGCACCTAGTAACACGGCTTCTTCCTCTCTATTTTTTATCTCGGATCACAGATATTTCACCGATTTAATGAACTTAAAGACCTTTATATGAATTTATCTTTTAACTATAAATAGTCTTATTTACTTAACTGTACATTATATTTATGCTTTTAACCAGCACACATTTGAACAGTTTTTAACAATTATGAACTCTATTTATTTATGAACTTTTTTAATAAAGCATATTATTATACTGTTAATTACTTTTTATGCTCTGTAACTTATATGATTTTTGTGCAGGGCTACACAAGGAATAGGTTTTTTATTGATTAACAAGATATAGCTAAAAATGTGTTCATCAGTGAGCTATAGATGTTCTGGTGGGTGAATGGTGCTACCCACCAACTGAGGTCCAGTGTTGATTTTACAGATTGATATCAGGGCCACTTCAGGCATATTTTAATCGTATAAGACCAAAATCTGATCCTTTCCATCATAAATTCTGCTTTTGCTTGTCCACTTCAGCCTGCTAGTGTTGGAGCAGCACACCACTATCCTTAGACAGCTCTATAGTGTAAAGACCAAGCGAAAATTACAAGGTGTCTGACAATTGCTTCTGACAAACAAGTTGGCAAAATACATGGATTTTGACAGAGCCGTCATCTCTCCCCCAGTGTAGAAAACATTCATGTAGCCGGGGCACACAGACACACTTACTTTCTAAATGAGAAACATCACCCGTGGTAGGTCATTAGATGTCACTAATTAACATCAGCTCCAAAATTAAACTGGTCTGTTGTCATGTTTGTGTCTGTACTCGTCAGATTGTTTGTGAAGTGAAAGGGGCATCACTGTATAATCACGAGCAGACTGTTTGTGGAGTCCAACAGAGTGACTCTGATGGTTTTTGATCACCAATCACTTTAGGTCAGTTCACATCATGTCTCATTCTCCCAGTGCAGCTCTAATCTCCATCATCTTATCATCATTAATTATAGTTTTGGATCAAGTAGCTTGTAAAACGAGCTGACCAAAGAGTTTCGGACTGTTTTGGTGAATATAAGACTGGACTGGATGTCAGCAGATATTCCATATTAAAGAACTCAGATCAGGATCAGGGCCAAAAAAGCATGATGCTACTAACGGCAGCCTGGTTCCATCTGTTTCCAGGCTTTATGCTAAACTAAGATAGCCATCTGCTTCCTGTAGTTTCATATCTATTCTTGGCAAGAAAGCAAACAATTGTGTTTCCGTAAGTGTTTGATGATTGCTTTTAATATCTTTTACATACTCTCTCTCTCTCTCTCTCTCTCTCTCTCTCTCTCTCTCTCTCTCTCTCTCTCTCTCTCACACACACACACACACACACACACACACACACACACACACACACACACACACACATACACACACACAAATGCACGGTGAGTTCTGAGGAGCCCACAATACTCAAATTGGTTTGTTTGAGCCCATTACAAGTATAGCTCAGTATTAATAATACAACCAAGAAGCATTTACATCCATAATATTAAAAAAAATAAAACAGATGCCCTGGTTTAGTTCTGTATCTTTTGGTCTATGTGAAGGGAGCTCATATCACCATCATTGCTGCTCCACACTCAGATTCACACCCAGGTCTGTATAGAGACGTCCTCCCAAGACGCTGATCTGGTTTCAGTCCATCAACTTCCTCTCCTGGGAGTCCCTCCCCCAGTCGTCATGCTAATGGCTGAGGTTAATGGAATATCATTAGGGAACACTATCGTCACTCTTGGCTTGTCCTATTTTTAAAAACCAAAACAGACACATTTTATTTGTCTTTGATGACATTTTTTCCCAGCATGAATGTAAGTTGTCACATTGTGGAGAATAAATCCAATATGGAAGAAGGGGACTGGGAGAGATAAAGAGAAAATATATTTAGATGGAAAAATCAAAAATTGTGTGCTCTTCTCACACTTTCAAGAATATCACACTTTACAGGCTCCATTAAGAGCTGTGACCGTCATGGAGAGTGAAGATACCAGGATGTTGGCTGGATGGAACTGGTCCCCTTCACCTTTCAGGGTCATGGTCTGCCATTCTTTAAAGTCTCCCTGGAAAAAAAACAAAAACAAACAAAAAAAACATTTTCACTGGATGGCAGATGATTTCCTGTACCTGCCACCTCTGTGCTGCCGGAGCCAGAGAGCATGCTGGGAGCAGAGGCGGTTAACCACTTACACAGAAGGTGTGAAATGACCGGGAAATTGGCTGTCTCAGTGTCCTAGAAAAACCTGGAGGTGTTTCTTCCCCCCTTGACACTATATTGATTCAGGAGGTCAGCAAAAGAGCTTTGCTGCCCCCACTCTCATGTATATATATCTATATATCTATATTAATGCCATGTCAGCAGAATAGCAAAAACAGGAATACGACAAATTGTCAAGACTTACATATGATAACTGCTGTGTTATGACTGTGACAGGCCTGCATTCTTCTAACGAACCAAGGAGATGAAGAAAATGATTGGACGCTATTAGTCACTGTAAAATCATAATCAATAACCCACATTTTCAGTGTCTGACTGGTTGTTTATTGGTCTGTTTCATTGGTTTTTATGATGCATGCTGCTAATACTTTCAATAATAGTGGATATCTCTGGTTGCCTGGCTTCTTCAGAACACATATTCTTGCAGCACAGTCTTATCTCTGATTGGCTGCTGTGTTTGTGTGTGCAGACGTCAGGAATCCAGCATCCTAGCTCCCTTTTTCCATTTGCTACACAACTAATTGTGGAGGTTTTTATGTTGAAGAACCGAGTGCAAATCCTATGACTGTCGTACTGGAAACACAGTATGAAAGCATGCTCTGTTTTCAGAGTTTTATAAGATCTCGCTTCTCTATCATAAGGATTCATTCCCTGGGAAGTGGACCACATAGGGCCGCCTGCAGAGGCTACATCTCTCAGCTGTTGTGGCATATGACAAAATAAGCCAGTCATTTCTTGTTTAATGATATAAAAACACACATCATGAGTACTGATATAAACTACTTCTGTGACTATTACAACTTATTTTGCAGATATTTCCTCTTTTTCATTAACAATGCATTGCCAGTGTTGATTGGAGGAAAAGCTAAACTAATGTTATTATAGAGTATTTCTGATGGAAACACCTGCAGGCTTCAGGCTGTTGATGAACTGTTAGGTTTTTAATCCAGGAAATCTCCATGATTTCACCCGTTCCTATTAATCTGATGTAATTTATGGTGTGACACATTTTATGAGTCCTCACAGTCAGGGAAGAGGGTTAGGATTAGATTAGATTACAGCTCTTTGTGTAAATGTGTGTGTGTGTGTGTGTGTGTGTGTGTGTGTGTGTGTGTGTGTGTGTGTGTGTGTGTGTGTGTGTGTGTGTGTGTGTGTGTGTGTGTGTGTGTGTGTGTGTGTGTGTGTGTGTGTGTGTGTTCTTGATGTGTTGTGATTAGACGTCCTCCAGTAGATTACTGGTTTTCCATTAGGGAAAGTCTGATGGTGGAATAAAACCAGTTGACTAAACACACTGGTGATCACAACCACTGATAGATGTTAAAAAAAAAAAAAAAAATGCAGACCCAAGATGCAGGGGAAAAAAACAGCATCTCTCCACCATCAGTTACTTTTGCTTTGGTTGTGTAACTGAATTCACATGAGTGGTGGCAGAAGTAAAAAATAAAGCGGTCTGTGTGGTGTTGTCAGACAGTAGCTGTAATAAACAGAGTAGAGGAAGTAGAGGTCACAAACTGTGAACACAATCGTTGTTTACCAATTGTCAAAAAAATCTCTAACAAGAAGAAGCAGAAAACTTTAACCTTTGACGAGAGGCCATCAGGAATTTGTTTTGTGTTGAAAATTGAAATGATCCTTTCATGCTAACTACTATTGGCTATGACATTAATAAATGCAATACCTGCACACAGCAAGGGCCATGTCACAACAGAGGCAGCCTCCTCTTCCTCTCTTCTTCTTCTTCTACTTCTTATTCTTCTCTAGACGCAGCAACAGCCGATCAGTCATTTCATATATTTTTTTTTTAGTAGGTTCAGTACAAAATGCCATGATAATTGCACTTAACATTTAAAAAATGGAAACAGTGCTTTGGAAAATGTGTGTTAAAAATAGTTCAACGATGCTTTCTTGCTGAGCGTTAGATGAGGAGATGGATGTCATTCTCTGTATTGCAGCGACTAATTAGTTTAGATTAGCACAGAGACAGAGAGCAGGGGTGATACAGCCAGCCATGCTCTGGCCTAAGGCAACTAAATCTGCCCACCAGACTTAAATGTTCAATTAAAACAGCATCTTTTTAGCTGCCAGATGACCTGTTTCCAGTCCTCATGCTGATATAAACTAACCAGTAATTGGTACGAGCTTCATAATTTATGATTCAACAATTAGGCTATATGCGTTATTTATTTAAACTTTCCAAAATGATTTCTTTAAAGGGGCTACGTGTGAGATTTCTGTAATTGTTGCATGAGAAGGGATTCACGGGTGTTGTCTCATAATACAAGAGATCATTATACAGCTACAAGTCGCTATTAGAAGGTCATATCCACCGGTTCACCTCTGGAGACAGATGTTGGTTGGTAAAGGAATGAAGTTTGATACTGAACTTCCTCTAGACAGAGGGGGGAAAGGTTATATCTGGGATTTAACTGTTGGTAACTGTCGGTAAAGGGTTAATGGCCTCTGCTTGTGTGCAGGAAGGTGGAGCATAGTTAAAAGTGGAAACACACACACACACACACACACACACACACACACACACAGATGGGGCAGCAGTGGTGGTGATGTGGGCACCAGCAGCACTTAGAGAGGGTCTTACTCAGCACTGATCATTAATTCATAACACACATCTCGGATGGAAGTTGAGATTAGGAACCTCATCTTTACATTACAGAGGGAAAAAAAAAGACAAACTGAAAATTGGGGCGGAAAAGAGAGAGGAAATGAAGGAAGGGTTCATTTGGACTGGTGAATTTCTAAAGCAGAGAGGATTGCCTGCGTGTTTCTTGCGCTGTTTCTAAAAACATCCACCCTTCCACATCACGTCCCGTAAGGGGAATATTCGATTCCTGCTTGAAGCCTGTCTCATCTTCCCTCTCTGCACTAAAACTTTGAACTCCCCTGACCCCAGCCCCCGCTTGCCAACACTCCCAAACTTTTCATCTCAACGAATGAATAAAAAATGTCTTACTTTGATGAGAAATGTCAGACAAATCTATTTGTTAGCCTGTCTCCCTATGAATAGACTCTGGGCGAACAATCAATGGAATTAAATGAGAGCGACACATAATACCCAGCCGTTAATATGTTTACAATATAAAAATGGAACCTTCATGAAAATGGATTAAATTCCTGTGTGTGTGTGTGTGTTTTTTCCCCCCTTACCCCCACCCCTACTCTGCCTCCTCCATCACCAGCCCCCATGCTCGCCCCCACCCACTCCTCCATTATGTGTGGCTGGCTGTCTCTCTGTAATCCACTGTGTCTCTTTGTGGCTGTACAGCATGTGGCTCAGCTGCACTTTGGCCTCTAATGGACCCAGTCAATGGGGAGAACTGCCACCCTGTTGTCTCTATCCAGGTCAAGTTTGTAAGTGTGTGTGTGTGTGTGTGTGTGTGTGTTTGGTCGGTTATGTATGTTTTTTGTTTGCATGTGCTTGGTGACAGAGTTATGTACTGTATATGTGTGTGTGTGTTTTTTATATATATATATATATATATATATATATATATATATATAAAAACGGAGGTACTCATATGTTTATTATATATTTATTTTACTTACACTAGCTTGATAGTATAACAATATATTAATATTTGTTTGCTGGATTTGAAGTGGTCACATTCAAAGATTTCCATAGTTGGTCTCATTTTTAAAGCAGAAGTAAGCGGAATGTTTGTGTTAATATAAGTCTTAAATAGTTATATCTTCCGACAGCAATCACTTCTATAGAGTGTTTGGTCTGAAACACGGGTCTGTCAGTCACTCTGCTCTGCTGTAAGCCGAGGAGAAAACTTTCCTTGTATCCTACAACCTTTATCCAATGAGGAGAGAGAACGGCATGAAGGGCTGTGTGTGCAGCCAAGGGATGCGCGTGAATGTGGTGACGTAGGGACAACGACCAATAGATCCATGACGAGGGCGGGGACTACTAACTCCATCTGCTGACAGGAAGTTAGCCAAAACCACCGGATTGCTTACTTCTGCTTTAATGTTCTGTTCCTGAAATAAATGAGTTTATATGCATGCACTCAGTGACACCTGTGCCTGTGTGTGAGTGGGTGACAGTGTTTTCAAGTTACTCTCCATGCAGTATAGAGCAAAATATAGAAAAACCTGCACAATAAGCCGCTAACTAACTAAATAAAGTTACTGTTACAGTCCTGAGAAAAAAAGATTGGATAAAACATCAGTGCATATTATTTATGAGAACTCTAAAAATCAGCTGACCTGTGTATTGCTACTGTGTGGGTGTTTTTCTCAAATCATCATTTGTATCTATGATTGTTTTATGAGCTGTACTGGAGCTGTAACAGACTGAATGAGTCACTAGTGGATTTGTTAACTGTCTGGAAATCTCAGTTAGTGTAACTCAGTGTAACTCATGAAACATACCTTTGCCTTTTGAATCTATAGTCCTCTTTTTGTTCAGAAAATGAACTAATAGACTCACTGACTTCACATTTTCATCTTTTCTGTCATGAAGTTGTGTGTGACATTAAGTGACTCTCTGAGGAGAGCTATAACAATTTACTGCCTCTGGTAAAAAACAAAACAAATAAATACTATCATTCATGAATTTGTTTGTATATACAGAGGTATGGCATAAATATGAATGTAAATGGAGCATATCAGAACACAACATATTCTCAAAATGATATGCAATAATATACATCATATGCTTCTTAATATGCCTGAGTTGTGTTTTTGCATGGGGTGAGCTTTAATTAGCATTCGCCACCACAGCAGAAACAAACTATGAAGACAACACACACTTATATACATAACTTTCAAGCTGATACAGCATACCTCCGCACAAACACTTGTCTGTTCACGCATCCAGCAGATACTGTGCAACATTAGCATCATTTTAAAGCCTAATTATTTCCTATGTCTGGCCTACATGTGAATTTAAAGGTGTTCAATCCAATATTTCCTCAACAACATCTGGATCTTTGGGTGTTAAAATGTTACTCTATATTCGCCAGCTTAAATTTTTACTGTGTATAAAATCACTTCCTCATTACCACACAGTACTCAACATTTTCCTTCTGCCACTTTATGTGAGTGTTTCAGTGTATCTGCTGTATAGAGCCCTCAAAAATACCACAATGGAAAAAAAAAGCAATGCCCACGGCCAAGTACACTTCATTCCCACAAAGCAATGTGTCATATTGTGTCTATGAGAAAATGACCATCGTGCATCTCTACAGCTGTCAATCATAGTGCAGGACGATGACCATTAGTAGCTTCCCCAGATCTAAATATACAGCTCTCATCTGAGTAAACTAGTGTTTATAAGTAAGTGCATGAATCAACAAAGGGGCAATTTCGGACACAATCTTTGTCTGATATTTGCTGCTGGGTAGATATTTGCATACAGTTTTTTTCTGCATGCAATGCCTGAAGTGTATATTTGAAGAGTTCATTTGCAAAAGCAGGTGCCATTTTGAAAAAAATGAGCTGAGGCTTTGTAATTATTCTTTGCATAGTGTTGTTTTCAATAAAACTTTATTTTTTTGAGATATGTCTGCTTTGTTACATCTCAAAGTCACTCAACTTTGGTTTGGCTGATATCACCTTATGTAAATAAAAAATAAAAAATGAAGATTCTAGAATTTTTTAAAAACGGAGTTATCTGCTTTTGCAAATGAACTCTTCATTTGCAAAATGCAAACTATAATAATGAGCTTATTAGATGCGCCACAGGGTGAGGGACAATTCTCTGTTTGTTTGTGAATGCGATCCATTGTTAAGTATAAAATGTATATTGAAGTCACCTTTATTGTAATTTCAAAAGAGGGGGGAACAATTCACAGTGCAAAGGAATTTTTTTTTCTTTCAGATTCTACACATCAGCTTTTCACACATCTCGCCTCTTTCAGGATTAACAGCTGCAAAAGTGCAAGGCTTTTTGTTCCAAGTTCACATAAAGAGAGACTGTGGCTGAGGGACTGTTTACTATAACTGAAGATACATCAAAACACCTTCACTCACTGGTCCACTTGTGTATGTGCTGTGCTGCTTGTGATTGTGTGGGAGTGACTGAATATATGCAGACAGCTGCTTCTGATTACTATAAAATAACTGTCACTATGACTCAGTGAAACATTTTAATGTCACGTCGGATGCGAGCTCATGTGGGAGAGCTTTGTGCATGCTGTCAGCTGCTACGGGCATGGTTATCAGCACAGGAGTGCAAATGTTTTGTGAATGAAGACTGAACTGACGTGACACAATGAAACCTTTTGTAATTGCATTACATTCGGAGAGGCCGGCTCAGAAAGTTCCTAGCTGTTGTCAGCTGTTTGAGACGTCTTATCAGCATGAGGGAGGAGAGGAAGCTTTTTTTGAAAATGGGAAATGAAGCTGAATCACCGCCTGTGAACTTGAGAGGCTGCTATGCTGTTGTGATCGCCATTAAAACAGCGTATCAACCCGTCCAAAACATCTGCATCATGGAGACAGAGGGGGGCTGTCTGCATGCCTGTGTGTTGTTACTGAAGCTGGTAGTTAGTGTGCATGTGTGTGTGTGTGTGCTGGGGGAGGTGGAGACAGGAGTCTCTTCAGTGCTATCTAACACAAAGAAGATAAAACTACTAATGGCCTGGGCTTCCTCTAATGGAGCTGTGTGTGTGTGTGTGTGTGTGTGTGTGTGTGTGTGTGTGTGTGTGTGTGTGTGTGTGTGTGTGTGTGTGTGTGTGTGTGTGTGTGTGTGTGTGTGTGTGTGTATTTGGCACATGCACACGTGCACGTATGCACACACCAACAAAGCTGCATTCATATCATCTCTTATTCATGGCTGCATTACGGCATTCAGGCCCGGTCTCTGTGTATTTCTATTTACAGCTCCCTCTCTCTGTATGTGGGCATCTATTCACATGCACCTACTGTTTCCAGGCTGCAGAGCAGCACGCTCTGGCCCCATGTGTGGTGATAAAAGATCCACTCTGCTTCTTCAGTGTCCAGCAGCGTCTCTCTCCTCCCATGCACATCACATCCTATCACACCGCTGCAAGAATTATCAGAGGTTGAGCTTTTCTGACGACCTGGCGCTTTCAACACTGTAAATATGTAATGTTGTCCTGGGTCAGGGTCAGGAAACAATTTGTAGAACAAGAGACACATTTAAAATGTGTTATTTTAGCCAGTGCACTTACTTAAGTGATGTATTTATCACCAATACTGAGATTGTACTTGACTGTATGGATTACGCAATCCAAACAGTAATATTGCAACACAGTCTAGTCCAGGCATCATCAAATGGCGGACCTCGGTCCGGACCCGGACCGAGTGATGGTTTGATCCGGACCCGAGACCAATCTCTAATAAGTTAACATTTTCCTGGAGCATTTTTTTCCGACGGGACAGCGGGCTCCAGTCAATACTGCAGCTTCACTCAATTGAGCCAATCAGATCGTTTGTTTACCCTGCGCGACCAGCGCGTCAGAGAGGGAAAGAGAAAGGAGACGGAGTGATGACAGCATGTCTTGCTCCAAAATTTTAAAAAAGTTGATGCTGAAGTCAAAGGCGAGCCACCGGGCGTTTGTGGCCGCCGTCGCCGCCTTGGTTAGGCGTGTGTGTGTGCGTGCGCGCGCGTGCGGGCCGTTCAGATGGGTCTCTTGTTGCGCGCACAAGCCCATTACTTTCATGTGCGCTCACAACCGAGAGCGACGCCGTAGTGGTGCGTATTCGGTGCACGTGCTTGTTTCCTGTTTCTCCGCCGGTGTTGTGTCAGACCCCCGGTTCTCCCTCGGTCTGTAAACTTTTTCACGTGGAGCTCTGCCCCGTTTGAAAGGAGAAGGAAGCCCGTATGCGGGAAGACGTCGCTTCAGACATGTAGAATGTGTGTTGTAGAAGAGAAACACCTATTTCAGGACTACTGACCAGAACAGAACAGACATATCCTGTGATTTTCAGCCTCCCTCCATATTTAATAGAAGGGGACAATGCAATGACAGTGCAGCTATCAAGATGCTTTTGACACCTTGGCCTCAAAAAAAGAAAGAAAAAAAAAGCACCAAACAAACAAACAAACAAACAAACAAACAGGGAAACCCCCTTATTTATTCTGTTTTGTTCTCTTTAATTGAAATAACAGGCCTTAAATTAATTTGCCTGGGGGCTACTTTTATTCATGGTAAAAAAAATAAAATAATTTAAAGCTAGTTGTTTACTATACAAGTGCACTATGTTAAATGTTTCCTGTGTTGAAAATTGACAATAGATATGAAAATGCACTTCGTTGATTTTATTTATTTGACATAGGGGTAGGCTATAGCTTATATATAAGACACCATTTGGACTTTATAAGGTTCGGACCTTTCACTTGGATGAAAGTTTAGTAACTGGACCTCAATGAATTTTAATTGAATACCCCTGGTCTAGTCCAAATATTGCAATATCATTGTATGGTATATTATTGTATGGCTTTTTTTAAAAGCAGTGAGAGTTGGGTTTATGATGTAATTATATTGTTATATTTTATATTGCTGGTGTAAGTGATGCTGCCACTAAACAGCAGTTTAAACTGAAATGAGGGTTGGAGTTGGCAAACGGCAAACTGCAAAAAACAAAACAAAAAAAAACCTCTAAAAATATTGTATGTGGTGGGAAATATCATCTGATATTGAATACTGTATCTGCCTAAGCCTACTTGAGTCTTTTCCATTTGTAAATCCATTTGTACCTCAGTGTGTATACACATGCATTAACCCTATGTATGCTATTAAAAGCCCCACACTCACACTGGTGTATTCAATCACTGTCTTTGATTAGACCTTGGTTCAACAATGCTATGCATCACTTCAGTACTTCACTGTGCACCAGTAAGAATAATAAAAATGTAATTTGTCCCACCTCAACAGGAACAGTCATTTCCACACAGTCCAGTCAGCGGGTCTCATGAGTCAAACTAATTACTGTAAAATCACATAGTTTGTTGTGGATCTGCAGGACCTTTTAATGTAATTTGTGACTTTTTGTCAGCAGATATATCAGTTAAAAGTAACTGATGTAACAGTATGGCTCTGTTGTGTTCAGGAGTCCCAGGACAGTGAGCCAGCATGCTGTACCAGACCTGATGCAACTAAATGGAATCCAAGCATCATTAATTTGATTATTATCACCTCTGTCTTCCGAGGTGCCTGGGCCTGTTACTTTACCTGTAAATCAGCCACTGTTAATAGAAATGTTGTATTTGTATTTATTACTCAGCCTTTTTAAGAGATGTCATGAAGGAGTTGTTTTAGCCCAATGCTCTGACTACATCTGGTCAAGCAGCGCCCTCTGCTGGTCAAAACAAGGAGTCATCAATATCTATTATACTGCATATTCTTTATATAGGCTACTGTAGGCTATTTTCAACAATCATTTGTTGATTTCAATCAAGGACCAGGGATTTTAAAAAAGGGCTTAAGTTGCTTTCTCTTGCAAAATGTCTGCTCTGTGCCACAGCTGTTGCATCAAGCTGCTATTAAGAAATAGATGTTTCTTAACTTGACACGTCACCTTCCCCCACAGAAAGGTCACATTCATCATTAAAAACAGAGCAACTTGATGTCTTCAGTCCTATAAGTGCAGTGAAGTGACATAGATGGCAACAAATAACCAAATAACACATTCTTCTAAATGCTCAGGGAAAACGCAAGTAAACTGTGTAAGGATGGGATTTGTGCAAAGATTTTCTTGGAGTGGAAGCTTCGTTCCAAGCAAATGAAAACGCATTGCACAACACATCTGCTGCACTGGAGAGGAGTTGCAACATGGACTCACTTGAGAGATATAACAAAGAAGAGAGACAATTACGTAAAAAGGTCTGCTTACCGGTGGTCTACCTTTAACTACAGCTTCAACAATTCTAGGCATTGAGGTGGCCTAGGCTCTTACTGCACTGGTGTGCTAAATACTTGACTGCACAGCTTCAAAATCATCAGAGGTGACGCTGAGTCCTGATGAAAGGTGGTGATGCAGGACTCAGGAGAGAGCATCCTTCACAATCTGAAGGAGTGGTGACACATAGGTTTCATTATTAGACAGAGTCCGAGCTTGTTACATGAACACACATCCATCTCCCAACCCATCACTCTCTTCTCATCCTCAATAATCCTGTGGACCTGCATTAGCTATACAGTTTCACACTGTTACATTCCAACAGTCAGTGCAAGTGTTGATTTGTCCTGGTTAAGTGTGATGTGCATGAGTGCTCTTTAAAATGTGAAAGTGTGCACTGCATTGAAATGTAATTTGTATGCATATGCAATTAGCGCAGAGGTCTTCAACAGGGGGTCCGCGGAGTTACTGCAGGGGGGTTGCAACATTTTTTGGTTGATCAGACATTTCTTTCATTTCAAGTTTTTCATTTCCACATTTATGTTTAGAATGAAAATGTAAATTTGAATAGCTTGTATCTGCATGATTATCATGTAGCCTAATTGACAGACATTGTTGATATTGGTATATCAATAAAAAGGTCCGTTTATAAATGGCAGAGGGATGGTTCCTCTACTCACCATACCTTGTACACGTTTTATTTATTTTTTTAATTAAAAAATAAAACCATGAATATATGAACCTGTGTTTAGCTTGAATGCACAACAACAAGGTAGGCTACAGGTATAGGCTACATGGCACCAGGCCCAGTTTAATATAGAACACAATTTTATACAATATAAGGGTCCCTGCTTGGCTTGAAAAACGTTGAAGACTACTGCTTTAGCGTTTTACCTTGATGGAAAACATGCACTTTCAAAGGGCAGTATAAATACCATAAACGGTGATGATGTATAATCATCATCAGTTATAGAAACACATTGTGCAAGGAACATTTCAGTTTCTATTTGTCTTTTGGTCTTGCTATAACAATAAAATGTCTCTTCCATGGATGCTGCGGCATGCTCCAGTATTTTCCAGTTCCTCTGTGTTGTTGGCCAGTATCTCTCCACATCACACCACCGTGCACGTGCGTTCACCGTAAAACGTGATAGTGGAGTCCGTCGCCTGATGGTTCGGTCCCGACGAGAGCCAATAACGACGCGGAATCGGAGAGAAAGTGGATATAATTGGGAATACCGAGCTTTGCTGTTGGTTTGCGGAATACTGACAGCAACGAGTCCAATAGCAGCCCCACGCAGTGGATTGTGGGTAGCGCAGTCCAACCGCAGAGAGCCGGGTTCTCTTGGCGAGGGCAGCTGTAGGCGTTCTACTACATGTCCCAGAGTGCATTGCGGGAATTCAGCTGCGTGTTGGTGAGGCAGAGAGAAGGGGAAGATTTAGGGTATCGTCTGCAGTCTCTGTGCTGCGCTGTCACAAAAATAATGGTAAGTCCACAAACTACAAACGCGCTGCTTTCAACAAAATCACATCAGCGACCACAGAACAACGCGGAGTTTCTGTCGGTGGTTAGCAGAGTTTGCCAAAGACCGTCAGCGTTAGTGATTGCACACAAAACAACATTAGCTAACTTAAGCTAGCAAACAAGCCGCTTTAGCCCGCTAGTTATCGCAGTTTAAAATGGTCGTTAACAAGACGAGGGGTTTGTAAGAAACTGTGGCGTATGTTGTTGTTGTTGACAGTGACAAACACGTGTGTAACTGTTCCATTCGTGTTCCGTGTGTTTGGACGTTTAGCCTCTTTTGCTGTCAGTGTTCAACTTTGGGTCGTTGTGTATCCGCGGTCCGCCCCCTCCTCTGCAGTGACGGGAAAAACGGCGTTACTAACGCGCTACTTTTTTCAGTAACGAGTAATCGAAAAAAGTTACTGTTTCCTCCGTTATAACGCCGTTCGACAACAAAATGCGCCGTTCAAGAAGTCCTGTCACAAAATAATACACCCGTTAAAATGTACTGTATAGACACATTTTTTTTCAGTCCACCATCTAGTCGGAAAAAAGCCGTTTATCTGGAACTAACCAACTCACTCGGTATCCCTCCGCGACGTTAGCTCCAGGTACGGGAGGTTAGGGGGGCGAGTCTCGAGTCTAAGTTGACATATTTGAGTTTTTTATAACGCAATAGTTACTTTCCCTGGTAATTAGTTATTCTTATTATGTAGTAAGTTACTTCAGTTACTAACTCAGTTACTTTTGGGGGAAAGTAACTAGTAACTATAACAATTACATTTTAAAAGTAACGTGCCCAACACTGCTCCTCTGTGTCGAGGCTCCTCTTTACGGGAATCTCCTGGCCTGTGAACCAGAGACAGTGACGCTGGTGGGAGCAGATCAGGGGTCCGGGATAGTTTCACTGGCAGATCGTGCAGCTTGTTACCATATGAGCTGACTGTCCGCATGCCTTTGTGTTTACATCAGTGTGTCTAGTTATCCGGATCACCGGTCTTTTGGTTGTTCCGTCTCCCCCCTCACTTTGTCTCTGTGGCCCCCCTCCCTCTCTGCCTTCCTCTGGGTGTTGGAGGGTTTGCAGATGTTTCTCACTCTTGGGGTCAGTGCTGCATGCAGTCACACAGCTGTTGTTTGTACATCTCTGGGGAACCAAGAACTAACTTCTGTCAGAAAATAAATTGTGTATAGGAGCATTGCTGCTTCAGGGACGCACAGGATAAGTTTACTTTTGCAGTGTTGGAAATTGAAAAGAGAACCAGTTATTTTTGCAGTGTTGGATTTCCTGTATTTCACTATTGCTGCTGACTAAAGTTGTAACTTGAATTTTGCCTGTAATTTTATACATGTGACTGGAGGATGGATGCACAGAGGAGACATGGGCAAGAGAATTTCATCATGATAAAAATGACAATTGAAATCTTGACATTGTATTAGTCATTTTAAAAAATGAACTGGATTTAATGTTGATTGTTAACCCTGACCCTGACTGATACCATCCTTGGGCATCACTTCACTTAATTCTCAGCCTAATAGTTTTCTTACATATATATCCTACTTCTCTACATTGTGCACATTAAAGCAGAAGTACCGTAAAACACCAAATAAGGGCCCGGGCGTTTATTTGCTTAAATCGCTCAAATCAACAGGCGTTTATTAGGGACCTGCGTTTATTTGGGACCTGCGTTTATTAATAGTGTTCAACCTGGACCTCCTTCTGGGGAAAGAGGCTTCACTCTGTGGCGGCAGGCGTGGAATGATACGTGCGTTTCTCAAGGCATTACTGTAAATACGGCCAGGGCGGACTCGTTCTCGGTCTCGCTGACCTCCACCGTCCTGACCCGCACAGGTACCAGGAGACCGAGACCCCCCGTCATGTCGGTCCTCCGCCTCTCTGATCCGCCGCAAGTTGCAAAAACCCTGCGGACGCCCAGTCTCTCCACTCCTCTCCCACACTTCAGCACCTGTTGGCTCGCTCCTCTGTTCTTTGTTGTTGTTGTTGTTGATTGAATGAAGTATAGGTCTATAACTAATAATAATGCAACGTAGCTATAGCCTAACTAAATACGCGCATGAGTAATCAGAGAACAGTAGGCTGTTTACGCTACTTTTAAAAGGAGTGAAGTCATTTAAAACGAGGAGCGAGCCGAGCCGAGCCGAGCCGAGCCGACACTGTGCAGCCCAGGACAGGTGCTGAAGTGCGGCTGAGAGGAGTGGACAGACCGGGCAGGAGCAACCAGCTGACGTCTCGTCAGTCCTCGGCCGACTTTAATGTCTAGAGACACCCGCTATATTTGCAGAGAATATTTTTTGGCAACCAGAAAAACAATGTTTGACCCGGCGTTTATTTGGGATGGGCGTTTAATATAAAAAATATTTTGCTACACCCGGCGGTTAATTGGGACCGGCGGCAATTTGGGACTCGGCCATTATTTGAAGTTTTACGGTAAGCAGAATGTTTGTGTTAATATAAGTCTTAAATAGTTATATCTTCAGACAGCAATCACTTACATAGAGTGCTTGGGTCTGTCAGTCACTCTGCTCTGCTGTAAGCCGAGGAGAAAACTTCTTGTATACTTCCTTGTATCCTACAACCTTTATCTAATGAGGAGAGAGAACGGCATAAAGGGGCGGTCCTCTCTGTGTGTGCAGCCAAGGGATGCGCGTGAATGTGGTGACGTAGGGACGAGGACCAATAGATCTATGACGAGGGCGGGGACTGCTAAGTCCATCGGCTGACAAGAAGTTAGCCAAAACGACCGGATCGCTTACTTCTGCTTTAAGCAAAACTGTCATAAGAAAAACATTATAACAAGCTTCCGTCATGAAACCTTTTTTCTTATTAATTTAACCTGTAAATTTCTGACTGAACTTTGAACCCAGGTAAAACTGAATTTGTCTTCTCACTCTGTTTAAGATTTTTTATGAACTATAAAAAATCAAGTTGCAAAACAAAACCATGAACAAGTCCTCTTTGCTGTAACGATTTCTGTGGAATGGTTATGGTCGATTGTGTTGTTGTCCCTGAAGCCAGTAATGTAGGTCAGACCTCCTTCAGCCAGTGTAACTCAACTGTACAATCTCCATGATGCACATATTTCTCACTGCGTTTCCTTTCCTCTCGTCTTAGGTAGATTTAATCTGTATTGTAGCTGCTGGCATTTGCCATTACTTTTTGGGCCAAGTGTGGGAGTGTGTTTTTCTCTGTTCCTGTTTAAACACGGAGGCAACTTATGGCCAACATTATGTATTTATACTGTTTTAAAACACAGGTGTTATTACTTTGTGTCAGAACATGTCTCTCCCAATCTTCTCTTCACTAATGCCCTTCGTTCCTCTTCACCTCCCTGCACGTCTCTTTGTCCTCTTCCCAGGCCTAGCCGTCCAGCTAGCTGCTAGCGTTTCCCAGTGCATGTGTGTGTGCTTCGGGTTATGAGCAGTGGTAAAACACCTCGCTACAACCGATACTCCGGAGGAGCGGCAGCAGCTGCTGCCACAGCAGCCATCCCCAGCAGCCCTTCCACCCCCCCAGCAGACTCCAGCAGTGTGGTGAGAGACACTGTAGCGTGGAAACCGATTTTAATGAGATACCCTGACTGTACTTGTGTTGCACTTTTGTAATAATAATAACTCTTTTTTTTGTTAACTGATAGTTGACTCCATTGCTCCGTACTCTCTTCGCTGCAGAGCAGGATGGAAGCCTCATTCGGCCCAACCTTCTCAGCGGTGGCTGCTGGAGCCAAAGGTGACACTGAATTATCTTCTCTATTCTAAATACTCTTTCCTCCTCTGCATTTTCATCTCTGTTTTTCTTTTTGTCCATCTGGTATTCTATTCTTGCTGCTGAAGTTGTTTTCATGTGTTTCCAGCAGAAGCGTCCAGCACCTACAAGCAGCATAGGAGAACTCCCTCCTCCTCCAGCACTCTGACCTACTCCCCCCGTGACGATGATGATGTAATGGTACATACGGACACCTTTTACATCTTATGTCTTTGCAGTTCAGCACAGTAAAATTGAAAACTGCTAAACATATGTAAAAAAAAAAAGGCTGTCAAATCTGATCATGTATATATAAAACACTTTGAAATGTATTCCTCTTGTACAACTTCTTCTTCTGTCCTCTGCCCTCCCTCAGCCTCCTATTGGAACCCCTCGGAGGTCTGATTCGGCTATCTCTGTCCGATCTCTCCACTCTGAGTCCAACATGTCTCTGCGCTCCACTTTTTCTCTGCATGAGGAGGAGGAAGACACGGTAAACATATTTCTCACAGTATCACATTTATGACAACAAACATAAACAGATCTTCCCAATCACATCTGACAATCAAACAGAAATGACTCCACAAACTGACAAACTGTTTTGCATTTGTGTGCAGGAACCCCAGGTGTTTGCTGAGCAGCCATCAGTAAAACTGTGCTGCCAGCTCTGCTGTAATGTCTTCAAGGACCCTGTTATCACCACATGTGGGGTAAGTTAACTTACCTAAAGCTTCTGAATAAAAAATAATAGTATATGTGCAATTAGTTGTGTTAAAACATACAGTATTATCATAAAGATAAAAAAAGTGTCACCTCACCCGTTTCTCTCTCCCTCCTCAGCACACCTTCTGCAGACGATGTGCCTTGACTTCAGGTGAGTCTCAAAGTGTAACAGATGTACAGTATGTGATGGGACTAATAAGATAAATAATGGCTGTATATCATCTAGATTTACCAGTGCTTCTGCTGAAGTTCAAAGTCTTGTTTAATACAACCTTTCTTTGATGTTTCTTCTTTTCGCAGACAAGTGCCCAGTGGATGCGGCTAAGCTAACAGTTGTGGTGAACAACATCGCGGTGGCCGAGCAGATTGGAGAGCTGTTCATCCACTGTAAATACGGCTGCAGGGCCACAGCCAGCGTGGCCGGGGGGGCCACCGCCTCCAATGCCACGGTGGCTGGGAAGCCAGGAGCGTATGAGGTGGACCCACTGGGCTGCCCGTTCACCATCAAGCTGTCCACACGCAAGTAAGGACTTCATCTGCCACTCTATGGATGTGATATGACTTACCTTAACACGGAAACAAACTGCCACATTATCACTGATGTTGTCTCTCTGTGCGTCTCTGCAGAGAACACGAGGCCAGCTGTGACTACAGGCCAGTCCGCTGTCCCAACAACCCCTCCTGCCCCCCTCTGCTCACCATGAACCTGGAGGCTCACCTCAAAGAATGTGAGCACATCAAATGTCCACACTCCAAATATGGGTGAGTCCTAAACACACACATGTTGATAAATGATTCATGACACCAGTTTAAAACTTTATTCACCTGGTAATCTGAATTTCCTCTCTTGCTTAACTTCCCTCTTCTAACTAATCTGTCTCTCTTCTGCTCCATGACAGCTGCACCTTCATTGGTAACCAGGACACGTATGAAACACATCTGGAGGTGTGTAAATTTGAGGGACTGAAGGAGTTCCTGCAGCAGACTGATGACAGGTGAGCAGACATGATGCTTTTTGTTATAATAACAATGCAAAACCATTGATTTATTGTCATCAGGAGAGCTAATAGTTGATGTATCCAGGTATTTGCCAAACCGATCAACTGTGTGTGACCTTTGACCCCTTAAGGTTCCATGAGATGCAGCTGACTCTGGCCCAGAAGGACCAAGACATTGCCTTCCTGCGCTCCATGTTGGGCAAACTATCGGAGAAATTAGATCAGCTAGAGAAGAACCTGGAGCTCAAATTTGGTAAGATTCAGGAACAAATAAAGTTTTTCATTCAGTCACACAGGACAAGGATTAGATTCTTCATTACAACACTGACTTACATGATGACACACTTCAATTCGAAATAGTGTCTTGTTCACTTCTGAGCGTTGAGAAACTAGTGATGTGATGTCAGGAGCTCCTTTTAATTGTTTATACAGTATATTATCATGTTTTACAAAACAGGATGTGAGAATGACAGAGATACTTGCTAATTTTAGTGAAGTTAACCAGACCTGACTGTGAGATGTGGACTAAAAGAAGTGCGCTCATACCTTATTTCTAAGATTGCTGCTATCCATCCATAAATCTGCACAAAATCATTGGAAAAACACACACATAGCAGACTTTCCTTGTTCCTGTAGAAATCCACTGATAGTTGTCAATTGTAAAAAAGTAAAAAAGGACCTGCTCATCAGACTTACTTCTACTTCTTTATTGCTATATTATCATTTGATCAGTGATTATTTGATGAATTCATCCTTTTCATTTTGCAGATTTAAGCATTACATGTGAATCTATACTTGTTGTATGTGACTCTAAGATTTGTAAAAGGATTGATATCAGAAAAGCTGCATCAGTTCATCTTTACCGACCTGTTTTAAGTCATTGTGTCTGTGTGTTTCTCAGATGTGTTGGATGAGAACCAGAGTAAACTGAGCGAGGACTTGATGGAGTTTCGTAGAGATGCCTCCATGCTTAATGTAAGTGTGTGTGTGTGTGTGTGTGTGTGTGTGTGTGCATGTGTACAGACAGCTACATAGACAAATGTGTATGGAAGAAAAAGTAGGATTGTGAAACCAGAATAAAAGAACGGAAGTTCTCAGATATGTAATGTATAAGTCAGAACAGCAGTGCTTGATTGTTAAATTAGTAGTCAACTTATGAAATACTGCAAATTAATTTTGTGTGTCTCTGAAGGATGAGTTGTCCCACATCAACGCTAGGCTCAACATGGGAATCCTGGGCTGTAAGTATTGGCCTGTCTGTCCTCCTTTACGCTTCACCTCTTCATTTGCTAAGAACTTGACCCCATCATGTTTCTTTGATTTCATCACTGTACTTGATTTTGAAATTTCACATTGAACCCCCGACTTCCTTTTCTGGCCACTCCTTCCTCATTTTTGCTTCTCCTTTACATCCACCCACCTTCCCTCAGCAACCCTTCTCCTTTCCTCACCTACGTAACCCATTTCTGTACTTGACACACTCCAATCTCTGTGCCCTCGTGCAGCATACGACCCGCAGCAGATCTTCAAGTGTAAGGGCACGTTTGTTGGCCACCAGGGTCCAGTTTGGTGTCTGTGTGTCTACTCCACCGGTGACCTGCTCTTCTCAGGATCCTCAGATAAGACTATCAAGGTAACTATCAATGCACACACTTAAAAACAACCTTCCTTGATTATTTAATGTTATTTAGTGGTAGAGGGTCTAAAAACTCAGACCAGACATCTGCCAAGTGCCTGTAACAACATGGCCACCCTGTATCACAACATTTATGTGAAGCACTGATATTATCAGTTTAAACACAGACTCCATTCATAACACAGCTTCAGATTGCAGCTTAAAGATGCACACATCCAAACAGAAATGCTATTTTTAGCAGTATGTTCATGAGTCTCCTCCCCTCCCCCTCAGGTGTGGGACACCTGCACCACCTACAAATGTCAGAAAACCCTCGAGGGTCATGACGGCATCGTTCTGGCTCTGTGTATCCAGGGGTAATAAAATGCACACATGCACCTAAACATACATACTGTGATCATTAGATTCATATGAACTGAGAATCACGCTTGATATGTATATGTTTTGTTGTCTCCATAGAAACAGGCTATACAGTGGCTCTGCAGACTGCACCATCATCGTAAGTAACATTCCCGTCGCTGCTTCCTGTTGAAGGGAACGCTGCTGCAGTTGAGTTGTTTTTAAAAAGGTTTGTTTCTGCCCTTTTCTTGTCTTGTCACTGTCCTGCGTAGGTGTGGGACATCCAGACCCTGCAGAAAGTCAATACTATCCGTGCCCATGACAACCCTGTATGCACTCTGGTCTCCTCCCACAACATGCTGTTCAGCGGCTCCCTCAAGGCCATCAAGGTACAGCTCTCTACACGATTTATCACCCAGTGCAAGCTGTGTGTCATATTGAATGTGCTCGGCAGAGACATCAGTTTTCAAGTTGTCCAGATTTATTTACAGCTCATATGAAAATGTTTCTACACTTATAAAAGCAACAGAAACTGGAGCAATAACAAGAATAAGAGCAGGCATACAAACCTCTCACCTTTCAGGGTCAGCACTGTGTGACCGCTGTAGCGTGTCTTTTCAGATAATTTTTGTTTGTCTCTAGTAGAGAGTATCTATATACAGCATGGTAATATGTAAAGGTATTCAATAAACTCATACTAGTAGTTAGAAATAAGTATTAAGCAAGGGGGCAGTTGTCGGTCTGAGAAGTGTAGCTCACTTCTCTGCAATCCCCTCGGCTTCCTCTGGGGGCTGGTGTCAGAAAGCAGCATTCTCCATAGACCCCCATGTTAAAATCGCCCATTTTACATCCCAAAAAACATGATCAAAGCCTGGTGTCATCACGTTTTTTGGTCTCAATCGATAGTTGTTGTCTTTTAAACTCTACCGTTTTACTATTATTAGGTTTAAAATTCTGGCCAATTAGGGCGCGGAAACGTTGAGTGACAGGTCCGGAGCGGTCTGGAGACAGCTGTTTCGAGGCCAGTGGGCGGGTTCTCGGCCGGCCAATCCAACATGGCGCTGTTCAGGCCGCCATATTTGAGTCACAAAAACAACTCCCCAAAACCGGGTGACGTCATGGATGCTACGTCCATATTTTTTACAGTCATTTTTATTAAGTAACTTATCTTCTACAACAGTTAAATACATTTAATGATACAACAATTTGAGTACAACGAGAACAGATACACCATGAAAAAACATGGCAGTAAAATCAACAAAGTGCAAATAAAGGATTGAAACAAACACAGTTAGATAAGAGATCTACAAGATGAAATAAGATCTGAGATGTTCTCCCTCTTAGTGTTTTAAAGGTCACAGTGAAGTTAAAAGTCAAGTTTAATGTGTTGAGGAGAGAAACAGACGCATGGCTCAAACTCTTTGTACCAGATAAATGTCAAAGTGGGATTGATTCAGGTTGTATTATAGGAGCAGTGAGAAGCAATGTGTGATAGTAAACTTAATGCTAGTTTCAAGTGACGAGGGAAGGCGTTCACTTTTTCATTTCAGACTCATGAGGATTTGAGAGACTGACAGAATAAAAATGGAGCTGATTAATATGAATAATATTTTATATGTGCAGAAAATGAGAATATAAGACCAGATAAGAACATGGAGAGTGACACAGGTTGTTGTTGTTGTTATAAGGTACACAATGAGGTCTGTGAAAACAGTTATGAAACTGAAGCTGAACCATAGAGACCTGTATTATACTGGAGGTGATGTTGTTTTAGACTTCGAATCAATCAGAACCAGGATCAAACGCTGTGCTGAAGTCAGTCAGTGAAAGTTTAGTGGTTTGTTTAGTCAGTAGCAGCCAAAATGTAATTTGGCTCATTGGTTAAAGGTGTTTCAGTACAAATGTCAGTGAACATCTGAACAAAAGTTCAATAAACAATGTATAAACATAAACAATAAACAAATGTTTGGAATTGACCTTTGGTGTGAATACACACAAACACTCTGTGACTGGAGCTGCTCTGCAAAATCAGTCTGAGTGAAGAAAAACAGTAACAAACAGTGGCTGGAGCCTTGTCTTTGTAACCATGGTTACGAGCAAGTGAGAGGAGCGGAGGGGGTGATTGTGGCACTGTGTGTGTGTGTGTGTGTGTGTGTGCGTCATAGCTCTTACACAGGGACTTTCCTCTCTTTCCCCTCCACTTTGCCCCCCACCCCCTCCTCCTCCTCTCCCCCCGTCTCCCACCAGCTCTGTCTTAGCTCAGTGACATCATGCAATTAACTGATTTCCCAGCTCAGCTCTGAGTACACAGCCTGTGTGTCTGTGTGTGTATGTGTGCGCCCTCGTGCACTTTAATTTTTTTTCACGGACTTTCACTGAGTTGATGTGTTGAGTGAAAGGCCAGTGAACAACTCATTGTTAGAGGATTTCTTTTTGTGAGTTTTACAGGAAACCTTTGTCACAGGAACTTTCTCTGACGGATGTTTTCTTTTTTCTTTCTCTGAACTTTGTGTAGTTTGTTTATCCTGTGGTTTCACTGAAGCTCATTTTTTGTGTGTGTGCAGGTGTGGGACATCGTGGGCACGGAGCTGAAGCTGAAGAAGGAGCTGACCGGTCTGAATCACTGGGTCAGAGCACTGGTGGCCTCCCAGAACCACCTGTACAGTGGCTCCTATCAGACCATCAAGGTAGGTGGAGGTGGAGGGGACACGCACATGATCATTCAAATCCATGTTTTGATGTGTCCGGTCACTGCCTAGCAACCGTCACTAGTTTCCAGGCGGCTTCCTAGATGCTGATTAGCTTTTCTAAAACCAACAGGAGGAAAAGAGTGCAAATGAAACTACAGGTACACCTGTGTAACTCCCAACTCTGACCTGGCTTGTGATTTGGTTTAGGGGAAGTTTACGTTCCAGACATTCCACAGTCAGACCTGTGTGACGGATCCTATTACTCCTGCTGAAGCACCGTAGTCTGTCCAGGCTGTTAGAGATCCCAATAACAACTGTCTGATAATACTGCGAGCCTGTCAAAGACGAATTTATCTATCTATCTATCTATCTATCTATCTATCTATCTATCTATCTATCTATCTATCTATCTATCTATCTATCTATCTATCTATCTATCTATCTATCTATCTATCTATCTATCTATCTATCTATCTATCTATCTATCTATCTATCTATCTATCTGTCGCAATACATTTTATTCAGAATATTTAAAACCCTGAAGGCTTTCTGTTTTCATATTACTCAGCTGTAAAAAATAAACGGCCACTAAAGTCTACTTTGCTTGGCTTGCTGGGTCAGTGATGACTAAGACTACTTAGCAACAGTAACTAAGGCGGATGGTGTGAATGAAATAAAAGGCCCACAGTGAGTGTTTTAAGAGACAATGACCTGAAGTGATCTGAGATGTTGTACTCAGATGCAGCTCATCAAGTTTTCAGTTTGGCAGCTGCTGCCAGTGACTGTAGTGGATGAGAAGGATAGGTAGGTAGACTGTATCAGTGTTTCCACAGGTTTGCAAGGAGACTGTGGCGGGGGGTCGGGGGCTTGTGATTGGTTCATCCGAACGGAACGATATTGCGTTGGTCGAGCCAAAAGCCAAAAAATCTATTTGTGGCGGGCCGCCACGAATAAATGAATGTATGGGAAACACTATATGGATCCAGTTGTTGTGTGGAGTTGCCCAAGCAAACAAAGGTGCATTTGGTTGTTAATTCTCCACATTATTAATTGAAATAAATAGCAGAGACAGATGCTACATGTTTAGATGCTCTGTGTGTGTGTGTCCATTTGTTACTGTGTGGTTTTTAGCTCCGATGTGCATCAGCCTGTTGTCAGTGTTGAGCTCACTCTGGGTGCTAATTAGCTGGAGTATAGAACTGTAGCAGTCACTGGGGAGGGTTTGTGTGTGCTTGTGTGTGCTTGTGTGTGCTTGTGTGTGCTTGTGTGTGCTTGTGTGTCAAAGCCATTTGGATATATTGTAGCCAGTAATTGGTCTGTATTCTCTGTATAAAAAGAGCTTTGTGTCTCTGTCTGACTGTCATCTTCATTCACTGCCTCGTTGTTGAAAACCTTGTGTGTGTGTGTGTGTGTGTGTGTGTGTGTGTGTGTGTGTGTGTGTGTGTGTGTGTGTGTGTGTGTGTGTGTGTGTGTGTGTGTGTGTGTGTGTGTGTGTGTGTGTGTCTGTGTGTGTGTGTGTCTGTGTGTGTGTGTCTGTGTGTGTGTCTGTCTTGCTGGAGCTGGTCACTAATGAATACCTCAGGGACGCTGGAGAGAGATGAAGAGAGGAACAGAGCAGGGAGCAGAGACAGAGCGACTGTTTGTGGGAATGAAGTGAGGACAGGGAGATGAAATGAAAAGATAAAGTAGACGACTGGTGTTTTCTGAAGCCTGGAAGTGGAGCAGTCGCTCTCTGGCTAATACTTGGCTCAAGTCATTTAGCAAATGTTTAGCTGCAGAAATGGACTCCACAAATGTTGCAAATATTCAATGAAAAATATCCCTTTGAACATTTATATAATGATGTAACTTGATACAAAGTTATGTAACTAACACAGAAGACTGCTCCTAATTACAGTCAGTGTTTAGACGGTGTTAAAACAGAAACATTTTTGCACTCAAGTCTTGTTAAAAGCAAGAAATTAACTTCTCATACTTAATACTTGTATTTTTAAAGTTAGCAAAGTTAACATTGCTTTCTAAGCAACTCCTGTTATTTGTTTGTCTGTTTGCCTTTTATTTGATTGTTTAAATATAGACACAACTAATGGGCCAAGGAGAGTGGAAGACGCCCTGTGACAAATCTTGTGGGGGTTAAATATGAAAGCAGGATGTTACATTTTCATGCTTTGTAGGTGTTTGACTCATGGAACGCACCACAGTACAGATGTGGTTGGGTATGGGGGCTCGGAAACTCTACAGTCATCCCACCACAGAGTTCAACCAAATTAAAGTACCTAGTACATGGTTCTGTCTAATATGGAGTAGATATCACTCAGTACGTTTACATGCAGAGCTTAATCGAGCTATGCTCAAAATTCGATTTTGGCGTCAAGTCGGACTTCTGTCCTTGTCTCAATATACATGCAACTGAGAAAACCGAATAACTGACGGGGTCCGCCACCTCATGCGGCGTCACCCGTCGTTTCAGCGGGTTAATACGCCCCCTGTCCTGTTGACGTTTCTGTCACCTCCTAAAAAACTGAATATAAACAACTAAGTAGCTTAATAATAAATTCTCAACTGCAGTTCCCGACCAGACGCGTCAGTCTGGGCTGGATGCGTGGAGAATAGGATACGAGCTTCCTTTTTCCTCTCTCTCTCTCTCTCTCTCTTTCTTTTTTAATAAGAATAGGATACGAGCTTCCTTTTTCCTCTCTCTCTCTCTCTCTTTCTTTTTTAATAAAACACTCTTGCTGGTTGCGCTGTGTGAAATGCATTGACTCGGCGCTGATGTTGGGTTTTTTTCTTTACTTTGTCGGTTTTGGGCGGCTTCTCTGCTCCACTTGGTGCCGTCTCTACGGTTGTGGAGCATGCGCACATGCATTGTCCAGTTATACTCCGACTAAGGTGTATACATGACGGAGAAAATCGAATTCCAATCGCATTATCTGTCTGTTGACTTGAATTAGAAGCAGTCTGCTGTTGTTTAATAGGTCACAGTGCTGCTTACACTGAACTAACTGCTTCATTAGTTGGTTAGAAGACTGTGTATCAAAGAGGTTAACTGTTTCTTATCGCCGATGACACTTGGTTTTTAATAATTGAATGGAACTGAATGATGAGTTCACATCAGGCTGCAGCTTCACATACACTCATGTCCTGTGTGTTGGTAAATGTGCACTTTGTGTGTCATCGACTGTTATCAGTGCCGGATAGTGATTGGTCAACATCTCTTAGATCTCTCTCTTCTTCCTCAGTTCTCAAGTCTTTTTCTTTGCTTCAGTTTTTTTGTTTACCCAGCATCCCCTCTGACTCCCTCTTTTCTCCGTCCCTGGCAGATCTGGGACATCCGCTCCCTGGAGTGTGTTCACGTCCTGCAGACCAGTGGCGGCAGCGTCTACTCCATCGCTGTCACCAACCACCACATCGTCTGTGGCACCTATGAAAACCTCATCCACGTAAGGGACACACACACACACACACACAAGCTTACACATTTATATTTATAATATATATATATATATATATGCTGTGTCCTGATGACAGCAATGTATCTATGTAAATATTAGCCAAATTTGTAGTGTTAGATTTAAGATGATGATGAAGATGATGAAGGTGCACCCGTCTCCTCTGCAGGTGTGGGACATTGAGTCTAAGGAGCAGGTGAGGACCCTGACAGGTCATGTGGGGACAGTTTACGCTCTGGCTGTCATCTCCACCCCGGACCAGACCAAAGTGTTCAGCGCCTCCTACGACCGCTCCCTCAGGGTGAGGACAGACTCTGTGTGTGTGTGTGTGTGTGTGTGTGTGTGTGTGTGTGTGTGTGTGTGTGTGTGTGTGTGTGTGTGTGTTCTAAATAAAATAGTCAATTTTGACAGGATAGTCTGAAATATGCTTCCTCTCTTCCCTTTCTGTCTGAGGATTGGATGAGAGGATGCAGCTTGCTCTCATGTCTGTACAGGGAGTGTTAGCTTAGCCTAGCACAGAGACTGGAAACTGGGAAACAGTCTGGTCTAACTCTATTGAACTCCTCCTTTTATCTTTGGAAACTTCAAACAGAGGAACTGAATGTTTTCATGCATCACAACACCTGAAATGAGTCATATAAGAATAATTCAGCCGTCTGTCGCTGTGTTCACTTTAGACTGACCAGACACATGGTGCAATTTATGATCTTGGTTTAGCTTGTTTTATGTTTGTGTCATGGAAATAAAACTTCAGAGGAGAAAGTAAAAGTTCTGTATTAAGTAGTTTGTTTATTTGTAGGTGTGGAGCATGGACAACATGATCTGTACCCAGACCCTGCTCAGACACCAGGGCAGTGTTACAGCTCTGGCCGTTTCCAGAGGACGCCTCTTCTCTGGAGCTGTTGACAGCACTGTCAAGGTACAACACATCACCCTCAGCCAGCTGTTCCACCTGCTGCACATCTGCATCTGTCTGTGCCTCTGTTGTTGTTCCCCCTTCATCCGTGCAGCATCTTTCCCTCAGCTGTTCAAATCTCAATCTCTTTAAGTTGTAGAATTTCAGAATAAAAGCACATTGAAATAAATGAATCATAGATATGTTTGTGGTTGCAGTTACACACAAATGGCTTTATTTTTTTATTATGTATTTTTAACTTTTTCTGTCTCCCTCCTCTAGGTGTGGACATGCTAAATGACCAGTCTGCTCTGCAGTTGAATCCAGTTGACTTCATATCTCGTTAACCTTTCCACATCATTTCCTCCTCCACACCCGTTTCTTTGATTGTGATATAACGGCCACAGACCGATAACAACCACCACTCCACAGTTGAGCTGCATTGGAACTATTTTACTAAGTGTTGCTTTTAAATCTCCGAAACAAACACTCCAACACGTCGGCCCGGTCGTCAGGATGGACGGGCTCCTCCGTCTGATGGCTCCTCAGTCAGACCAGGTCACGGCCCGCGGCAACCTCAGCAACCCAGTGCATTACAGGACTAAATGAGACAAGCTGCCTTAACGGTTGCAAACGCACTGCGCCAAAACTGAGATTGAACGGGCGCTGCACTCCTGTAATCAGAGCAGGAAGCAGAGAGGATTATGGTTATTAGAGTTTTCAAACTGTAGATGGTCCTGCCTGCTTCCTGCGGACACACCTGCCATTTAAGAACTGTACTGACGATGCCTAATGTTCAAACTTGCGTAAGGGCTGGTTTCATAAACATGGACTGACGCGGCTGTGCTCGCTCCAATGAGACCTTTCCAAAGCCAAATCACTCCAGAGAGAACTCCCAGAATGCACCTTTCATCTCATGTGAAATGAAGTAGCAGCAGTTTTATGCTGAAATTTATGTGAACAGTGTTTTTGTTGAGTTGGTCTTCATTGAGCTAAAAAAAAAATCTCTATACATTCGTTTCCATATTGTGCTTATAAGTCAAAGGTCAGCAGCCCCCCACACCCAACTTCTCCTGGAGTCTGGATCCACTCAGACTTTGGTTGAACTGCTGCGTCACCGTCACCAGAACTGGCTATTTAATTACTTTAAGGCTCATTTGTAAACTGCATGAACTTAATATAGAGCAGCCGAACTGAAAGGGAGCTGTACATGTCTTATGTTCTTTTGCCCCCAAGAAACTGAAGCAAAGTGCTGTGACAGTGACCGTAGCCTGGGTTTGTCAGCTCTGAGACCAGCCAATGTAATTATAAAGACCCTGGCTGAGTAGCATTCAAAACAAACAAAACTCTGTGTCCGTTCTGGACCAAAAAAGCGCACACAGGTGGATGCAGGTGTAATAACACATTGTAACACTCCTAGGTTTTTGCAGCCGCCGCCCAGTTCAGTTTTGTGAAACCAGCCTCTACGAAAACACCTTTTAATAAGTGCAGACTTTAAAGAGAATGACAGATCTATAGATTTACTGAGTTTTATATTAGTGCCATGATATAGCTGTATTCAGAGCCACTCAACGGTTGTACAGTTGTGTAAAGTAACAGATAGTGCCGAAGTCTGGACATGTGCCCATGAGAATGACTCACACTGACCTACATAACAGAGACAGGCAGAGAGGAGGAGACGGTTCGTGTGCATGTATGTGTCTGTCATTGTGTATATGTGAGTGTGTTTCAATGAGTGCCATATGTGTGGATGAAAAGTTAGGAAAGACTGCAATAATGTGTATTTCTCTCTCTCCCCTCTCACCGTCTCCCCCCTGCCTCTCTCAGTTGTCTGTCTTCAGCCGGTCAGAATAAATGTAACCACGGATTAACGCTTGTGTCGCACATGATGGACTCACACAAGGCAAGAGGTGGACGAGGTGTAATTAACCTCCAGACTCCCAGAGGCAAAGTGCCATTGAGCTTAGGTGAAGTCCTGTGTTCCTAAATTATGCCTGAGGACCCACATTGGGTTGAACATATGAAAAATGACCGAATCTGTCGGGGAGGGTAATTTTTTTTAGTTAATGAGATCATGTACACTCACACCAAATTTCGACATTTAAGCTAAATTAGATTTTTACAGATGTTCAGAAGTATTTTGCTTTCATTTCAATGCAGTTCTGGCCACGACTTCCTGTAGCCTTGGTGAGAGAGGTAGAGGAGGGGAGGAGAGAAAGTGTCTTCGCTGGTCACAGTTTAAGTGATTTCTTGTATACTTGTAATCATGTAAGCCTGAGTTGATCATTGATCAATAAAACTGTTGTACACTTTGACATCTTAGAATCTAAATTTATTTGAATAATGAACTTACTGCTTCATAGGATAAGTAACATAAAAAGTGGACATGTGTCTATTTAATTGGGTATTGTTGTCTTCTCAGAATAAAAGAGGATTTCACAGGAAAACCCCGCCCCTCAGTGATGAAGTGACACAAGTAACAAGCTTCTTGTTTTAACGTGACAGGCCAAAGCAGGTGGCATGGCAACCACTGACCTGTTTTGACAGTAAATTAGTAATGCTAAGCAAACTGGTTGTATCCTTGTTTATTTATTATTTATAGTATTTTTTGGATTGACAGAAGAGACAGAGAGGGGGAATGACATGCAGCAAAGGGCCATCGGGGAGGATCAACCAGGGCCGTTGCAGTGAGGATTACAGCCTCTTTATATCTGCGGCCTGCTTAACACAGTGAGCTTTATGACACAGCCCTGTATCTTTATTTTAACCACACATACAAAAGTGGAATCCATAGTGTCATCCAACTTTGGGCAGATTGCTGAACTCTCAACATTTTCTACATGTTTTTAAATGACCAAAATAAGAGCCTTTTAAAGAGAGTGACAGGAGTGGGAGAGCTGTGTAATGTAGATGTGTGCTGCCCCCTGGAGGAGGACCTTGAAAATATAAAGTTCATGTGTCAATACCATAGACTGTAGGTCAATACAGAGGGAGGCCGAGGACGGTGCAGTTTGTATATAACATTTATTTATTCAGAGCAGATGGCCATAAGATGCAGTCACTGCAAGCACACCACTGTCCACACACATACACACTCGCACACAGGTTTCATACAGTCAATAGCAGAGCAACATGTAACACACACACTCGGCCTCTCAAGCATTCACATACAGTCACTGCAGAGCAGAGGAGACACCGGTCCAGTATCTGTTCAGATAAGCACAGGCGGAAAATCAAATCAAAAACAGCTTGGCTTTTTCTTTTCTCAAACAAAATGAACGACTTTTGCTCCACAACATATTTGACCATCTGTGTTTTTTCACCATCTGTGTTGTATTTCACCTCTGTAGCCTGACCCCCCTGACCCCAGACACACTTCAAAATAACACCTACAACATGACAGATGACCAAAATGAGACCCAAGGAAGGAAGGAGGAGAAAAAGGCTAAACGTTTCTTCAACATTATGGGCCGAGTTAAAAAGCAAAGACGTTTTTTCTTCCATTTGTGGATGATGGGGGGGAGGTGCAAGTGTAAAAAATAAGACCTAACCTCTATACAGGGGGAGTTAGAAAAACTAGAAAATTTGAATCTTTATCATGCAAATCAGGTTCCACAAATCACTTTTTTTTTTCAACACTGCACATTTTACCCACATGCCAATACATGTATTTTGTGTCGGTAAAATTTAAGTAAAAAGAAAAGTGTATTATTCTGTTAACAGCCTGACCACCAACCTGGCTGGTTAATTTTAATTAAAGGGATTTTTTAAAATGTATGTACACTTCAGAGAATGAATTTGTCGTTTTGGGAAATACACTCTAGTGCTAGCAGCTGGTTAGCTTGCACATAAACAGGGTCCAGTGGTGAGAAAACCACTGTGTTGATTTGCACTTATGCTTTTCTATGCATCAAACAATGCTAAGTAGCAAGCTAGCTGAACATAAAGACCTTATGTGGTCTTCATGCTAAGCTAAGCAGAGCTAATCAGCTGCTGCCTAAGTTTCATACAGGTGTGAGAGTGGTGTCAATCTCCTCGTGTCAGTTTCCTAAATATTTGCTGTAGCCTACATAAAGTCTCAACAAAATAGCATGTGAATGTGAAGATTCAGTTGTTACATAATTCAAGCAAGCATTAGCTCATTTTACACAGTGTCTGAAGTGTAGCTGTGTTAATGGAGACTTCATTTGTCCAGTTAGGTTGAGACGAATCAGTTGAATGTGAGTAAGACAGCAGAGCAGTACATGGGGAAAAATGTCACTGTTGATTAGTGTTTTTTTTGTAATGCTTTTATATTTTTTTCATGACCAATATAAATAATGAAAACAGAGGAAAGAGAGAGATCCTCATATTTTATACATACCCATCTACTGTATTGTCTTCAGACCAAAATCACAAAGCAAGGCACATGGTCAAAGAAAAAACAAACAAACATAATGTTGCATTTAAAACAATTAAAAAATAATACAACTGAACAACAACAATTCTTGTATTATACACATTGCCACACCTGGACACACATGTAGCCTACACATGTAGGCAGAGGAAAAAATAAAATATAACCATAAAAAAAAAGAAAAAAAAAAAAACGCCTCCTGGAAATATCCCAACATGTTATCCTACAATGATTCCTCAGCTCGGACCACTTAAGCATGGAGAAGCAAACTGATTCAACACTCATTAGATCTGTTTACTTTGAAAAATAGTCTTCAGGATGACACATACATCATAAATACACTTCTTTTTTTTTGTTGCAAATATCCATATATAATAATCTCTATGTGATCATAATTTAAATACCACAACTATTCTCTGAATTCTTATTGATTTATATAAGGAGTGTGGCTGCTATGGGACTGTGGTTTTCTTAATGGGCCGAGGTGCATATGGAGAGGAGCACCTGGCTGGTTTAAGGAACTGAATCCAAGCTTCACAGCTCTCTGGTGCCACTTGCTCCGTCTTAACACTTTTTTTTCTCTTTTATTTTGTAAATCCCATAAAAACGCTGTCATGGCAACACACTGTGTAGTATCCACGGTGATGCCGATGAGGATGGTGGGCGGGATGATGTAGATTGTCATGGCAACAGGGGGTGTGGGAGGTTTGGGAGAGTGTGGGATGAGAGAGATAAAGACAGAAAGAGAGGGGTTGTCAGTTTAGGTGTCAGGAAGGGTTTCAGTCAGAAAGGTTTTTTTTTTTTTCATCATATCCTGGAGCGATAAACTCAGGGCTCCTGCACAGTGATGTAGGGAAATATCTGCACATTTGACAAAAATCTCAGAGAGGGGACGAGCTGACGCTGAGCAGATACTGATCTTATTAACTGGACTGTTGTTGGCCAGATGTGATCGATCCTCATTCAATTCAGCAACTATCAGGGCCAGGATAGACAGCTGACTCAGCCTCTGCCCTCATGTCACCTCACATTAAAATGATTCCAGTAGATTGCCGCCAGAGAATGCCTTTTACTTATTGCTCCTGTAGATGCACAATCTGCTGAGTGGAACACACATTTTGGTTTGTGACATCACAAAAGCAGCCAACTATGATCCACAGAGACACAGAGAACAGACATTTCAGTGAGTTCAGCAGTATACATGAGAACTAACTTTTGAAAGAGGGAGACAAATATTATGCAATTGGACTATATTTGTGGGAAAATTAGACACAAATTAGAGTGTTTTATATCTGGAGGGGATCTTTAAAGTTTTGATAAGACAGGCAGACAATATTGGATTGGTGATCAGTATCTAATATTAGCAGAGAAAGTTGGCTCTTTGCAATCCTGGCTTAAAATGTTTGGAAATAATGTCACCTCAGGATCAGGCCTGGTGTCGAAACCAACACTGATTTTAACTTTCATTACCAACTTGTTCAGTTTTGCGTGGGCAAGTTTGTTTCTGCAGCTTTATTTTCTGGGATCTGAGGGGAAACAGTGTGGGTGAAGCCGAGTTCATTGACCTCTGGACAGACGGCTCTGACTCTGACTGTGTTGCATTGTCTTTTAAACGGGAGGGAGTTTGGACGGACTGAGGCTAACCTGACCTTTGACCCAGAGACTCATCAATTTCACTTCCTCTCCCCTTCTTTCTTCCCCTTTCCTCACCCCAGACCTGTTTATCTGCATCCTGAAGTCCTCTGAGACCTGACACCTGTCTCCAAGACAACCTGCTGAAGCTCCTCTCCTCCCTCATCTCTCGCTTACTCTACATTGTGCAGGCTCCCGTGTCTGTGTCTGTGTCTGTGTGTGTGTGTGTGTGTGTGTGTGTGTGTGTGTGTGTGCAAGCTGGCTGCATGGGTCATTTTGTGCTTCTCCTGTGTGTGTGTGTGTGTGTGTGTGTGTGTGTGTGTGTGTGTGTGTATGTCGGTGATGATGAGGATGCAGTAGAGTGCATGGACGCAGCCAGAAACAGGAAACTGGATTTGATCCTGAAACTCCAACAATCCACAAGCTGAACCCAGAGCTAACACACATACACTTGTCACACTGTCCCAATCACACACACACACACACACACACACACACGCACGCACACACACTCACTCCAGGAGCTGGATAGTCTCGTTTTGGTCACAGATAAAAATAATTCCACCAAGTCATTTACATCGTCACAACACCAGAGGTCACCATTCCACACAGAACCAAGACATCAAACCAAAGAGCTAGAGATTCATATTTATCGGTATATTATATATATTAGTGTGCTAATGCAGGACTTTTCAGTAGATATAAACTCTCCATGCTTAGAATGTACACATACCATACTATGAGTCATTACACAGTTGGTTTTTCAATCAGTATTAGTTTAGTTTATTTGTTCAAGTCCACGTGGAGTTCTTAAAGACCCATGTTTTGATTGCAGTCTCCTTCATTTTGTTGCATTTCTTTATCTCTCCGTCTGCTGATTTTTTTTTTTTTTAAATCTTCTCTCCCCATCAGATGTGTTTGGTCCTTTTTTTTCAACCTGTCTCTTTTAGCGTCCCTCTCTTTATCCATCCATCCTTCATTCTTGCACTCCCTCCGCCACATGTCTGTCCAGGCCTGTGACAATGCTCCATCATTGTTTTCATCATCAGCAACAGGAGATGAGAGGAAGAAGAGGATGAGAGAGGTTTTTCCAGAGCAGTGGCGGACGGACGGACGGACGGTAGTAGGACGGGAAGAGCGAGGAAGAGAGGGGGGAGGGGGGAGCACGACGGAGAGAGAAGGATGAAGAGAAGAAGAGAGAGATAGAGAGGCGTGTTGCCCGTTTGTGCCATCTGAGTCACTCCTGTTGCAGCGTTGCCATGGAGACACGCTGATTGGTTTCTGTGGTTACTCCAACATGGCGTCGAGCTGGTCGGCCAGGTCATCGAACATGCTGCCGATGTCGTCTAGGATGCTGACTGTGGTCTTCTGCTCAGCCACAGAGCTACACACACACACACACACACACACACACACACACACAAACAGAAGCACAACATTATAGCAGATGATGGAGATTGTAGCCTCTGATTTCACAGCTGGTGACACTGGTGCTGAAAAGTTGAGGCTAAACTGGGTATCAGCTAAACTCCATCCCATTTTACTGTTGCTACACCCGCCTTTGCTGATCTACTGTCAGTTTACTGTCAAACTGTTCAACCAGCTGAAGAATCTGACATGAGTCAGTCATACACACTCACATAGAGGTCATATCATGCTATAAGACAGAAGCTAACCCACTGAGACTAAAGATCCATGTCTACAGTAGAAATGTGACCTCGCCCTGGAAGAAATCAATATGAAGCGTTGCTTTCTGCATTGTAGAGCCATGAAGTATCACATTAAGAAATACAACAAACTCTTTCATTTTTACATTTCCGTGCTCGACTGCTTTAGTTTTACTGTCAGTCTTTCAAGACCTTTAGGATGAGTTTCAAGTTTCATTTGACTCATGCTGACTGTTACAAAGAGTTTGACTGTACCATAAACCTTCAGCCTACCATCTGCCATCTTGACAAATCAAGGCTCACAATAAGGTTGTCCTGGTTACAGCCACATATGAAACTCCAGCTCAGATAAACTGAAGTAAACGTCTGAATTCACTACGTGCACGTAGAGAGCTTATGATCATCATAAAACTTTGTCGTTGTGTTGTTTGTTATGCAACGATTCACAGCCACCGAATACTAATGACAATGTGGCAGAATTTCTTTCTTTCTTTCTTTCTTTCTTTCTTTCTTTCTTTCTTTCTTCCTAACAGAAAAATAAAGTTCTTTGAATTGAATTGGATTGAATTATGTGAAGATTTCTGTAAATTATTGTAACAATCAGATAAAATCAAATAATGAAATGATCTCCATATTGTAACATACATCATCCTGGTGTGAACACCAGATACATCAGGGAACAGTGTGTCAGTGCGTGCGCACACACAAACACACACACACACACCCCACCTCATGGTCTGTACCAGCACAAACCTGAAAACACACACTGCCTCATTATTATTGCTCATTACTACCAGTTCACCAGCCTGCTAGTGTGTAGTGTGTGTAGATGAGTGTGTGTCCTTACTCCTCCTGCCGTAGTATCTTGTCCTCCACGGCGCGCAGAGCGGCGGCCAGCGATGCACTCGTCTCCTCCAGCTTCTGATGCACCAGAGAATCCACGCTGTAGTCTGGCGTCGTCGTGGCAGCCGGCGTGGTCACGCCCCCTCCGACCATCCCGCTGTCCACCGACACGCCCCCGATGGAGGACCGAGGCGGCTTGACGGGCGGCGGGGTGGGGCTGGGGGTGGCCGGGGTGTTGGGGGTCTGTGGGGTGGTGGGGGTCTGTGGGGTGTTGGGGGTCTGCGGGGTGTTGGGGGTCTGCGGGGTGTTGGGGCTCTGGGAGGACGGGCTGGGCGGCTTGGCGTTGGGCGGGCTGGGGGTGTTGGATGGGGGGAAGGACGGGGGGGAGCTGGTCTGTCGGGCCACCACAGAGTGCTGTCTGACCGGGGCGGACGCCGGCGTGGGGGAGGGGGAGGGGGGGCTGGTCAGGGAGTGGATCAGTTTGGCCGGTTTGGGGGCTGTGGGTGGTGGCACCGGTTTGGGTGAGACAGGCGGAGGGATCTTCTTTCCTTCCACTACAGAGAGACACACACAGACACAAGAGTAAAGTAGGTTAGAGCTGCCTGAAGGACCAAGGACTACTGAGTGTCCTCTTCCAGTCTTTGTCAAGTCAAGACATGGACAAAGGAATCAGTTACTAAATGCAATTTGAATTTGGATTTTTTTAGAAATAAAGTGCGACGCCAATTTCTTTTGGAAAAAATGATCGCAACAAATCAAGATAAGGTAGAAATGCATAACAAAAAATGGGAAAAACTTACGTTAAATGTATATGAAGTAGTTAGATAGTTTTTTATGTCATCAGGTTTGTTCTATTTTTGTTCACTATTGTCAGTTTATAAATTGTGTATGTTATGTGTAATGTGTTTCCATTAAATACAGTAAAGAAAAAAAGAAAAAGGAATCAGTTATCACACAACACAAACTGAACAGGCACTGTGAGCTGTGGTGTTAACAATTAATCCTGGACTGGAAATAAAACTGAGTGTAAATGGGTCTAAAGAGCACAATAACACTAACATTTTAGCCTTATAATAAAAAAAAACCCATAAAAAAACCCATAATGTATCTTTGGGGATTCATTTGAAAAGAGTTGGTCATTATTAATAATCAATATTCATATTCTCTTTTGACTTTCAGTTCCAAACCTTGGTTGCGATTACTATTATCTACTATCTAATCTAAATGATTAACAGGTCCCACTCTTGATGGCAGCTTGATTAGATTAGATTAGAAAACTTTATTGATCCCCAAGGGGAAACTGCTTTGCCACCCAATAAAAACACATACATCCACTTAACAAACAATACAAACATTTCCATACCATTGCACAAAACTTATCAACATGAGTGGATACTTCATACGACAGATTAGGCTGCTCAAAGCAAGTGATTTAAATTGATATTGATTGATTGATATTGATGGTTTTAACTGTGGCTGTTCAGACCATAAACAAGGAATAAGAAGCAGGTTTGAAGTGTGAAGGTGTTGGACATGAGTGTCTAACAATTACTGTGCTATAACCTCCCAGAACACACACATCACTAGGTGTGCAGAGGAGAGACAGTGGACAAGCTCTGATGTTTTCTCTCTAGTCACTTCTCATGTGAACAATCAAGTGTGACTCCTTTGACTTTGGAGGAAAGGCCATTCAAATGTCCTTCATCCTCGTTTAGACAATTATAGTGTGTCTCTGCTCTCTGTAGTGGCAGCCTGTCCACTAACCTTTGTGTGATGACTGTTGTTTTCCAACAGCACCAGACAAATTAGTTCAGACTTGAAGGCATCAGTATACCATGTGATAAGTGGTTGTCAGTGAGATGCTCTCGCCCAAACCTGTGAACACAGTGGAGGTGAATGGCACAGGTCAAACTCATCAAATACACAATCCAACAACTCCAAAATGCTCTTGTGGACAAATTGTGACCTGCACATTCACCACTAACTAACACTCCGTCCAGCAGCCATGTCTGGAAAGTAGTTCCAGCTTTGAATTTGCCTTGAAAACAACTCAGTCTCATAATGTTACAATATTATTTCAAAGTGTGGTGAATGTGCAGGTCACAACTTGTCCACCAGAGCGTTTTGGAGTAATTGGATTGTGTATTTGATGAGTTTTGAGGGACAGGGGACCTGTACCATTCACCTCCATTATGTTCGCTGAGCAGCTCACGTCTCTGCCCCGCTGATCTCAAAACAACATGCACCGATAATTTAAAGTAATGCACCTACCCCTATGACTATAGGGATTATGGCAATAGGCGAATTTGCCAAAATGTTGAACTATCCCTTTAAGTGAGGGCCCAGGTGTTTGGACATACCTGTAATAACCTTCTTATGTTTGTTCAACACCATGAAACTTCATGTCTGTCACAAACCAGTTTGTTTTGGTAATAGTGACTGACTTCCATCCTCACCCACACCTCACCACACATATCATACCTGGGCTTCCAGGTGTGCCTGGGCCTGGCAGGGGGACTCTCTTGTTGCACACAGGCTGTGGGGGGGTCTGCGGGCCTCCTTGTCTCTTAATCTGGCCCACCGCAGGCTTGGGGGAGACCGGAGGCTTTGGTTTCCTCTGTGGAGCTCCCTCATTGGCTGCTGGAGCTCCATGATCCACACTGTCCCTGCGAGGAGCGGCAGTCACTTGCGGTTGAGGTTGAGGTTGATGCTGGGGCTGAGGGTGAGGCTGAGGGTGAGGCTGAAGCTGAGGGTGAGGCTGAGGCTGAGGGTGAGGCTGAAGCTGAGGGTGAGGGTGAGGCTGAAGCTGAGGCTGAGGGTGAGGGTGAGGGTGAGGCTGAGGGTGAGGGTGAGGGTGAGGGTGAGTCTGAGGGTGAGGCTGAGGGTGAGGTTGCGGCTGAGGTTGTGGCTGCTCCGTCACTCCAGCATCAGACACGGGGCGGCGTTTGACGGTGGCGGTGCCGTTCTGGTAGGGCACCGGCTGCATGGTGTTGGGGACCCCGAGGCCCACAGCTTCTCCATTGGCTGCGGCCAGTTCGGCAAAACCCTCGGGCTCCTTGTCGCGGCTCTTGGGCCGTCGCTTCACGGTGGACGACTCCTGGAGGGTAAAGTCGGAGCCGTTGGGGTGGGGCTTTGAGCTGCGGGGCCGTCGCTTCAGGGTCGCCGTGGCTTCGGCATTGGAAATGTCATCGTGGGCGTAGCCTCCGTCTCCCTGGGGAGCCTCCCCATCCCCCTGCAGACAGACACAAAATACACACTAACGGAAAAATTCATACATTCATGACAAGAGGTCATTTTTGCACAAACAGTCAGAAACATTGATAAATGGATTAACACAAATAAAAACAGAGAAGATTCACTATGGATTTGTACTACAGTAGATCACATTTGATTTTAGCACATTACATTACATAGATAGATACAGGATATATAAACACAAGATAGATAGAACGATAGAATGATAGATAGATAGATAGAATGATAGATAGATAGATAGATAGATAGATAGATAGATAGATAGATAGATAGATAGATAGATAGATAGATAGATAGATAGATAGATAGATAGATAGATAGATAGATAGATAGATAGATAGATAGATAGATAGATAGATAGTGTAATGGGAAATTTTGGTGTAACCCAGTGTATGCTTTACAAGGGTTGTATAACCATGTTAACTAAGCGAACTTCCTTTTCTCCTTGTGGAAAGTGGTATTCAGATAATGTGTTCCTGATACCTATTGTTATGATATGGAGCCAGGCACAGCTAGTACTGAATCTACACAGAGCAGGCTAAAGGTCAAGACCGGTGCTCTGTGTTAATTTACAAGGGGAGTTGTGTCCTGGCGGTGGAGCCAGGCACAGCTACCAGTGCCATATATTTTGTCTGCTGTTCAATGTGTTTTGGGAACTATAAAGATAGCGCCCGGGTGAGCCTCTTCAACTCACTCACTCACTGACTGTACTCCTGTTCGGTTGTGTGTGTGACTCCATTCATGAATGCCTTTTATTAAAACTCAAGAAAGACAGCTGACGTGTCCAGTTATCCTTTTTTAAATACTTTGGTGAAGGAACAACATTTTTTGCCACCACAATAGATAGATAGATAGATAGATAGATAGATAGATAGATAGATAGATAGATAGATAGATAGATAGATAGATAGATAGATAGATAGATAGATAGATAGATAGAACGACAGAACAATAGATAGATAGATAGATAGAACGGTAGATAGATAGATAGATAGATAGATAGATAGATAGATAGATAGATAGATAGATAGATAGATAGATAGATAGATAGATAGATAGATAGATAGATAGATAGAACGGTAGATAGATAGATAGATAGATAGATAGATAGATAGATAGATAGATAGATAGATAGATAGATAGATAGATAGATAGATAGATAGATAGATAGATAGACAAACATATATAGATAGCTACCTGTCCTTCTCCTTCTCCTCGACCTTGGCGGCGGATGGTCAAACTTCCCTCCTCCGCAAACGGCAGGTTCTCCGTCGAGCTGCCGCTGCCTCCGGAGTTGGGGTGGGGGGAGGATGGAGGGTGGGGGGAGGAGGAGTTTACAGCGGGAGGGGGGGCCTCAGGCTGGATGGAGGGAGACGGCAGAGCAGTGGGAGTGGGCTGGTTGCGCCTGGCAGCAGCCACCAGCTCAGTGACGGGGCCGCTGATGGTCCGTCGGCGATTGACCACTTCACCGTCCAGGCCAATGGCGTCACGTGTTTTTCCCACCTGTTGAACACACAACACGCCATTGGTTGACTGTGCTACAGTTAAATGTGCATGATACAGACATTATTCATTTTTATTCGCTCTGCTTTCCAGTGTTGGGCACGTTACTTTTTTTTTAGACTGACTTGACACATGTTATGAGCTGCATCTTATGTCAGTCTGATTTAGCTGTGTGTTTGTGTTTACAAACATTTAAAGAGTGCCAGGTGGATTGTTTATGAAGTTAACGAGCTCTGCCCTGAGAATCAGACGTTACCATGGCAACTTGAGGTGGTTGCCAATGACGATAGGGGCCCCCCAGGCTGAGACAGACAGAAACGTTGAGAAAAAGAGTGATTTTCTGCCTCTGCACTGGTCTCGCAAAAGGCTTACTGTGACAAAATGGTAACTCCTATCAGAACAAAACACAGACCATCAGCGCTGTAAGGACTTCCTGAAAAATTTGGTACGATTTGGTGTTTCTACAGTAAATATTTTGGAGACGCTGGCAGTTTTAAAACATCGGTCCTTCTCTCAGAAAATCTTTGTATTGGAGTCAATGAGGAGCAGAGACAGACGTGGCTGCACTTAGAGGCTGATTCTGTAAATTCTGTCTCTCTGATATTTTGAGCACATGGTGAGAAACAGAACAAGTTTGCCTGCCACACACATAAAGATTTTATAAATCTCAACCGATTTATTATCTGTGAGAGACCCCACACATGAAGATAAAAAATCTGTGATTGAACAGTTTTGATCGTATTGTGTGTGGTGTGCTGCGATATTCCAAACACAGCTCACCACACACATTAAGATTTTTCAGAATCTTGACCCTCTGGTCAGAAAACAATCCGGCATCAGCAGCGATACCAGGGGTGTCGTTGTAGCTACTCTTTCGGGTCTATTTCCGGAATGGACAATGAGAGCGACGTAATTTTTTTTTTAATGAAAGCGGGACACTTCAGCCTTTACAACGATGTGGAAAGAGAAAAATTCAGGAATTTTTCTGGAATTTTTCTGGGCTCTCTCTCACTCTAACCGATGATGTCACGCACTCTGACACGAACATTCTGTGCAATACACACCCACTATAATCTCATAATTTCTCCAAAAATGATCATGGTCATTGATCAGGGATTGATCAAAAACTATAATACCTATCAAAACGTGGAATAATACGCCAATACACAAGACTTGTGCCTACTATTTAAAGTTCAGATGGAGTCTCTAGGTGAAAGTATGCCTGAGCAGTAGACGTTTGAAAAACTCCAATGATTGGTCTTTTTCGCCCGTCCCATTGACTTCAATGCAAAATTTTGTGCAGGCTTTTGCGACTTGTGTCGCGAAAAATTCATAAACTGTTGAGAAAAGTAATAGCATACCGATCTCGATCAAGACGCACATTTTGATATATAATTTGCTTCGCCCGGGCACTGGTCGTCCGGGCACTGGCATAGTCACTATTGCGTTACTTAAAAAAAAAGAAAATGCTCAACTGAACTAACCCTAACACGTTTATCTGGAACTAACCATCTCACTCAGTATTCCTCTGCACAGGCAGGGATACTGAGTGAGTTGGTTAGCTCCAGATAAATGGCTTTTTCCCTACTAGATGATGAACTAAAAAAAATATAACGTACACTTTACGTAACACAGTGTTTTTCAACCTTGGGGTCGGGCCCCACGTGGGGTCACCTGGAATTCAAATGGAGTCACCTGAAATGTCTAGTAATTGATTAAAAAAATGACTTAAAATGAACTGATTACATTTTTTTTAAAGTAATTATTATTCTTTTTAAAATTATGATTAAAAACACCACAGACAATCTCAAACAACTGTATCTATACTTTCACTTTCTCCAATATAAATCGAGTTCAAATAAAATGCAACATATAAAAATATCTGAGCCGGCACAGCTTGATTGACGGGGGTCGCCAGAAATTTGTGATGTCAGAATGATATCACAAAGTCTTCTCAACAATACCTGCAGGAAGTTCTTCTGCAGTGCCATGCCTTTGGGTCCACCCCCTATTGATGACATTTCCAACATGGCGGCGATGCTCCTCACGCTTCCCATGCTGCTCGTCTCCACGGCGCCCGCTTCCACAGACACCCCGAGGTCGCTGGCCCGCCGCTGTTGGTGGTAAGGCACGTCCAGCATCCCCCCCGTGGTGGTGAGCGTGTGCTGCTGCACATTGGCGTCCGTCAGGTTGGAGTTGGAGCTGGAGATGGCGGAGCTGGAGCGTTTGGGCGGGGGCGGGGGCGGGCCTTTTTTCTTCTGCCGCAGAGCGAAAGACTGCGTCTGGTTGCGGTTGGCGCCCTTGTCCTGGTTGCGGACCGAGTGGCTGCGACTGACGCGGTGGGTCACTGTGGCGTATTTACCACCTCCATCGCCTCGGACCACAGCTGAGTTCTGACCTATAACCTCTGCTTCTCCTCCTCCTCCTCCTCCACCTCCACCTCCACCTCCTCCTCCACCTGCCCTCTCATCACACTCTCCATCTGACACGGCATATCGGTTGAGGCTGTGGGCGCGTTTCTTCTGGAGAGCGGTGGGCTCTGCTCCCTCTCCCTCAGCCAGCTCGGCCTCTAGTGGGAGGCAGAGGAGAGGGACCTGTGGTTGTTGGTTCTCCCTGACCTCCATCACCTGTGTCTTGGGGTGGTGCTGAGGGTGGGCCTGGTGCGGCGGCGGCTGCTGTTGCTGCTGCTGAGGATGAGGATGAGGCTGCTGAGGATGGGGCTGCTGAGGATGAGGCTGCTGAGGATGAGGCTGCTGAGGATGAGGCTGCTGAGGATGGGGCTGCTGAGGATGGGGCTGGGGCATCTGAGGCTGGGGCTGCTGAGGATGAGGCTGCTGAGGATGGGGCTGCTGAGGATGAGGCTGCTGAGGATGGGGCTGCTGAGGATGGGGCTGCTGAGGATGGGGCTGAGGCTGGGGACATGGAGGTCCTCGGTGGGTCGGAGACTGAGGAGGGTGTGAGCGCGGAGACTGAGGTCTCTCCCCCTGGATAAACTGGGGGGTCGGCTTGGGTTTGGCCTGCGGAGAAGCTGCACTCTGCACCGAGGAGGCGGAGGAGGAGGATGAGGTCCTAGTCTTGGTCGGAGTGTGAGGGGGCGTGTAGGGAGGGGCGGGCTGAGAGTGGGAGTGCGAGTGGGAGTGCGAGTGTCGGTGTTTGCCTTGAGAGGAGACGCTGCCTCTGTGGGAGGATGTGCTTCCCTGGCTGCTCTGCTGCCTCATAGTCCGCGCCTCCTTCTTAGGCGGCCCCACGCCTCCTCCCCCTCCTCCTGTTATCACCTCCTCATGGTCTTTGCTGAGGCTGCGTGTCCGCTGAGCTTTGACCTCCTGACCTGGCTGAGTCATGGCGTTCTGCAGCTCGGAGCTCAACTCGCTGTCCTGGAAGGTGCTCATCTTTGGAGACATGACCTCTGAGGAGAGGAAGAGACTCTTCAGATTAATATGAAGATTCATTTAATCAGGACAGAAGGTTCTGATGAGTCCTGTCAGAGTAAAGAAACTTTAAAGGAACCATTTTGGCAAATTCACCTATTGCCATAATCCCTATAGTCATAGCAGTAGGTTCATTACCTTTAATTATCAGTGCATGTTGTTTTGGGATCCGCGGGGCAGAGACACAAGCTGCTCAGTGAACACAATGGAGGTGAATGGTACAGGTCCTCTGTTCCTTTAAAACTCATCAAATACACAATCCAACAACTCCAAAACACTCTCATGGACAAGTTGTGACCTGCACATTCACCACACTATGAGATAATCATGTATAATTATGTAACATTACGACACATGAAGCAAATACTCAGAAATACGGGAGTAGCTGCACTAAACGTACGCTTTTGAAATCCCTCCGCCCAGCAGCCGTGTCTGGAATGTAGTTCTGGCTGCATTTGCCTCGAAAACAACTCTGTCTCGTAATGTCACATTATTATATCATAGCGTGGTGAATGTGCAGGTCACAACTTGTCCACCAGAGCGTTTTGGAGTTGTTGGATTGTGTATTTGATGAGTTTGATAATGGACAGGGGACCTGTACAGTTCACCTCCGTTTTGTTTGCTGAGCAGCTCGCATCTCTGCCCTCTGGATCTCTCACCGATAGTTAAAGGTAATGAACCTACCCCTATATCTATAGGGGTTACGGCAATAGGTAAATTTGTCAAAATGTTACTATGTAACTATCCCTTTAAGGGAAGATGTTTGGCCTCTCATGTGATAAGGCAGTTTGGGCCTAATTAAAAGCTTATCACTGTTGAACATTAGCCGTTAGCTTACCGTCTGGAGGCGGGCTATCCATTGACATGACTTCCTGCTGCTGTGTGATTGGTGGGGGTTTCTTTCGGAGGGAGCTCCGCCCATCTGAACCACGCTGCAGTTCAGCCAGTCGCTTCACCGCCAGCATCAGCTTCTTCTGGTGACCTTTAACATCAACAGTTAAAACTATGGTTCTTGTTTCATGACGAATAGAAGATAGCTAGTTATTTCTCAAAATAAATGATATTTAATGTCATCATTATTTGATGTACACTATTTACATAGTATGCAGCACATACTGCATATACAGTACATAGATCTTGTACAGTAGCTAGAATGTAAATAAGTCTGAAACCCCAAAACAAAATACAAACAAACATCTTATAAGTCAATTATTTACATCAATAAAAACAATTTAATAATTTGCCTGAGTTGTTACAGTAAAATACATATAAAGCTATATTTCGTTTACAATTTAATCTATATAAAAGCAGTAACAAAAAGCATTGTTTAATCAATTAAATTATAGACCAATAAAATGTACTCCTCTATTTATCTTTCACTGGGTCATTTTATATTTCTTAATTCCTTAATTTACGTCTTTTCTTGCAATATAATTATATATTTGGAACACATTTAATCATTCATATTACCCCTTCCATCATAAAACTGCATCAGAGAGATACTACACTGCTGTATCAAAGTTCACAGATCATTTCGTGTTGTATTCATACTTTGGTAATATTTTTGACTTTTTTGGGCTACCATACCTAACGAGTCAAACTCATGAAACACCAAATGTAATGTAAAAACTAATATTAGCATGTACGTATGATGTACGACTGTATGACTTACCCAGTTTGGTGATACCTATCTCCTGCAGATCCTCCCATGTGATGTCAGTGATGAAGTCGATGTTCTCATAACCGTTCTGCACCAACACCTGGTAGTACTGGCTCAGACCAATGGCAGAGAGCCACTCTCCTAGATTGGCCTGGAGGGAACCGACCAGAGAAATGATCCACACTTATAGTGTCAGCATGACAGCAGTCACTGTAGCAGACAGGTATCTAGAGTGTTGAGTTTCACTCACAGGTTTCTGATCAGGCAGCCACTCTGTCACACTCAGCTTGTTAATCTCTGATGTCATCTTCTTCCTGTGGCCTGGTTTAGTTATTCCAATAGCTGTCAGATCCTACACACACAAACACAAACACACACAAGTAAGATACAGTAGTGGCATGTGAAGTCTTCTCACCAAATGCTTTAAAATCTCCTTTTCCCCAGCAGTCTCTCCAACTGTCTCTCTTTCACGCACACACACGCACACAAAGTCGTACACATAGGAAAACTTGCAAAATGAAAAAACAGGAAAAACAAAAGACAGTGTGACATCTAAAGAGAGCAGCTGCCAGTTGAGCAGAAAAGAGCAGACAAAGAAAATGTCTAAAAATGAAAAAGCAGCGAAGCATGGAGAGCAAAAGCAAACGTCTACAGCGAAGAGGAAGCTCCCACGAGAAATCAATGAGCTCGACTCTCCATGATTCATTTACTTTTATACTCACTACATTCTTTCATGAATAAATACAGTCACACGTACAAGCTAAGAATTAAAAATTATAGTGTATTAACAACTGAACAGTTCATCATCCTGCCAACGTCTGTCTAGGATTGTTTATGTAATCCAGTGGTTGTGGTGGACACACAAGAGGACACACTTTTACAGACACACACACACGTGCACACGCCCACACGCCCACACACGGGCACACAGCACACACACAACTGCTGCAAATATAAATTATATACAGATGTGACATAAAAACACAGTAGTAGGGGCAAGATTTTATGACATGTGTCTGAGAACAAAGTCAGCTCAGCTCTCAACCATTCAGCATGCACAACTACCACTGGAGTGAGCACACATACAAATCATTTATATGTGCTATAAATGATTTGTATGTAGGTGAGCGTGGTGTAGTTCCTGAGCAGGCAGCAGCAGTGTTGACGGTGAGGGAAGGTCAAGGGGATTTTATTTTATTTTTGAACATATTCAGTGTCTCACACACTGGCACAGAAGAGAGTGAGAATAAAATCATATTCTTGTCAGAATTTTGAAATGTTAAGGTCATGTTTGAAAATTACAATCAACAAGTAGCCTACACAATGCTTTACAGCAGTTTGGTTGTTTTATTGTTGGAAATGTTTAAACCAGAGCTAACTATTTAATACCTGTTGTTTTTATGGCCATTATGGTAATTCAGAGTGCATTGTGTACAAAATGAATTATTCTAAAAATCTGGTGTCATGTGAATACTGTATATGATGCAGGAATATAAAACAAGACTATCACCGTGATACAATAAAATATACTTCTCTAAACTTTTTCAGTAAGTTGCTAATAGTCAAAATCAAAACGCAGCTGAGATAGCCTCCAGTATCACTCAAGCTTTATAAATACTGAATCCAATATCTCCCATGATGTAGCTTAATGACATTTTTTTTATTAGAACCTTCCTGTCTGATGAATCTCAGTCCCCTCTTAAAGTCCTTAACGCAGGGTTGTTAAAATTAGTTTCTCAAATTAATAACAAAGAGACTCTAGGTATTGCTAAAAATTATTCACTTCCAAAGGTTAAACTTGCTTGATCTGGTACAGCAATGAGAAATTATGTTTGCCGGGCTTTCTTTCTTTCTTTTTTTTTTGCTTTTATTCGCCAGATGGGGCTGTTTTGAATTTCCCTTGTTACTTGAAGCTATATTAAGTAATTTGTGCCACAGTAGGTGGCATTAACATTAACAAAACCACAACCACATGATAGCTTCATATTTACCTTACAGCCTATGCTACTGTAGACTTGGCCCCACACCATTCCAGCAACTTGGCACAATGGTGAATTGCTCTGATATGCACTATACATTGATGGTGCTGCATTTCAAGCCCAAACATCCCTTTAAATATTTGTCAATTTTAATTAGCAATTTTGAGAGGACCCCACAGTGTACCAGTAGCAGGTATGAGGGGTCAGTAACAGGTCAAGGGTGAAAGGTGGAGGTTAAACTGGGGGGCAGGGAAAGAACAGCTGACATCAGTCTGGTTGAGTGGTTTCATTGTGCTCAGTTTTTCAAGGGGATGACACACGTGCATCTTGAAAACATCAAGGACAGCACAAATCAGGCTAGTTTCCATTGTGGTCCTTGGAGGTGCCTGTGACCTCTCTGGGGTTGGAGGGGTGGGTGGGGGGGGGTCAGGGTTCAGTTGCCTTACCTCCGGGGTCATTCGGCTAATGGTGGGCAAGTCATACCCAGCACCCAGGAAGTTTGGAGCGTAGACCTGCAGCTGAAAGTCGCTCAGCCATTGGACAACGGCCTCTGAGCTCTACAGGAGAGAAGACAGGAGGCATGCAGTAACTGTCTACATGTCTGCTTCTTCAACAGCCACTTTTCCTCAGCAGGGCCAAGGAGGGCCAAACAGAGGCCATAATGTAGTTGCTATAGCAACAAACTGTGTATTAAAGCAGAAGTAAGCGATCCGGTGGTTTTGGCTAACTTCCTGTCAGCCGATGGAGTTAGCAGTCCCCGCCCTCGTCCCTACGTCACCACATTCACGCGCATCCCTTGGCTGCACACACAGAGAGGACCGCCCCTTTATGCCGTTCTCTCTCCTCATTGGATAAAGGTTGTAGGATACAAGGAAAGTTTTCTCCTCGGCTTACAGCAGAGCAGAGTGACTGACAGACCCGTGTTTCGGACCAAACACTCGATGTAAGTGATTGCCATCGGAAGATATAAAGACTTATATTAAAGCAGAAGTAAGCGGAATATTTGTGTTAATATAAGTCTTAATAGTTATATCTTCCAACTGCAATCACTTATATAGAGTGTTTGGTCTGAAACACGGGTCTGTCAGTCACTCTGCTCTGCTGTAAGCCGAGGAGAAAACTTTCCTAGTATCCTCCAACCTTTATCCAATGAGGAGAGAGAACGGCATGAAGGGCTGTGTGTGCAGCCAAGGGATGCGCGTGAATGTGGTGACGTAGGGACGAGAACCAATAGATCCATGACGAGGGCGGGGACTGCTAACTCCATCGGCTGACAAGAAGTTAGCCAAAACGACCGGATCGCTTACTTCTGCTTTAACACAAACATTCCGCTTACTTCTGCTTTAATACTTTAATTAAATCTGCTCTAATGCCACAAAGAAGAATTAATTATTATACTTTTATGGACATACAGGTGCATCTCAATAAACTAGAATATCATGGAAAAGTTTATCTATGTCAGTAATTCAATTCAAAAAGTGAAACTAACACATTATATAGATCCATTACACACAGAATGAAACATGTCTTTATTTATTTCATTTACTTTAATTGTAATGATGATGGCTTACATTTAATGACCACCTAAAATTCAGTATCTCCAAAAAAATTTGAATATTACAAAAGATCAATTTAAAAAAATCTTTTTTTTAATGTGGAAATGTTAGCCTTCTGAAAAGTATGTCCATCTATATGCGCTCAATTTTTGGTTGGGTCTATATATGGAAATTGACTTTTCCATGATATTCTAATTGATTGAGATGCACCTATAATAGTGATTCATTGGCATTACAGCATCAAGCTCTGGTTGATGAGTCAGCCTCTGTTACCCCTGCTCGGCCATGTAGCGGAAACCAGGCTTAGATATGGAAGGAGTAGGAGGACTCAAGTAGCCTATCAGGTACGCTCCAGCAAGAGCAGCAGATTAGCACCAATAAGATAATCTGCATCTGACTCTTCACAGCTGGAAATAAAGACACAAAAGAAGTCAGGCTTGTTTTTTTCATGCTTTAGATGGACAGAGGCCAGAAAACGGTGACTGCTTTAAAGGAATATGTTGTAGAAACAAACACACTCATTATCACATGTCACTATTTTAGCCGTTGAAGTAGCTACTGTGTTCCTATGCATGAGTGCTCCTACACTTAGCGCTCTCTAACTCAACAGCTGATCTGTGGTGAACACTTGAGCGGGAACGAGGTGGTTCAACGATTCACAAACTGTATTTCCAAAGTAAAGGGAAGTGATGTCACCTCTGCTGCTTCTCTAAACGGATCTGACACAACCTCACGTCAAACAACCTCAACCACCATTTTAATAAATCACAGGCGAGAGCGTAAAGACGAACCGAAACACAGAATAAACTTTGTGATGATGAACTAACTCAGTCCTGACCAGCTGTAAAAGACAATAAATAAATACATGACCTGGTTGAAGCAGTTGGTGGTTTGCTGCAACACCCTGCTCTAAAGCTGGTGCAACTCCCACACCCCTTCTGTTTCTTTCTCTCTCTTTGTCTTTTCCTCCTTTTCTTCATCCCTCATCATAACCCTCCTCTTCCTCAGCATTATCCCTCGAAGCCAATTGGTGTAGCCCTCCCTTCTTTCTTCTTTCCCCTGCCCAGGGAGACATCAGGACACTGGGTACTGAGGAACCAGGACTGGAGCTAACAGATGGCCATGAGAACATGCCTTACATGTCAGCACACACACACACACACACACACACACACACACACACACACAGAGGAAAGCGATTCACACACAACCGCCATGACCACCTGCTGTTTAAATATGCTCATTGGTATATAAAGCTTGAATTTATTGTACGAGACATGAGTTTAAATGAGGGCCCCCACATGCATACAAACACACACGCATGCACACACACATACACACACACACACACACACACACACACACACACACACACACACGCGCATATGCACACTCTACAGTAAACGACAGCTTACTGTATATGATGTAAGCTCAGATTTCACACTTCCACCCACGCCATTGCATACTGCTGGGCACCTGCCAGTACACACACACACACACACACACACACAACAATACACACACACTAATACAGTATCTTAACTATTATTATTCCTGCCTGAGGGGCATCTAGAGACGTTTATCTCAGCGAAAGACGAAATATACTGCAATGGAAGAAGAGAAGCTGCAACTAAAAGGAGTGAATAATGATGGAAAGCAGGTAGTAGATCAACCCTCACTCACACACACACACTTACATACGAAAGTCCTCATTCACGGATCAATACAAGACCACACACACACACACACACACACTCACCGTGTCGTGGCTGCATCCAAACACTCGCAGCACGGACGAGGCCAGCTGAGAGAGAAACCGCTGGGACATCTTGATGTCTACTTGTGTCTATATCTGTGTGTGTGTGTGTGGGAGAGTGTGGAGTGTTGTGATTCTACATTCTCATCAGGCTGCAGTTAGATGATGATAGTGGCCACTTTCCCCTCACTGGTGTGTTTGTGGAGGACTGACTCTGTGGGATCAGGACTGTCCTACCTTCCCCTCGCCCGGCCCCTCCCCCTTCCTGGTTGCCGTGGCGTCATAAGGCGGCGCTTCGTGGAGTGGACAGCCGGATTGGCTCGACGTGCGAGAGGAGCTGGCAGAGCCTGCGGGGAGAAATATCATTGGCCGGTTACAAGCTGTGGCCCTATCACTGCAAACTTGTTTGGATCAACAGATGAGTTTCCTCATCATCCAAACTGAACTCTGCTCTCCTCCACCAACTCCTCTCTGCTCAGTCTGCTTCACTGCACTGACATGCAACCAATCACATCTTTTCTTTCCAACATAAAACAAGCCCTCTTAACCAATCATAGCCGTCTACACTTCCTCCTACATCCCCTGCTTTGGCCATCTGTCTGTTCAACCAGCCAAGATCTCTCTATGTGTGCATATCTGTGAGATATAATGACATCTTTAAAAGACATTGGTTTTTCTAGCCCAACTCTCCAGCTCTATGGTTTTCATATTTTCTATCTATTAAACAGATCTTCCTCCCCCCTCATTCTCACCAGTTTCACGCCTGAATATTGACACTTTGACCCTGTCCTACCTGGAGGTTGGTCCACAGACTTGGACTGCTCCATTAGATGCTCCTTAGCTTTGGCAGACTGGGACAAGACTGTGGCGAGAAGCTGCAGATACAAAAAGTACAAACAAACATCAGTGTTAACAGATCTAGTAACAACCTACATTTTCTTGTATTACAGTGGCGTTAATAGGATTTTTAACTGGATGCTAAGACACAGACACTGTATGAAGTCCAAATATTGCATATTAGCAAACAGTCGTTAATATCCAGCAGACGCACAGCAATAATATCATTCATTAGGAGTCATGTTGCTGTAAACATGGCAAAGTAAGTACAATCTTTACTCTCTATTTGCTCTGTTTTTGTTCTCCACCAACTCTTGCTGTTAGCTGGTTGCTAACACTGAACAGGAAGTGTACAATGCTCATGAATATGTGGGTTTGCCACCATACACACCCCTCTCACATTACTTGTGATCATTTGATCCATTTTGATTAGAAAATAACAATTGGTGTTGCTTTGACTGCCTCTGTTTTAGAACATGGTGCTGCTTTAAAGTGAGGCTGCTTAACTTCTGCTTAACAACCGTGGCCACTGTTGTTACTGAAAGATTACTTCTAGTTTTACTTTTGTATTAAATCTATTCAACTGTGACACACTGAAATGTAGTGTAACAGTAGAAGTAGAAAAGTGTGAAAGAAGTGTTTAATACACTCAGTAAACTGAACCAGTATTAAACTGATTAGTATGTTTACTAATGTTTAATGTGTTTCTCTTTAACATAAAACATCAACATTTTTAATTATCACTAAAACAATAAATTACTTTCACTCTTTTTAAATGTGTTTATTCACCAGTAACTCATGTCATACAGTGATGCATCATCTACTGCTTCAATCTGAACGACTCAAACTTTATTTCCTTCACAGTTTATATATCCACAGTAAATCACCCATGGTGGCCCCGAGGCTACATTGATGCCTCTATACAGGAGTGTGTATGTGTGCGGCAGGGAAAAGTAAGCTGGTCGGCTACTTTTCTGCCCTCTTACTCAGAAACACAAAACGCTCAATGTCCCAGAGTAGATTGATCACTGTAGGTGAGTGTGCCTGGAGAAAAGTGATGAATGCTCCATGTCTGCTACATTAATTACATTCAAACTTTGGTCCTGAAACTTCCAGTATGAGCAGTGCAATAAAAATCTGCCTAACGCTGATGAAAAGTGAATGGAGAGAGACACGGGGAAGACAAATGCTAGCAGTCAGTCTGGGCTGTCCTGGCTTTTAGTTTTGCTGTGTGGATGTTTTAGTAGTTTTAAAAAGTGCCTCGGTAGCAGTCTCTTGTCTGACACACAACTGGCTGTTTATACAATATATTGGCAACTTGGCAGATGCTTACGTATAACACAGCTGTGGCCATATCAATGTATATGTATCCTAGGTGTGTTAGATCATACACATATCAGTGAAACATTAGAATATATAACAATGTAATTGGTGTAAATAATGAGGGTGGAGAATACTGTCCAACAGCAGGCTGCAAAAACCCCATCTAGTGACTGTAAGGACCACATTATTTGATTCATATATTTACTCATTATGTCTAATTTGTCTACATGGAAGAAAGCGCTGAAATGTTTCATATTTTCCATTAGACCTCTGATCCAATTCAGGGGCCACATTCCTCAGAGGCCACATTTGAAGACCGACTGCGCCTCAGTGACGCAACTAGGCCGTCCCGTTTGGAAGGCCCCTTTAAATTCAGCCAAAAGCTGCAGGCCTCGTTTTCCTGGGCTCCAATGGGAGAATCCTTCATGACCCAATCTATTCATTACATGGCAGTGATTAAAACAATATGGCAGCAAAAAGAAAGCTGTCAGCCAACAAAAAGCCACTAACTTTTCAACAGTGTAACAGGGCCTGAAAAGCTCAAGTTTTTGTAAAAACCATCTCAGTTCGGTTTGGCCCTCACAGTGTGTCTCTCAGTGTGACACAACTGTGTCTCCTGAAGGATGTAGCCACTGACCTGGGACACAATGACAGTGCTGCACTAGATTGCTTTTGTTACCAGGTCACTGACAGTTCAAACCTGGGCAGTCTACACTCTAATGAAGCAGACTAACGGAGTTTTGAATGTTAAACCTTTGATAAACAACAATTTAAGATGTTTATTTTCCTAAACTTTAACTTTTTTGTTCCCCTTGTTAGGCATGGACAGATAATACTTAAAGGGATAGTTCAACATTTTAGCAAATTGGCCCATTGTCATAATCCCTATAGTCATAGCAGTAGGTCGCGTTACCTTTAATTGTCGGTGCAATAGAGCGGTGAGCTTCTCAGAGCTACGCTACGGAGGCTAATGGGATTTCTTGGTTTCCCTCATCAAACTCATCAAATACACAATCCAACCACTCCACAACGCTCTGGTGGACAAGTTGTGACCTACACATTCACCACGCTGTGAGATAATAACAGAACGTTACCAGACAGAGTTGTTTTAGAGGTAAATACAGAGACTGCTTGATGAAAAACTGTCCCTGAAGGCAACGCGCATCAGCGGTTTTGCATGAATTTCCCTCTAAAACAACTTGTCAAAATGTTGAACTATCCCTTTAACAAAACATCAAACTTCCAAGGATGTTCAAACTCTGCAGGTCATTTTTCCTCTTGGTTATTTTTATTTCATTTGTTTGTGGTTTATATCCAGCTTTTAGAATCTTCAAACAAAAGTGTGTGTGTGGTGTGTGGTGTGTGGTGTGTGTGTGTGTGTGTGTGTGTGTGTGTGTGTGTGTGTGTGTGTGTGTGTGTGTCCTACCTTTACCCCTTCAGCCTGTGCATGGAGGATGTGTCCTGCACTGCCCGCACTCTGACCGCTGCCTGACGACCTCACACTGGTGACACTCCCAGAACTGCCCACACTGCTTCGGTCTCCACCTGCAATACACACACACACACGCACGCACACACACACACACACACACACACACACACACACACACACACACACACACACATGCACACATACACACAAAACATACAAACATGCATTCACACACGCATGCACCCACCCAAACGTTATGTATAGATTTTATGCATACAAATGCACACATGCAACAAACAGATGGATTCATGCAGACACACACACAGACAAGCACACACACACACACACACACGCACACACACATTGAGTGGTTTAGCTGAAATCCAAAGCAACATGGTAACAGGTGTGACTCTCCACTGAAATGCACTGGGCAGCATGTGATTGGGTGAACGGGATGGACAGACAGACAGACAGACAGACAGACAGACAGACAGACAGACAGACAGACAGACAGACAGACAGACAGACAGACAGACGGCTGTTGGACGACTGAAGGACAAACTGAAGTGGAGTAAACAAGACACACCTTTTTCTTTTACACACAACACACACACTTTCCTCACTCCTCCTTTCTTTTTGCCTCTCACGCAAAAACATACCCACTCGACCACTCTCTCTCTCTCTCTCTCTCTCACACACACACACACACACACAGACTGTAGACTGATGCAGATGGCTGCAGTCCTACACATGAGGCCGCTGAGTTCCACTAAGCCTTAGATGGAGGTATAAAGCAGGACATGGGAGACTGTCAGGAACAGGTCAAAGAGTATCTGAAAGCCTTCAAACAGTCGTCTTCAATCGCTGAGCTCAAAGACATGGATGGATGGATTCTGAGCTTGGGGACGTACAGTAGACCAGGAAAGCCTTTTTTTTTTGAATGCATGTCAGATACTATTTGAGCCCTGGTCAGAGCTTAAGGTGCCAGGGGTTGAGGGCTCAGCGCAGCGCAGCGCGGCTTCGTTACCTGCCACGGGCTTGCGCAGTACCCAGATCTCTTCATTGGAGCCTCCATGGGGCCCGCTGGACCGGGTGGGAGAGCTGTGAGGACTTGCCTCTGAGCCGCGACAACCTTCAACACAGAACACCACTGTTAGCCTCTAGAGACCCTAAGCTAGCCTAAGAAGCATCTGTTTGCTACCAGGAGCAGAAGTTGTTTTGTTTTTGGTTTCCATTTTTCATTTGAGGGCAGTAGAAAACGCTACTGTATATAACACTGACATATTATCACCTTATAAAGTTCATATGACTAACGTGTTGGCACACAGTGGCTAATGGACATGTCCAGGAGACATGAGTTGTGTCTCTGATGAACTTATGTCTTCTACTGTCTCTCACTTTATCAGTGTTATTCACGAGGAGAAAAACATCTGGTTCTTAAGATGCTAGTGCTCAAATATGTTTCAAAGCTAGTTGCTAATTAGTTCTCTCTGTTTGTCATCACATCTTTTTCTTTTCTTTTGTATTAGTTTGTCTTCTGCTGCTGGAAATAAACTGTCTGTCAGTAATGAGGTTGGGGAAAAAAACACTTGTTGCAGACCGTGAAGTCAAAATTAGCGAAAAGTTGAAGTCTTGGATTCAAAATCTAGTGTACTACAGTTTACACCACTTAGATCAGTCATTCTCATAAAGAAATCAGTTATTTTTATTATGTTATTTTGTATTTAGATTCTGTCTATTATTTTGTCACAAGTTTAGGCCAATCTGATGTAAGGTTAATATAGCGCAGTGATCGGTAATCATAATCTGGCCAAAACTATATGTCTACATAGTGAATCTACCCTCGCGTGAAGATGCTGATTATATTTTTTATAATGAGAGTGAATGACAGGAACACATGTGAACAGTAGCAAAGCTAATTGCATTTGAATTTGTAATAATCAGTTTTTTTTTCTTTAAATAGGCCTTTATTATGTTCTTTTCCACCATTTTATTAAAAAATGAAGTTGGCTTGAGGCCAGGCTTTTTATGCAAAACCTTGTTATAGTGAGATTTATATCTGTTTTATCCTCCATAGCATCTAAAACCAGTTAAAATGTGAACATTTCTACTTCAACTGTCAAAGTAATGTACACTAATGTATCCCCACTCAGCAACACAAGTCTTCACTGGGAGCTGACCAGGCATAACAGTAATGATCAGAGACTGATCAAGCTGGTACAAACTCTCTTTGATAAAATAGAAAATCTGCTGCCTTATTTCCTGTCACGTGTTTCCAACTTGATATTTTTAGAAGGTTGAAAGTAAAGTGGGTTTAATTAAATTAATTCAAAACTTATCAAGACAAGAATTAGAGAGGGGCCAGTAGGAGAGCAGGGTAAAGGGGCAAAGGAGGATAAGGAGGATTTATAAGGTTCAAACTCATGTACACACTGCACTTTCATTCTCACACACATCCTCTCTCTCACACACACACACACACACACACACACACACACACACACACACACACACACACACATACACAGAAAAAATACAGCATATATAGATATATGAAAACATTTATATACCATAGTACATAAATAAATCCATAACATGAATATCTGTGTATATACACATATATGCCATAATGTACATACACATACATATATAATGCATCAGTACGTGTGTGATTATATATGTAAGCCAATGGGGCTGCTGTAGTGCATTTGGAGAGTGTCATAAACCATTATAACCGTCTTAATTAAGGTTTATAAATGGTTTATTATGTGTGACCAACAGTGCTCTTGAGAAACAGACATAAGAAAAATTTCCTTTTGCTTTCATGTGATGTCACAGCTCCTTCTTGTGGCCATTTTGCATCCCTCCAAGTGACCTCAGACAAAACATAATTTTAAATCTGTGTTATAAACTATAATCTGCCTCTCATGCCAAAAAGCTCAATCTGACTAGTTTGAGGTGTTGTATTTTCTTTTGTTTCAGACTTTGCTTGTTGGATTGTGCTTACAGGTATCTATTCACCTGGAGGAGGCAAAATGGCAGGCAGTGAAGGTTCCCATTAGCAGAGTAGTAAAAGTAGAAAGAAGAGTTTACAGTGAACACCTTACCTGCAAAACATTCTGGGTTTCACCAATACCATCAATTAAGGTCCCAAAAGCTTTTCCTTTAAATCAAACCACTCAAGCTAAAACTCTTCAGGCCCTTCCACAAACAAACTCATATTTCTACTCAAACCACTCAAGCTAAAACTCTTCAGGCCCTTCCACAAACAAACTCATATTTCTACTTGACAATTTAGCTGAGACTCACTGGTGGTGTTAGACTGTGTTCAGATTTGTTCAGTACATTCATGATAGTTCAGACTTATTCATTTCTGAGCCTGATACAGACACTATTAGTATTCCCAAATGTCACCACACGCACACGCGCACACACGCACACACGCACACGCACACACACACACACACACACACACACACACACACACACACACACACACACATTCTCTCTCTCAGACACACGTTGAGGGTATAAGTGCAAGGTGGGTAAAAGTGGTGTTAAAATGATAAAACATGTAGGAAAAGGACAAAACAGAAAACACGGTGTCTTGCTCAGAAAGGTGGTGTATCGGAGGTGTGTATCAGAAACTAGCAGGGTTGTCCAAGGGGGTGGGACAGTGGTGATATGCAGGGAGAGAGGAAAAGAACAAAGAGGAAAGAACGAAGGACGGAAGAGGAAAAAAAAACGGTCAAAAACAAGGAAACAAGACATTTAACTGAAGAGCAAACCAACTCAGGTGAACAGAGCCCTGTGGTAAAGTTGTCCTGCTCTTACAGCTCCATCCTAAAATCTCTTTATCACTCCCAGCCTACACCACGGCAGTACATCACTTGATCATCCACCTCCAACAAAGATGTTTTCCTACTCACAGAAAAACTCAAGCAGAGACCAAACCCTCTGCATTGTTTACATTCAGACATGTCTTCATTCCAAGGAAGCAATAAACACACTGAAATAATGTGCTTTTGTTGTTTTTGTGGTTGACTTTAACCATTAAAAGGTCATTCACATGGGACTGATATTAGCATTGGTCTTGGAAAGTCAAGATCTGTGATCTGTCAGACACTGCATGTGGATAAGTTCTAGTCTTTATATCTGGTTTTCATCAAGCATGAGTCTTATATTAGGGATTTTAAGACAAAAGTTTACTTAATGGCCTTTTTATGGCAGTGTATAGGTACTGTATGTAAACGCAATGATCAAGAAACACTCTATGTTTTAACAACATATGTCCATAGAGGGAGCTACAGTCATAATACCTCACATAAAACTAAACTTTAAAACTCTAAAATCTGCTCTCAATGATGAAGATGACAACAGCAATAACAGAAAAACAAAAGTTATACAGTATGAGCAACACATAAATTACAAAATTAATGATCCATAACAGAAAACTTTAATGGATGCCTCCAAAATTTAAACACCGATTAGAATCTGGCGTGACCGATAGAAATTTCAAAACACCAGAGGGAAGCATTAAAGTTTTAACAACAATAATAATAATAATAATTATAATAATAATACAAATAATAATAATTATAATGAAAAGGGGGCGTGTACCTGGGGCAGTGGGTGTGTCTCCCTGTGGAGTTGTCACGGGCGACCTGCTATAGCCAAAGGAAGTGAAAAGTGGAAGCAGTGGCTGATGGGAATGTGGTGGAGGAGGAGGCGGTGGAGGCAGGATATGGATCTGATGGAACGTGGTGTCGTTGCCGTTGACTACCGCGTTGGCAGGGGCAACCGTCGCCGGAGGAACCAGCGGTATCTTTTGAAACTGTTGAGTGCAAATGACTGTGCTGGCCAAACCTAGATAACACCCACCGTGACGACACACCGAAACACACACACACAACCAGCCAACAGTGAACCAGCGCCACAGAACAAACAAACAACACAACAGAGAGTTACACAGAAGAAAAGGGGAAAAAAAACAAAAATTAAAAACAAAGGCTGAAGTTACAAAATCAAACAAAGAAATCAAAGGTAGTGGGGGACGTGGCTGATGTTGAAGGATGGAAAGAAGGAGAGAACAAACACATGTGGCCATTGTTGTGTGGTGAGATGTGGTGGAGATGGTGTCAGGGACTGATGAGCATCACCTCATCATCAACAGTTAGCTTCTTACTTAGCATGTTTACATCTTACAGTTGTATTTTATGAGAGAGAAAGTGGATTCAGTCAATACAGCATCATTTCTACATAAATATGAAAATATATGCTGTAGTTGTGTCTGTATACTGTAGTCTGCTTATTGCCACGCTAGACTAGTTACTGGCTCAGAGCTTCCTTGTAGGTTGCTTGTAGACATTCAGCTCAGCTAGGTTGTTGAACTCACCAATCTGCACAAGGAACTCTTAAATGTTGTGATTAAAACATTACTTCAAAGTATAAGAAAAGGATGTGTAACATTCATTCATAAACTGGCCATCTAACATTGAACAGTACGCTGGGAGGCCTACAGTAGCTGGCTAGCTCTTGTGCAAATGATTTATATAGAGCATGAATGCTACAAGGGAGCAGCAGTTTTTGTATAAAACAAATTAACAACAACAAACTGTTCAACAACTTTTCCTAGACTATGTAAAACATTTTTAGAAACATTTAATTTTTTAATACTGAATGACAGATTTAACTGAGTTACAGTTACTAACTGGGACGTGAGGTTGGCAATTTGTAGCCTCGTAAACCAGCCTCTTGCGGAAGTGCATTTCATTTCATTCCGAGGGAGAGTCTGGCCTCATCCCCATTCTAAGCGTTTGGACTGAAACCCTCAGAAGGCCGAGCCAATCAGCGTCGCCCGCTGTGATTGACACAGCACGTTGGCCAATCAGGGACCGACTGGTGCAAAGCCCCGTCACTACACCAACTTGCTGATTGGCTGAATGGGGTTGTCTGTCAACGCTACTACCAAAGATATTAAACCGTCTTTGCTACTACTCCCGCCCAGCTCCCGCCCACCCCAAATGCTTGCAGGGGGGATGAGGCCAGACTCTCCTGAGAAATGAAATGAAATGCATTTCGGCGAGAGGCTGGTTTACGAGGCTAGGCAATTTGGCTCTCTACAGCCAACTCTACGACCAACCAGTACATTCTGCTCCCACAGTAGGCTGTTCATTTACAGCTGGATCATTTCTAATGCTCTACTTACAGTATATGAGAGGTTTGTACAGGACAGGTATTCTGCTCTGATGTAATAACAGCAATGTCATCTGTCCTCTGTCCATCACAACATTTCTTAGAGTCGGACATTATGGCACGTTCACCCTATTTTTACCTTCACTATACAACACTAGCACGGCCTGCAGTTCAGAGCCTGTTCCTGTTCACTCCCACAGCCGACTTGACATTTGCCCAACGCACCCTTTGGATAACAGCAGTGTATTGAAGCTGTCAGTGAACTGCTCCCTCCTGCTATGTGATGCTCACCTGAGCTGGAGCTGTCCAGTCTTATTGCTGCTGCTGCTGCATCATCATCACTCCACACTCGCTGCTGCACTGAGCTTAGGGCTTCTAGTAGGATTAGTGATGAGATCAAATCTTAGATGCAGAATATTAAAGCTTTGCAGATTGTATATATTATAATCAATTTCAGGTGTGTTTTCTGACTGAAAACAACTTTAGGTGAAAGGTAGGTTACATTTCTTGTGTATTAGCCTACACCCCAAGGTTTATATTTTCAAGTAAAATAGGTTTTCAGCTCAGTTACATATAACATAGAACTATTACATATAACTATGAAAAAACCATGGGCCTTAAATGCACAGTTTTATAACTTGCTAACTTGCTTTATAACATGCGATAATGGGAGTAGCCTACTCATCACTGTTATTGAAAGCTTTCTTAAGAGTCAGTGTTAAATGAAAATGTGAAAACTGCATGTGACTTAAAACTAGAAAAAAGTCAACTTATTATAACTTACTAAATGCAAAGGGAACAGTACTTTGTGATGGAACAGTAAGATAAGGCACAGTGAGTTATGCAATGAGAAAATCCTCAGTCAGACAGCCTCATACTGGTTCGGCCTTTGCAGTCTGCAACGATTATTACAGTAAGCACAGGAAGGCCACACCTTTGTAGACTGAGACTCCAAGGCATGCGGGCCCTGAAGCAATGTGTTGATAGCCCTTTGTCTTTTAGTAAAAGCATTTATATTTGATGTTAGCAAAAACTCTGGCCTTTGCCAACAGATGGTGTATGTATGTAGCCTACTATTATCATCCCAATTATCGTACGTCTAGTTTGGTGCATGATGATCATCCTCCCAAATTCTCTCCTGAAACAGATTCATAGTTTGCCTCTGGGAACTTGGCTCTCTCAGCTTTAGAAACAGATACTTAACTAGATTAACTTACTTTTCACATGCAAACTGCTACATTTCAATAGTCGCTCTTGTACTTAATGTGATTAAATCAATTAATGTGATTAAATCAAATGAGTTTCACCAAGTGTATTACTGTGCGTTCCCGCTTTGACTGTGATGACCAATTTAATTAAGAGTGCAGAATTGTATTTTGCTGTATTTTACCCTGTTTGTGGGAAGAGAGGGGGCGGATGAGAAGTACAGTACATGTAGAAGAGACAGACTGGGGAGGAATGGTGAGAAAGAATAATAATTAAAAATTGATGAAAAACAGCTGAGTAAATGAAACCTCTCACTACAACAGCTGCTATATTCCCACAAGTGTGTGCCGATGTTCCCTGGCAGTGATTAGTCAGTGTGCCCCAGCTGTTTTTTGGACTGTATCCACAGCTGTACTGTATGATGGGACAGATACAACCGTGGAGCAGGTTTCATGGTTGGAAATGGACTGATACAGTTAAGGTGATGACAAGGAGGATGATGTTGAGAAGAGAGGGGAGTGAGGATCTTGTGATCACGGGGGATGAAGTGGACAATCACAAAGAGACAGACCGACTACAGACACCTAGACATGTTACTACAGAGAGACGGACAGGTGGACAATCAGAAAACAATGAGACCTGCAGACAGACACCAATAGACAGTTAAAAAAATCTGAGCCTCTTTGTGGGCGATGCGGTGATGGGATGGATGTGAATGTTCTGTACGTCTCACCAAAGAGATTAATAGCTCACTGCGCTGATCTAAGGCGAGGGAACAATGCGTAATAGGAGGAGGTTTGAAGAGTTTGACACTGGTCTGTGAGCCTGTTAGGTAACCAAACACAGAGCTGACACCAGAAATTAGACTTGTTCTACTAGTGGAGCTTCACTTTGTTGGCATTCATCTTGTTTTATGATTACCCTGTAGTTATTATTTCAGAGCAATATCAGAGCCTTTAAAGGGATAGTTCACCCAAAATTGAAATTTCATTATCTACTCACCCTCATGTCGACTAAGGGCTGGGAGAAGTTTCAGAGTCCTCCGTGGCTTCTCTGAGTTACAGGGGTCTCGGCGTAGCAGTGCATGTCCATATAACGGTTGCAAATGGATACCAACTGTCTTCGTAACAAAAAGACACACCAAAAAACATCCAAATACCTCCATGCTGCTTGTATGTAATGTCCGTCTTGTATTGAAGCCCCGAAATGCGAAATTGTCCTGAAAAAAATTAAATAAGTCTATATTTCAAGCTTGTTTTGTAACGGAAGCTTCTCCAAGCTCCTTTTCCCGGTTCGTCAAAATTTGGACGAACCGGGAAGAGGAGCTTCCGCTACAAACAAGCTTAGAAAATAGACTTATTTAATTTTTTCTGGGACAATTTCGCATTTCGGGGCTTCAACACAAGACGGACATTACATACGAGCAGTATGGAGGTATCTGGATGTGTTTTTGGTGTGTCTTTTTGTTACGAAGACAGTTGGTATCCATTTGCAACCATTATATGGACATGCACTGCTATGCCGAGACCCCTGTAACTCAGAGAAGCCACGGAGGACTCTGAAACTTCTCCCAGCCCTTAGTCCACATGAGGGTGAGTAGATAATGAATAAAATGAGTGAAATTTCAATTTTGGGTGAACTATCCCTTTAAGGTAAGCTAACACCAGCAGCTAGCTTAGCTTATCTCACAGGGGGAAAAAATAAGCCTGAGTCCAGTTCTCTCAGAGCAGATGTTTGTAAAGAGCATCTTACTCTTTGATGCACAGAGACAGACTACATAGGGGGTAGTGCTACTGTATGAGTCTCCCAGCCAAAAGAAGTGCAGGCCGGCAGGTTGCACTTTTGATTGCTGAGATGCACACCCCGAGGTGCAACACTAAATAAAGCAATAAGATGGGGAGGATCCAATGGCTCCTTTGGTGTTTTATGGAGTATAAATAACCTACTGCTGCAGACACGTTCAGCACACATGTAACAGGCTTGCAGAGGAGAGCCTGCCTCACATGTAGAGTCTAATTATGGTCTAATCTGAGCTACTCCGTAGAGTCATCTTTGATTTTGATACCTTTTGACAGAGCCAGGCAACAGACCAAATGAGCTAATGTCATTTCCTAAATGTCAGACTTTTCCATTCATCTATGGAAATAATTAAACTTCATGCTTTGGATTTTCTCTTATTTATGTTCTTTTGTTCCACAGGCAAATAGACTGTACTGTACTGTATGTAGCAGCAGTGAGAAGAAGAAACACAGGATGGTTCTGGCGTCTGTGTTTTCTTTACTTAACAGGTCACAGTCATATGTTGCGCAGGCCAAACTCCTGAAAGCTTTGTGGTTTCAGTCCGGTTACAGTTGTAAACAACTGGTGGAAGTGAAGTTAAAATGTCTGGGCCTGGATGACAGCTGGGTGCAGCTCACATACATCTTTCATTCTAACCTCTGTTGGGAACTTGACTGACTCATCACTAGATTCAAACCTGCGATCTGGCCCCTGTGATGACACTTATCTGCCTGTCGGCCCCGTGCAGCTCTCCCCAACTTCTTCTTCTGTGTTTTATCCAAACATGTGTGATATATTCCCGTGACTGATTAGCTGATACTTAACCAGACCGTCAGCTTGTTGCAATTTTAAACTCCAACACACACTCATATACACACACACACACACACACACACACACACACACACACACACACACACACACAGGGGAGAGTGCCAACACACCTGTGCGCTTGCTGATGACTTCCACCATGGTGGATGGGAAGTAGCCCACCCGATCGTTTCCTGTTCGGTTGTCATGGATACAGCCTTTCCAGCGTCCATCCGGGTGTTGCTCCAAAACCTGTTAGGAAGAAATGATTTTGATTCATATTTATTTCTATGAAATACAAGTTACTAGTTTACTTGCAGGGCAGTCAATCTATTGGTTTAATCATGATATATTATAACTACATATTTAGCTGTAGAAAAATTACTAAAAAGCTTGATAAAAAAGTAGCCTTTTATTTTGGAGGGGAACATTTTTCCTAACATGCAAAACTGCATTTGGAAAGATTCCTGAGTCAGATCAGATAGGAGCAAAGCCAAATCATTCAGTCAGACCCTGAGGGAGGAAACATAGGCGCTGCTCGGCTCCCTTATTACTATAATAAGTACCCAAAGGCTGCATAAATGCTCATGAATATTCATGAACAGTAACAAGTGAATACATGATTCCGTAAAACATATTCGTAGTAAATGAGGGAAGCCGCTCATTCTAGCATGTTAATTAGTGATCTCACAGAGTGGTAATTGTAAAGCGACCAGCAATGGGGCGCTCATCAGGGCCAAGTTGTTGTTAGTAAAGGCCGTCTTTTATGTGATTCATTCATCCAAGCACTGTGAGACTGTAGCGCTATGCTACCTGCACATATTAAGGGATGGCCAGACAACCGCTCATTTGTTTAGATTTGTCTGCCACAAAGCCTGCAGCTCCTTCTAGGATATTTTTCTGGAATTTTCTTGGTGAATTGATCAAACTAAACTTATTTTATCTATAAAACCTCGCAATACCACAAAGTAGTAAGACAAAGAAGTCCATCCCTGTTTCCCAGCCTCAGCTGACTAATTAAAATGTAAATCATGTTTATTGTCATACAACAAAAAAGAAAAAAGTGAGAATATTTACATTTATGAAGCCTGAACCTAAGAAATGTTTATTTATTTATTTATTTTTTAAATAAATAAATCCATTAATCAACTAATTGTTTGAGCTCTAATTATGTGTACAAGTTGCGAGCCACATGATTGACAATAATTTCCCCTTTGGGATGGGAAAAAATAAAATTACTTATAATTTTGTGCAGCAAGTTTATGCATCATCTCAAAACAAGAGTACAGCTACATCACGTTGCAGGAATGGTCGGTAGGCTATGTGTGTCTGCTTGTGTGTGTGTGTGTGTGTGTGTGTGTGTGTGTGTGTGTGTGTGTGTGTGTGTGTGTGTTACCGTAATAACGTCTCCTGCTTTGATGTTGAGGCTGGTCAGGTCATAATTGTTGCAGTAATCTTTTAGAGCCCGAACCTGAAGAGCCGCCGACGCATCTGAAAGACACAGACCATAAATTAAACAAAATTTTACAAAACACACATTTTTTAAATAATATCTACAGTATACCCATACACATGTGGAATAGTATAGTTTCAATCTCTTCCACCCAAATGTAACACCATTAACTCAGTGTAGTGTCTTTCCTACACATTTCTAATGTGCCAATGGGACACAGCAGTTAACAGGGGATTTTAACATATATATATATATATATATATATATATATATAACATATATTGAGCTCTGTTCAACTCTTTGTTAAACTTACCTGCTTTGTTCTTCATTATTTCTTCCATGCTATTAGTTCTTTTGATTTCATACCTTCTTTTTTTCCTTCCCTCTCCATCCCTCCATCCCTCCATCCATCCTACCTCTCAGCAGTTGTTTGATCTCTCTGCTGGCTTGTGTTGCAGTGAACTGGTAGACGATGTCCAGTGCTGTCTGGCTGTAAGTGTTCCTCACTGTGGCATTGATACCACTCTGTGGAAGACAACAGAAGATTTTAGTTTTTTTTTGTTCATTTGACTTTTTATCTTATTTGTTTCATGCAGATATAAAGAGAGAAATCAGAATGTGAACCTGTTATTAATCTGATAAACGTTGTAACAATAAACAAAAATTATTCATATTGTGTGATTAATAATACTAATTAACTAATTATTACATTAAACCACACATACCTATTAATACAATAGGTATGTGTGTTTCCAGAGTTTCCAGTTACCTAAGAACTCATAAATTAGAGTCCCCTCATGCTCAACTAAACACCTTAGGGATGTGATAATCTACCACTGTGACGTCAGCAGCCCATGCTCCAGCAGTCAGCCCCTGTGGCTGTTCTACTAATTACAACCTCCTCTTATTCTCCAGCCCAGACAACCAGAGGCTGAGGAGCAATATCACATTGAGGAGCAATATCACATTCAAATCTGGTGAATCAAATGTAGGCCGCATACACAGAAGATGAATTCAGTCCACAGACGCTCCAGGACAATGGCTTGTAACCTTCCACAGCCGCTGATGTAAATGACAAAGTAAGTTTCTCATGCTGGGACACATGCAGTCATTAAAACATATTGCCTGGCTTGTTTTCATATAACCCACTGTATTTCAGTGTCTCCAGCACAAAGGGGTCATTTGCATCATCTCTCTCTGGGTTCTTCTTGTGTCAGTTTAGCAGTGGTTTTCATAACTGTGCCTCACTTTTATCACATGGGGGATGCAGGGATTTTAAATGCACTTTTATTAATGAGCAATAAGCAAGCCGTTCCACCGCCTCACTACATTAGCCGTGTTTCCACTGAAGGAGTTCCTGGTAAAGGGAGGGGGTAGGAACTTCTACAGGAACCGTCCACTCACTCGGCCCTCTCAGTGGCCGTGTCTCCACTGCAGAGTCGGACCCCGCGGCGACGTCATGAGTTTCGATCGCCGCTTAATCGCTGTGCGACAGTTTCGACCGTGACGTCACCCAGGCAGGTCACAAGCACATGCACAAAAATCATAACAACGAAGAAGAAGGATGGAAGGAGCTGAGGCGGTAGCTGCGTTTCTGGTTTGTGTGTTTGTGCACATGGCGGTTGATTGTAATGTCCTGCTTGAGTTTTTTTTTTTTTTTTTTTTTTACTTTTCACGGCATTGTTTTGCGGCGTGATGGATCTCCAGTGTGTCGAGGTGCGCTGATATTTTCATTTCACCGCGATGACTCAAACCCCCTCTGAATCTCCTCGGTGCCGTAGACTGCAATCAATGTCTGCACCTCGTCGTCGCTCCATTTGTTGTACATCTTCCTGCTGTTTTCTTGTTGTTTACAGCGGTGTCTGCTAGGCTAATGCTCCTCTTCTGCTGGATTTTTAAAATGCCGTTTGTTTTGGTGCTTTCTGGTAGCGTCAGAGCCTGCTCTAGCTTTAGCCAATCAGTGCCGGGTTAACCTCGAGCCCCACCCAGGAGCTTTTCAGGGCCAACGGAGTACCTAAACTGGAGTAGGTACTCCGTTGGCCCCCGTAAAAGTTCCTGTAAATGGCCCTGTGGGGGAGGTTCCTGCAGTGGAGACACGCACCAACGGGGCTGGCCCCGTAAAATTACCCCCAAGTTCCTGCAGTGGAAACGCACCTATTTATTTCAAAGGAGTTTTCAACCGAAAGCAACTGGACTTGGTTATTTGTCTGGTAGTCCGCTGATGGTCTGCTGATGAAGCCTCTTGGATGAGAGGTGAAACGTCTTCCGAGACAAATAACCAAGTCCAGTTGCTTTTGACTTAAATTTCTTTGGGGATAACGATGACCTGGACAAATGAGAATATGCACAGGCCCACTACATTTATTGTATTTAATTCTTCCCTGGGAAATCTATCGAAGAATATTTTCATAATGATGAGACTCTCTGTTAATACATTAGGTGAGATGAAATCATTAGTGGTGAATTACAATCTTTTTCTGGGATTAGAAAAAAAACAAACGTCCTCTGAGCAGCAGAGAGTGACTTCTGAAGGAAAGACATGACAGAGACACGTCACACAGTTGACACTGGTGTTTCTTTTCCCCTCTGGAGACAGATGTTGGTGAGTGGAATTTACAGTTAAATGTAGTAAGTGAAGTTTGATGCTGATCTCATGATATCTCTACTAGACTGGGAGGTAAACAGGTGTTCATTCTGTTTACATACTGATTTCTACACCTATTGAACAAACAACCTGTTGTCTTCGGTAATCTCTTAAAGCAGATATCAGTGGCACGGCCGTTTCGGCTAATGCTGTGTTCAAGGCAGGCTTTTGAAACCGTAAGTTACAGCTTCAAGTCACAACTACGACTTGGTAGCGTTCCAGGTAACCCGTAGCTCGTGTTTTTACCGTCCTGTTGTCTGTGAAAGTTCCCTATAACGGCCACTCGTAACTTCCGACCCGTGAACTCGTACCAGATCGAACTGGTATGACTTCACAGGAAGGAAAAACACAAAGTACGAGTTTCCTTGAACGCACCATGAGTTAGCAGCCCCCGCCCTTGTCAGGCATCAATTGGTCCTCGTGCTACGTCACCACATTCACGCGCATCCCTTGGCTGCACACACAGCCCTTCATGCCGTTCTCTCCCCTCATTGGATAACACTTGTATCCCACAAGGAAAATTTTCTCCTCGGCTTACAGCAGAGCAGAGTGACGGAGAGACTCGTGTTTAGGCTGAAATACTTCATGTAAGTGATTGCTGACGGAAAATAGGACTATTTAGGACTTATATTAACAAAAACATTCCACTGATATCTGCTTTAACCAGTATGAAAAAGCAAAGGATAAAAAGAAAAAATATCCAAATGATCAACTATTTCAGACTGCATGACCAAGAGCCTCTCCTTTATGATTTCACTCTTTATTTATCTACAGGCCAAGCTCTATTTCTTTTCCCTTTGATATGCATAATGTAGTTGTGTGTGGTGATGTATAATTATGATACTATATGTTTCTTGTCATTTATTTATTGGTTGAATAAAAGACAAAATAAAATTAAATCAGTTTAAAAACATACACTGCAGGAATTCATTAAGAACATGACTCCATATGGGATTTTCTTCCTAGTGAAGCCACACCTGTGATTTTCCAGCTGAATATTTAGTTATGTCTGACATTTATTATTCTGTGTTCTGTACAACATATTTGTTGATGTTTGTTAAACATCTGACGTTCATCACAGAGAACACATTATTGTTTTTTTGAATCATGTTTTTTTTCTTGTTATTTTGTAGAAAATGAAACAAGCCTCTTTTTCCAATGTCACCTTGCATGTACCACTGTGATTTTTTTATGGCGGTGAAGACATCAGGGGGGACATGCCATGAAATTTTCATAAACCATATGCTCTAAGTTCTGAGTTACAGGGGAATTGTCCTTTAAGTGAACTCGCGCTCAGGTGTCAGTGTGAGACGGCTCTCGGTAAAGTTCCACTTACGTCCAGCAGGAGTCTCACTGCCTCGGTCTTGCCGCAGAGAGCAGCTTCGTGCAGGGCAGTGCCTGCTTTGGTCTGTCTGTTGATGTCGATACCAGCCTGGATCAGCAGTCTGACGGCACAGAGCAGAAGACACGGGAGACAGTGAGTGAGGAGGATAGTTATAAGAGTGATAAGAGAGGACAGAGAGAGAAGAGAATGAGAGTGAGAGGAAACCATAAGTGTGAAGATTTGCAAAGGAGAAGGTATGAGGAGAGGTGTCAAAAAGAAACGCAGATGCAGACACGGTGCAGAGACGAGACGAGGATTTGTAGGATGAGCCCAGCAGGGAAAGAACAGAGATAAGGAACTGGTGTTTGATTCAAAGGAAAAGCCCGTGGTGACTATTTCTGTCAGCAAAGCCCCTAACATGACCAAAACGTATTTGTATTAGTGTATGTATTAGTCCATACCTCAATAGTTTATGACAAATGACATTTTCATTTCCTAAGACCTCGACACTGTTAAAGGTTTATAGTAAATTGTGGTGACTATTTTAGCTGCACTTTAGTGAATTCAGCTGCATTGAATGTGTACTTTATTCACTATATTCATTCTGTGCTAATCTATAAATTAAGAATTATGCCTCATGAACTCACACCCTGGTAACTTCTAGCCTGCTTTGTCTGTATTCAAATTCAGGTCAAGGCGCATGGAGGGTTTCAAAAAAGATTTCTTTGCTGGATGCAAACAGCCAATCATAGTTCTTGCAGTCCCCATGCAGTATCTCTGTAGAGATGCAGCCTTAATATGTAGTTAGTTACAAGTGAGGCTCTGCAGTGTGACCCCTTAACATACAACTACAGTCCATACCAGGGAGGGAAACCAGGGGAAAGCTGCAGCATTAACAGACTGAAACTTAACTTAGCTTTGCATGATAACAGGTTAAAGCGTTAAACTTCGATGGTGGATGATACCTGCTGAACATCTGTATTGTTACTGTCAACATGTCAGTATACTACATTTAGCACTTGGCTCATATCCCTCGGTGCCCATGTGCAGTCTCCTAGAGCCTGAATGGCTACAGACTGTGTTTTAAAGGGACTAACGCGTCACACTACATTTCCCATGAGCCTCCGCGCACATGGTGAAATTCTTGGACTGGCGCAAAGTGCTGGAAGTTTTTTTAATTTTTTAATTTTTTATTTATTTTTTTAAATTAATTTTCAACATCATAATAAAACAAGGCAAAAGGGATGACAAGTCTGCTGCATGGCACTGCAATGTACATATTCAACCATACATACAACCAAACTGTAAACTGTTTTCTTGTCTGTAACAACATCTATTGCACGTCTGTCCGTCCTGGGTGAGGGATCCCTCCTCTGTTGCTCACCCTGAGGTTTCTCCGACTTTTCCCTGTTAAAAGGGTTTTCCATGGAGTTTTTCCTCAGTCGATGTGAGGGTCTAAGGACAGAGGATGTTGTTACGATGCCATGTAAAGCCCTTTGAGACAAACTGTTTGTAAAAACGGGCTATACAAATAAAATTGCCTTGCCTTGCCTTGCCTTGCCATACCTCTCACCAATGCACACACACACACACTCACTTCACAGCACACCCAAAGGCACACATGCATACACACACCCAGACACCACACCACTCACACTATACATACATACAGACACACTCACGTAGTTACAAAACAAAACAAAACAAAACAAAAACAGAAACAAAAAAACAAAAAGGGGGGGGGGGTTGTACGCTGATGTATTACATTGTAGCATTTGACTTAATATTAACTCATTGAGTGCCGCGCTCCTTTCCAAAGTTTTAGTCAAGTGTACCGGCAATTTAGACCATTTTTTACTTTTTATGTAGAGCCATAGTGTATTCTATATTATTGCCACCAACACATACTGTAGCTCAATTGAAAGGTTTAACTTTATGCTTCAAATGACCACAAACCGTTTGTTTCTACGTGCCTCTGTTCCTGAGAAAAGTCAAGCTAAACATGGCTGGGTTTCACCAAAATCCCTCCTTTTTTTCTAGAAAAGGAGATAGAGCGTCTTTTATGAAAGGTGCGCTGTTTGTGTCTGTCGCTCTTCTCACACTCGCATTTCTGGATCAAAGGGCTCGTGTAAGATAAATATATACAACAATTGTTGTTCTATTCACAAAGCCACCATCGGGGGCGGGGGGGGCGCCACTAAACAACAATAACACAGACGCACCGTGCCGTGTCACAGCCTCTCGCCGCGGAACGTGAGGGTCTGTCGGCCACAGCGGCTCGGAAACACCGGTCCCGCCGGTGGTCGCGGTTCTTCTGTGGTACGGGTCGGTGACGGCGGTCTGCTTTGGTCCAGAGACCATCAGATTTTACCGCGGGAGGACTTTGGGGAGGACACGGTGTTGCTCCAGATGAAGACCGGGCGGGACAGTCTGAGAGCTTCCTGTTTCTGCTCCGAGCAGCTCGAGCAGCTGGAGCAGCAGCGCAGGTGAGAGCTGCATGCAGAACTCCGTTTGCAGAAGCTGAGTTATGATAAAAACTTCCAGATCATGAGCTGTCATGTGACTTTGATCGTCATCTATTTCAGTTCTCCTCGTCGTAGAGTCCCCAAATTTACATATAATGTGTATCAAAGTGTCTATTTTCATAATTTAAAAAAAAAAGCAAAAAACGAAAAATTTCGTTTTTGGCACTCAACGCATGGGAACGAAAAACGAGAAATTACGTGGTTGGCACTCAATGAGTTAATAACAAAAGAAAAACATAGGTTGCAGGACAATATAAACAACTTTACAAAAGCATATTAGAGTAATGCTGCTCTTTTTCCCTGAATGTCCGTGCAATGTCCCAGTGTCCTTGAGTGTTCGTGTCATAGTCAAAGAGAAAGTTGGAGGCGCGTTCCATGCTTAACAGATCCAGATAGTCTCTAATCCATTCCGATAATGCAAAACATGAGGGTTTGTGCAAAGTGCTGGAAGTGACAGAGGAGTTTGGTGTCCACCTGGCAGCACTCACAGTTGATGCTCAAGGAGTGCTTGCCTTAATATGAGACTCTTAGCATCATCATCGGCTGACAAAAGCGAAAGCATCTGCCAAGAATGTTTTCATTAACCAATAACGAAAGTCGGAGGTTGGAAGACGATCAGATACCATCGTAGTTCTTGTTAGAGAATAATTTCACCTCCCTATAGATAGTTTGTGTAGTTAATGGTCAACCCCTCTGTGTCATAGTGACTTTCTGTTAGATTACTGCTGGGGCAGTTATCTGCCCTATTTTCTCTCTGAGGAACATGCCAAGGCCATGGTCGCTCTTTGGCGACTTCAATCTCACTCTCTGGCTGCTTACAGACACAGCTGTAGAGTCAGAGGATAACGTTCTCCTTCACTGGATGACACTTTGTGGGGGGGGGGGGGGGGGGGGGGGGCACTATTGTTTCTCTCTCACTTCCTAGCTGGTGTGAATCTTTCTCTTCATGTTTATGCACTATAGCCAATTGGACATCTCTCCTTTGCTATTTCAGCCCACCGTTCTAGTATAAGAATCTGAGCTTTACTATTTGACCCTTACTGTGCGTTCACACCAAAAGTGATAAAATGGCCTGTAGCCGCTCTGGTCGCTCCTATCACGTCTCTTGCCAGCTCTAGCAGGCCCTTGCACCAAGCGACCAAAGGGGCGGGACTTTCAAGCTGTGCTGCAGATGTGTCCATTCAGGCTCTCAATTTCCCCCGCTGTGAGAATCCCAGTCAGCAATTGGCTGTCGCCGTGGTCACGCCACTGCTCATTTGCATAAAGTTGAGCCTCTCTCAACTTTCGTCACTCGCATCACTCGCGTCGCTCCCATCGCGTCGCTCAAATCGTGTGGCTCCCGCTGCCGGTTGCCGCGGTCGCTCAAGTCGCTTTTGGTGTGAACGCACAGTTAGAATTGAGGTGGCCTCACGCATTTATGTTGTGATGACTCTTCTGTTCTCCTCGGCCGAGCCTAAATAAACTCCTTCAGCAGAAGACATACAGGACTCTGGTACTTCTTCTTCTTCATCGTCATCACCACAAATTCCTCCCTAACAGTTCCGACCATAAACGATGCCAACTAGCGATCCGACGGCGTTATTCCCATGACCCATGACGAAACCAGGAAATGCTGGGCGAGTCGACCACTAAATATCAAAATAACTATAAAGCCAAAATGATATATTTATCGAAAATGGAGCCATTAACAAGTGGTAATGTAGATTCAACCACATTAATATGAGACTCTTTTAGAACCAAACTCCTCTGGGTCTCTTTAAGGTTGTGGTTCCACAGGCCCCACCTGTTAACAGGATCGATTCACTGCTGCTGTTGGTCTTTACATGGGATTTGTGGACATCTGTTTGACACATAAATTGTAGTTCATCAAGAAAAAAACAAAATTAGCTGTCTGTGCATGTGTGTGTGTTGATGTGCGAGTGTGTCTAATGAGCCTCATTTATCTGTGTCACCTCAGGAGAGACACGCTCCGCTCTATCAGCTATGACAGCCTTTATTCTCCCTTTTCTCTCTCTCCCTCTCCTCATTTTTGTACACCTGTCTCTCCCCCTCTCTCTCATCTTTTCCTCGGTTACAGTTCTCTCTCATCTTTCAGTGTCTCCCTCTCTCCCTCCCTCCCTCTCTCTACCCCCGTCTGTGTCTGCCAGCAAACTTCAGCACACACACACACATATAGCCCAGAGTTACTTTGAAAGTGGTAGAGAGTGATGAGAGAGAAAATGGAATTGTGGTGTGTGTTTATTTGCCGCCCTGTGATCTTTCATCCAGTAGGTTTTGTTGCTGACTGGTGACATCACTGCCACAACAAAAGTCACTTTGCCCTGACACTGTTTAACTAAAACACAAAAAAAAATTAGCTGCACGTCTCCGACAAGATGAGATTATAATGACTTGACATTTAGCGTGGGTGGGATGCGGAGCTGTTTCACATCAGTTGTCTCCAAAAGGTATTTAGGAGCATGTGACTGATGTGCTTCGCTACAGCAACACGTTTGTTCCATTATTCCTTCAGTGTATTGGGTCAGATTGCTCCCCTGTTGTGTTATACATCTGTTTTATCAGCATGCTCAGGAGGATGTTTAAGCCTAGTGATTCATTAAACATGGTGTGTGTGTGTACATCTGTGATTGTGTGTGTTTGTGTGTGTATACCTGATGATGTCTATGTGTCCATTCTTGGCAGCCAGGTGGAGAGGAGATGTTCCATTGGGGTCGGTGGTGTCTCCTTTTTTGGGTTCCAGCAAAGCAGCACACATGTTACTGGACAGTAGCAACTGGACCACCTACACACACACACACACACACACACACACACACACACACACACACACACACAGCAGATGTTATGATTCCTGTAGAGTCCTAAAACGTCCTGTAGAGTTTTACCACGACTAAAAAACACAGGATCTTACCCCAACTCTGCCAAACTCACAAGCCAGGTCCAGAGGTGTTTTCCCTGCGTTGTCTACAATACATGGGTTGGACTGGTGCTGCAGCAACATCTCAGACTGGAAACAGAGAAAAAAAACACACACACAGAAACACACGTGAATAAAAAGATCACATTCAAAAAATCCATCCAGCCATTTTCAAGAGAGAGCAAAACTTGGAAAGGTCAGAATCACAAGACTAACACAAACCCTCCGCTTTAATTTAATAAAACCATCAATATAATTATGCTATTTTCCCTTTGTTGTTCTGGCTGACTCATCCAAGCATTATCTAACTATTATTGTCCTATTTCAGTCACTGTGGGTGTGTGTTGTCCTCCTTCAGTCCATCAGATGGTTGCTGCATGTGCAGTGCCTGCAGATGTTTCACAGAGGAAACTCTTGTTATAGAATGAAATGCTAGAGGGCTTTTGATTTGAAACGGTTACAGAAAGCAAAGAGTTTGGTATTAGTGTAATGCACTAACTATGACCTGGTAAACAGGAGCAGATACAGTGGAGGTAAGGAAAGGCCCCACCCACTATACAGTGTAATCTAACCACACAAACATATTACTGTAAGACACGGACCATTCTCTTCTGACACGCACAATATTCTGTATGTGGATGTATCTGTGAACTTCTAGATCAGGGGCGTCAAACGTGCGGGCAGAGGGGCCAATCCGGCCAGCAGGACAAATTTGCCAAGAGTGACAATTTCAAAGAAGACAGAAGAGACATCATGTTGTTTAATTAAAGCAGAAGTAAGCGATATTTTTGTGTTAATATAAGTCTTAAATAGTTCTATCTTCCGACAGCAATCACTTACATAGAGTGTTTGGACCGAAACACGGGTCTCTCAGTCACTCTGCTCTGCTCTGAGCCGAGCAGAAAACTTTTCTCGTATCCTACAAATTTTATCCAATGAGGAGACAGAACGGCATAAAGGGCTGTGTGTGCAGCCAAGGGATGCGCGTGAATGTGGTGACGTAGGGACTCCATCGGCTGACAAGAAGTTATGGTGCGTTCGGGGCAGCCCGTAACTCGTGTTTTTCCGACCTGTGAAGTCGTACCAGTTCGATCTGGTATGAGTTCACGGGTCGGAAGTTACGAGTGGCCGTTATAGTGAATTTCACAGGCAACAGGTCGGAAAAACACGAGTTACGGGTTGCCTGGAACGCTACAAAGTCGTAAGTCGTGACTTGAAGCTGTAACTTACGGTTTCAAAAGCCTGCCTGGAACGCAGCATTAGCCAAAACGACCGGATCGCTTACTTCTGCTTTAAATTGCATGTATTTTCTAGAAAGAAATTCCAGGTTGTTAAAAATGTATTGTAAAAGATTAGTTATTAACTGTAAACATCTTATATTTGTTCTTCTTTGCACTAAAACAAAGGGGGAAACTCAGAGCTCTGGTTATCTATAGGTTATTATGCTATTATTTTAATCACCCAGCCCACTTGAGATGGAATTGCGCTGTATGTGGCCCCTGAACTAAAATGAGTTTGACATCCCTGAAGAAAACAACATTCAACCAGCACATGGAGCGAACGACAGTGATGATTTAAGATGAAGTTGCTTTCGATTGCAAATTCCTTTGAGATACTATGGCCTGGACAAATGAGAATATGCACAGGCTGATTTAAGATGAACTAAACTAAACTAAACATGTAAGCACTGGAGAGCAGGGAGCTATGAGAAAAGGTACGAAGAGTAGGTAAGAGTGACAGCGCTTAACCTGCTTGTGTTTGGACTGTGTGAGGAAACACACAAACATGTAACATGAAAACTCCACACAGGCAGCCACCCTCTTGTTGTGAGACAACACTGCTTATCACTGCACCACATGTTCCAAAACCAAAACAATTATGCAACGTATAGTCTATGCAGGCATGAGCCGTTACAAAGACACACACAGCACTTCTACAGTATGTTACGGTCTGTTAAAAACCAAAAGCACCACAGATGTCCTCAGAGAGACAGAGCTGAGAAACACATTAAGATGACTGTAGTTTTACTGTTAAGAAGCCTTTTGACATCATGGAATAAAAAAATATGAAGACTTGTTATTATTGTCATTTTTATTTTTTAAAATTTTTGTTTTCATCCACATCCACACCTTGTGTAATGACACAAAGCAGAGAGCTGTTTACTCTGTACAGTAGTATGTCTATTAGAAAAGGCAGAGTTTTTGTCCCTTGGAGAGTTAAAGAGAATTAATCCCTGCAGACACAGAGCACTGTGACACAAGTGAAAGGAAAAGCTTGGTTAAAGTGGTAAAAGACTTAAGAGGATAAATTCGCCTCACTAGAGGAATTACTCTATTGTGCTTTCACTTTTTTAATGCACCTTAAAAACGGAACAAATTAGGAGAATGCGAGACTCCCTCGTCTCAAACAAACACGATGCCACGCCATCTTGTTTTTACAGCGCTTGTTTCTCAAATCCCCTCTGTGCCGTGCTATTGCCTTTGATTTATTTTTTAATCTGCAGTCTGTCTGTCAGTTTCTGTGTTTTATTTTATTTATTTGCTCGCCGCACACTGGAAGCAAGTGTGATTAAAACTTCAGCCCCAGTTTGTTAGCCTGTGTAAACCATGGTTTTTTAATCTAGCAGAAGCAGTGCCTCTTCAGTTTTAGAGCCCGTGGACACTCGCCGTCACTCTCCTCTCGGGTTTGTTAGCTGCTGTGGTGAGTCTGCTGTATTTCATTGTTGTGTCTTTGGCAAGTCTGCAGCAGCACTGCAGTGTTTCCCCCAGACTTCCTCTCTTCTAGCAGGGAAAGCCCCAAAGAGGGAATTTTCTTTAGCTTCTGTCTGTTTGTCGTTTTGCTTTGTGGTGATCTAGGAATTGAGGCTTGTAGAAATCACTAAATAATTGATGTGTTATAAATGTTAAAGTCAAAGGCAGCCTGCTTCCAGGCCTGAGTCACATCCCAAATTTGCTCAGTAACATAAACAAGTCTGGTGTTGTGCTGACTGGCCTTTTTCCACAGCAGACACTTGAACCTGTCATAGCAGGTAAGAAGGTGGGAAGTGGCCCAGGAAGCAGAGAGTATCATCACATTGTATTTTTCATTTCAAAATGTTATTTCCTTCAGTCTACAGCAGCTTTAAAGGTGTTGGTGTCCTGTTTGTCGCGCCTCCTTCTACGAGTTTCCACAAGTTGCCACACGAGTTTACCCGAGTAAGGAAAATGAATTTGATTGGTCGTTATCGAGCGGGCGGGATATTCAATGTTTGGGGCGAGACCGAGCTCGGTGTGTGTGTGTGTGTGTCTCAGACGTTTGGTTGACGGATGACGGATCCAATATCAGTGGCTGATGAATCGTGAGCAACGTGACGCATAATTCGTGCACCTGCATTATCCAATGTTAAAAAAACTACCACACTTTCATCCCGGAATGATTGGAAAATAGAATTTTGCACAAAGTTTGGGCTACATTGTCTGATAGATGAGTTATTACACTAATGTTAAGACCCACAGAAGGCTCAAATTCAATTTTCTTTTCTGAATATCTTTAAAGCAGAAGTAAGCGATCCGGTCGTTTTGGCTAACTTTTTGTCAGCCGATGGAGTTAGCAGTCCCCGCCCTCGTCATGGATCTATTGGTCCTCGTCCCTACGTCACCACATTCACACGCATCCCTTGGCTGCACACACAGCCCTTCATGCCGTTCTCTCTCCTCATTGGATAAAGGTTGTAGGATACAAGGAAGTATACAAGAAGTTTTCTCCTCGGCTTACAGCAGAGCAGAGTGACTGACAGACCCGTGTTTCGGACCAAACACTCTATATAAGTGATTGCTGTCGGAAGATATAACTATTTAAGACTTATATTAACACAAACATTCCGCTTACTTCTGCTTTAAAGGAACCAACATTCACTAATGACAACCAATTCTTTGAGCCCCTCACAGTCTATTCTCCAGAACTAAAGGAAATGGATGACATGTACAGTAAACTGCAAAAGCTCTGTCCTGTGGATCATGTGTAGATAAGTAATGATCAGCTGATTTACAGATGGCTTCATGTTGCTCTGTGTTTTTCAGAACGGCTGTCACTCACCACGTCGTAGTGGCCATGCTGCGCTGACAGGTGGAGAGGGATCTGTCCTTCATCCGATTGGCCGTTGACGGACGAACCAGATTTCAGCAGCATCTTCATAGGCTCCGCCTTCCCCTGCCAGGCTGCGTAGTGCAGTGGTCGCATACCTGCACACACACAAACACACACACACACACACACACATGGGCCATATCTGTTACACACATACAATATTATTGATCAATGTATATTTATGAGTATGAGTGAAATGTACTCTGTTTCTGTTTCTGTGTGTGTGTGTGTGTGTGTGTGTGTGTGTGTGTGTGTGCCTCTTACCTTTCTGGTCTCTGATGTCAACAGCAGCCTGTGACTCCAGCAGCAGGTTGATGAGCTCCAGGTTTCCATTAAGAGCTGCATGATGCAGTGGAGAGAACCTATAGTAGACACACACACACACACAGTGAGTATTTTTATGAATTAACAGTTATTTTCTCACTCATTACCCCACCCTGAATGGCAGACATCTGCAAATTTGTCGTTGTTTTGAATTGTCATGTAAAAACTAGACCAACACACACACTCACACACACACACACAATGTCACCACATACATGTCGTGTGGCGAAAGCAAAGCTTAGCAAGACAAATAGATCTCCTCCTCCTCCTCCTCCTCCTCCTCCTCCTCCTCTTCCTCTCTCTGACTCTTCCTCTCTCTACAGATCAACAGTCACAGACAGCTTTCTGTCACCTCACAATGAAAACACCACTAAGTTCACATACACAGACAAAGGTGCAATGACCGAGGCAGACTGAAAACTGAATCAATCAGTGCTTAAAGGGATAGTTCAACATTTTCGAATAGTTACTTTATTGTCATTCAAAATACACAGTGTGCATAGAACGAAATTTCGTTTCACTGATTCTTGGCACAAACAGAAATATATGTGTATATATATATAAATAAATTAAAAAACAAGACAAGTGAGGTTGATTGGTCAATAAAGTGCTCTATGTGCATATGTGCAAAAAGAATACTATTTTATATTTAAAAGGATCACAATTAAAATGTTAAAAATGTTAAAAGGATCACAGTTAAAATGTTAAACATGTTAAAAGTGGCATGTGCAAAAGTTAAGAAATCAGCCGTATTGGAGGTTCAGCAGTCTTATGGCCTGGGGAATGAAACTGTTGCAGAACCTGGTTGTTCTGCTCCTCATGCTGCGATACCTCCTCCCAGAGTTCAGCAGTGAGAACAGTTCCTTGTGTGGGTGTGTGGGGTCTCTGGTGATGTTCTGTGCTCTTGTCAGACAGCGTTTCTGACCAATGTCCATGATGGAAGGGAGCATTCACACTATTGTTCTTCTGTTCGGCCATTTTCTTTATACTTTTGACACTTAACTAGTCCTTCATACTTTGTGCTATTTCAACAATTCTCACATCAAAATGTTCAGCCTTTCCGGGACAGGTGTGCTATGTCTTTTCTCTTTTCAACTATTCATACTTTTTGCAATATTCAACTATTTCTGATTTTTTTTCCTCATAGAGAATGCATTGGAACAGTCTTGAAACTCTTCAAATCTTCTTACTTCTTTCAGCCTTTAAAGCGTCCACATACTTTCAGCTAGAGACTTCATTCAAATTCTGAGCTGTAGACAAACTTCTAATGTATTCATCCTGTATGTACAACTTTTTCATAGCTTGTACCGTTTTTGAGATAAATCCTTTAAAAGCACATGAGGATTTCTGACAAATTTCACACTTTTCAATGAGTGTGTATGGGGTTGGGTCAGAGTGAGTGACATCATCGTTAGAGTGAGAGGGATCGAAAAAACATTCAGGATTTTTTCTGGATAAATTGCCAGCACGGCCACAAATTAAACTCTAGACACATGATTTCCTCACCGGTTTGTAGCCACATTTGTCGTGTCTCATTTTATGTGCTCAAAACAGCAGACAGACTTACAGAATTGTCTCAGTGAGCCTAATTGTGCAGCTAGACCCGCTCCAGTGGCTCATCCACTTCAATATAAAAGTAGGAGCTGATTTTTTGAAAGCAGAAATGCCCCCCTTTTCTACCTTGCGACCCTGAGAAAAGTTTTTGCCCTACAAACATTTAATGCACATCAATGTGCTCAGGAAGGTCTCCTTGCCCCAGTAGTCATGGCCACATTCTGATAAGAGGTACGGTTCTCTTTTTATGAGCTGTTTTCGGAAGCTGCACAGAGCTCAAATCTCTCTGCTCTGCTCTGCTCTGTGTGCAGTTGGTCCAGCTGTAGCGGCCAGCTCGTTATCATGTCTATAAATAGAACAGTGCAGGTGCAGCCTGGCCGCTCGTTAAGATGTTTTTAAACACAGCCCCACACACACACACATGATAAACCAGACTGACAGAGGATGTCCACGCACAAACACAGGCATCACACTCACACAGACAGACACACACAGACACTCACACACAGTCACACATGCACACATACACAAACAAACAAACACACAAACACAACACTGTTCCACACAGTAAAATGTAAGCATGGTAGTCGCCATGGTAACTTCTGAGGGCAGGCTGCCACGCAGGTCTAATCAATCAGATCATTAGGGAGAGAGGAGTTCTGTGGCGTTTTACTTTCTGCACATACGCAGACAGAGAGACCGTCAGACTCACACATCCAGACACACACACAGGTTTTCAGCTCACATTCATCAGCCTCTCAATGATTTTATACTTTTGATGTAAACATCTGTTTATTTGTTAGCCATCGAAATTTGTCTTGTTGTAATTTGTTATAGGGGTGGAACCTATGTACAAGTCAACCGGCTTCGTTCCCTCCTTGCACCATTGAAATTTGTGTGCTAAATAAATACGTTTAATACGACGTTTAGTCTTTCCAACTCTATTAATAGTAGTACAATTACAGGTGGAGCCAGGACATAGGATGCAGCTTTTAACATGTGTCCTATCTATCTATCTATCTATCTATCTATCTATCTATCTATCTATTTTCTATCTATTGCCCCACAAACATTTAATGCACATCAATGTGCTCAAGAAGGTCTCCTTGCCCCAGTAGTCATGGCCACATTCTGATAAGAGGTACGGTTCTCTTTTTATGGGCTGTTTTCAGAAGCTGCTCCGAGCTCAAATCTCTCTGCTCTGCTCTGCTCTGCTCTGCTCTGTGTGCAGTGGCCAGCTGTAGCGGCCAGCTCGTTATCAAAGTCTATAAATAGAACAGTGCAGGTGCAGCCTGGCTGCTCGTTAAGATGTTTTTAAACACAGCCCCACACAGACACATGATAAACCAGACTGACAGAGGATGTCCACGCACAAACACAGGCATCACACTCACACAGACAGACACACACAGACACTCACACACAGACACACAAACACAACACTGTTCCACACAGTAAAATGTAAGCAGTTAGTTGAGTCGCCATGGTAACTTCTGAGGGCAGGTTGCCAATCAATCAGATCATTAGGGAGAGAGGAGTTCTGTGGCTTTCTGCACATGTACACGCAGACAGAGAGACCGTCAGACTCTCACACACACACACACACACACACACACACACACACACACACACACACACACACACACACAGGTTTTCAGCTCAAATTCATCAGCCTCTCAATTACGTATTTTATACTTTTGATGTAAACATCTCCAACAATTTATATTTTTCTCATGAATTTAAGTTCAGACGTTTAGTCTTTCCAACTCTATTAATAGTAGTACAATTACAGGTGGAGCCTGGGACATAGGATGCAGCTTTTAACATGTGTCCTATCTATCTATCTATCTATCTATCTATCTATCTATCTATCTATCTATCTATCTATCTATCTATCTATCTATCTATCTATCTATCTATCTATCTATCTATCTATCTATCTATCTATCTATCTATAAACCCTTTGTCTCTTTTTTCTCTCTTTTTCTTTCTTTCTTTTACTCCTTCATTTGTATTTTACATAACTTCTTCTATCTTTCCCTCCCTATCCATCCATCCATCTACCTCTTTCTATCTATCATCCCCCTCTCTCTTTTTCTTCTTTCTTTCTTTCTTTCTTTCTTTCTTTCACCCCATTTCTTTTTACTTCTGTTTCTTTCTGTTTTTCTTTCTACTCCTTTACTCTTTCTATGTTTCTACCCCATTTCTTTCTTTCTTTCTACTGCTCTCTGTATATCTCTCTCTTTCATTTATCCACCCCAATTTCTTTCCTTCTTTCTTACTACCCCTCTGTCTCTTTCATTCATTCTCTATTCTCTTTATGTTCTATTATTCTGTTTTTCTTACCTTTTTCTTTCTCTATCTACCCTTCTCTCTGTGTCTTCTTTCTTTCTGTCCTTTTGTTCTTTCTTTCTTTCTCCATCTACCCTTCCCATTTTCTTTCTTTCCTTCTGTCCTTTTCTTCTTTCTTTCTTTCTTCAGCTCATTCAGCATTGTTTCAACAATTTCTTCAGCTCATTCAGCATTGCTTTCAGCATTCACACCATTTCCATTCTTGGAAATGTTTTTTCTAGTTTTCTCCGCTGTCCCTACCACTCTTTGAAGACACTTCCAGTCCGCAGCTGTGCAGCTGCCATGCCACACAGAGATGGAGTTGGTCAGGATGGATTCAATTGTGCTTCTGTAGAAAGTGGTGAGAATGGGAGGGGGGAGATGTGATCTTCTCATCCTACGGAGGAAGTGCAAACGCTGCTGTGCTCGTTTTACCAGAGATGTGGTGTTTGTTGTCCAGGTTAAGGTATCTGTTATGTGCATTCCCAGGAACTTTGTGCTTTTCACCACCTCCACTGCTGTGTTGTTAATGCACAGTGGAGTGTGACTGGGTCGATTCTTCCTGAAGTCGACAATGATCTCCTTGGTTTTGTCCACATTCAGGAGAAGGTTGTTCCTGCTGCACCAGTTCACCAGCTGTTCCACCTCCTCTCTGTATGCCTGGTCGTTGTTATTGCGGATGAGGCCCACTACTGTCGTGTCGTCCGCGTATTTGATGATATGGTTGGTAGTGGACTTGGCAACACAGTCATGAGTCATCAGGGTGAAGAGCAGCGGACTCAGGACGCAGCCCTGAGGGGAACCGGTGCTCAGGTTGATGACTGAGGAGGTGTTCTTCCCCACCCTTACAGCCTGGGGTCTATCAGACAGGAAATCCAGGATCCAGTTGCACAGTGTGGTACTGAAGCCCAGGGGTGCCAGTTTGTTCACCAGATGCTGAGGGATTATTGTGTTGAATGCTGAGCTGAAATCAGCAAAAAGCATCCGCACATACGGTAGGTGTTCTTCTCCTCCAGATGTTGTAGGCTCAGATAGACTGCAGAGATGATGGCATCCTCTGTAGAGCGGTTCGGTTTCCCTATAGTTTTAGGAGTAGGTTCGTTACCTTCAATTGTCAGTGCGAGACTGCTTGCTGAAAAACTGCCCCCGATGTTTTGCATGAATTTCCCTCTAAAACAACTCTGTCTGGTAACATTCTGTTATTATCTCACAGCGTGGTGAATGTGCAGGTCACAACTTGTCCACCAGAGCTGTTGGATTGTGTATTTGATGAGTTTGATGAGGGAAACCAAGAAATCCCATGAGCCTCCGTAGCGTAGCTCTGAGCAGCTCACGGCTCTGCTCCGCCGTTCTAAAAATAGCTTGCACCGACAATTAAAGGTAACGAACCTACTGCTATGACTATAGGGATTATGCCAATGGGCCAATTTGCCAAAAATGTTGAACTATCCCTTTAATGTTGATTAGGTTTTTGGTCATCTTGCAGGCTGCTGTGCTGTTGTGTGAGCGTGTGCTGGATTACACACAGAGATACTTATAATATCCTGTCCATGTGTATTGCTTTGCTTTCATTTTCACCAAACAAGCAGCATGCTCCCTTATGCGTGGGGAATATGATTTGTAGGCCGGGGGCATCTCTGTGGCATCACATTGGTTCATTGCTTCATTTATAATGACATGTTGTGACACACTTTAACATTATCAGAAAATTGCAGCCACTGCAATTTAGATATTTTATTTGGCCAATTATTAAAATGATATTTCAATTAATCATTCAGCTCCACTGCCCACCATGATTACAGCATATCTTTGAGGGTAAACACAACATCAGATCTCTAATAAGCAACATAAAAACCTCCCACCAGGGCCCCCACATCAAAACCTTTATGAAGGCAGGATCTGTTTCAAGTTGTGTCCCTACGTTCATAAGAAAAGAGTTATGTACATTATGACTATTATGCAACAATAATATGATGCCATCATGCCAAAAAAGGTCAACAGGCATTTGGCTATACAGTCATTATGTTTCAACACTGAAAAAATAAATGTACAGACATGTTAAAGGAGATATATTCTGCCCCCTTTCCACAAATTCAAATAGTTCCCAGGTGTCTTAAAGACATGTCTGTGACATGCTTTGGTCAAAATCCCCCAAGGATCAAACATCACAGCTCTTTTCATCCTCTCTAAACAGCCCTGTTCACAACGGCTGCTTTCAGTGTCTGTCCCTTTAAATGCAAATGAACCACTGCTTGCCCCGCCCCTTCTACCAGTCCCAGGTAGTAAGGTATTATGCAAATTTTAGTCATAGTTACATCACTGGAAGACAACTGAGGGAACAGCTGGTAAAACCAAGTGGATAGGAGCCTGAACATTACAGATTATTTTGTCAATTCTCACATTTTTGTGGCCAGAAGGCAAGACAAACACCCAAATATACTGTATGTTAAAGAGACTTCAAAAAGTGATATTTCCATAATAAGTCATATTTAAACTTCTACACTGCATGGTGAACTGTGGTAACGTCATAACGAAAAACACTATCTTCCACTGTCCAATTCAACATCTGTATCAATTCAACATCTGCATATGGGCAAAGTCTGTACCAGCGCCAGTGTTGGAAAAACATTATTTTAATTCATCGCTCTGCTAATTTAAAACAAATGAATTAATGAACTCAGTAATTTTCAGAGAATTAAATCCACATTTGCACTTTGTTTTTTTCTCCACATCTTCACACTGAGTAGTGGCGTGATGAATATGTATTGTCTGCGCCAGGCTAGCTGAGCTAACCAGCTGCTGGCTTCAGCTACAAACATGCAGCATCTTCTCAACTTAAGAGAGTGAACAAGATGTTGAACTTTTCATCTAAACCTCTGTTTAACAAGTCGATTTTTTTGCTGACAAAAACCCAGCAGTGTTTTACCTTAGACAACGTCCTCAGGCACAACTTTACTTGGAATTAGTGCCTGAGGGGCTGATAGCTTTTATTTTCTCAAGCAGAAAGTGGAAGTTTTCTAACTTTCTGGTGATTACACCAGAGCTCTTATTTCTTCATTGTGTGTCTCTGATTTTGGTCGGGGGGATAAAAATGAAAAAAGGCAAGTCATTGTTCCACCGTCTGCTGAGTGATAACACTCCTCTTCACTCCCCTGACCCAGGGGTTTCCTTGATTCTGGCTCAGGACCTGCTGCTATACATCATCATTAAAAAGGTTGAATAATGCTCTGAACAAGGCAACAGTCTTAACCTGTGAAATCAATATCCTATTTTCTAGTCTACATTCCTGACGGAGCAAGAAAGGAAACACAACCCGGACTGTTTTCCACCTGAACCCTGTCTATTCACAGTGACTGTAGCAGCCTGAAATGAATGCAACCAATGCTCCTCCATCTTTATATAGGAGAAGTCATCTCATGTAGATGTGCAGCTCCTTTACGATGCATCTCACGTAATTCATCTGCATGCACATTTGGATATGGAGGGTGAAAGCTACGGTTGTGTGCCAGCATAAAAACAGGAGCCTGAGAGAAGGAATATATATATAATAAACAAAGTACATATGTATATAGTTGATGTCAACAGGCTGACAGATTGAGACACAGTGTGCACATTATAGTAAAGAAAATAGAGACAGTGACAGACCGACACATTTATATCAAAGGTGTTTGGCTGATGCTGGTGACTTACAATGAGACGGCTGCAAGGGCAGAGGGATCAACACACACATACATCATAAAACACACATAAACAGAATGATGGATGGAGAGGGAAGGAGGCCGATAGGAAGACGCACATCACAGGTACACAAACAGACAAAGCATGGAGACAACAAACAGATACAAGGACACTGGGACACAAAAACAGCAACTTAAATAGCAATATGCGGGTTATCTCTGGTTGTGATAGAATTGGCTGCTGCTGCTGCTGCTGCTGCCAGATGTGTTTTGCCCATTTTGTGTACCCTCTTAGTTTCCTTAATGCAACGTAACACAGAAGAATATGACTCAAGCCTGATAAGGCAACACCTACGTATAATGTCACAGCCACCACTAAATGATCTCATCTGTGTTTCTGTAAGATCAGAGCCCTGTCATGAATTGTGCATTGGACGATGCAGTTGTTACCTCAAGCTGCTGAAATCTTTCACACCTGACAGAAAATGTAAAAGTTAACCTATTTGATCTTCAGACTGTGTATTTACATCTCTGACCACTGAATCTTTAGCTGTTTTCTAGCTGTACATGAGAGCCTGCACTCTTGAAAATACAGGTTCTAAAAGGGTTCTTTTAGAAATGCTGAGGTTCTACCCGGAACCATTTGCTTCTGAAAAACCCTTTCCTGAAGAAATGTTTTTTCAAGGGTTCTTGGTAATGCTAAGGGTTCCAGTAAGAACCATTCTGATCCAGAGAACCCTTTTTTGGAAGAAGGAGTTCTTCAGGGATTGTTGAAAGTATGGGTATAAGATCCTGTGCCACCAGGAACATACTTCCTGATAACACTTACTAATAATGATACAAAATACAATTCCTTGTGATTACAGATACAAATACATTTCATATATTCGTTATAATAAAAAAAACAAAAAAACAAGTTCTTCTATAGATCGCGTTGATCAAGCGGTAACTTAGTAGAACTTGAACCCCAGCTTCCCAGTCCAAAGTCAACGACATTACCCTCAGAGCTATCCAGCTAACTGTGGTCAGCCATTAGGTCTACCATGGTATTATCTTATATTAGACCTTCTGATTATACTTACTAATATGTCAGTCCTATATCTGAAATGTTCTGATACCAGTTTATTTTCACAACCATAAGAAAGCAAGCTCTTCATCAGCAAATCTTGTTGACCCAAGCAAAGATTAGCTGTTCTACTATGAGGACAAGCCGAAGAACCTTATATGGTTCTCCTTAGCACTTTTATTTCTAAGAGTGTGGAGGCTTGGACCTTTTATTAGTCACTTGGACTGATAATTGTAGTTCATGTAGATCCAACCAACATGAGACTCTTCCTCCCTGAACCAGAGCACTCAGAGCAGCTCCACCCTACTTGCAAATGCTCCTGATCATCGGCGTAACCCCTCTGAACTGAGATTGTTCAGTCACAGCTTAGTGCTTGTGTGTTTGCGTTGTGTATCACATAGTGTCTGTAGCCAGTGAGTACCCTGCAAAACCAAAATTAGAACAGAAACAGCATGAGTAATGGCAGTGTGTTTATCTGCTCTAATGTTACAATGTCTAATTTATTACTAGCAATAGGAACATCAACAACCCATAACATTACTCTGCAAGAACAATGCTGTTTACTTCTGTGTCTTCATCTTCTTCTTGGCCAGACTGATGATGAGTTTGTGTCTGGGACCTGTTAGCTCTAGTTTAAGGTTTCTCATCTTAAAATGAGTCAGCTAACATCTGTATTAAAGAGGCAAATAGTAAGTTTTCTCTGGTTTCCTGCCCGGAGCAATGATAGTAGTTTGAGAGAGGTTAACCCACTGGTGTCTTTATAATACAACAGGCTATAATACTGTATGTCCTAAAGGGTAGATGAGACACTACAGTGAGTCACTATCAGAAAAAGAGGAGGCTAGGTGGTTAGCATGTTAGCCTCAGTAGGAGATAAGACATGAAAAGGTTAAAGGAACCAAGTCTGATGGCTGTCTCTCTTTGAAATCCAGCTTCCACTGTTTTTTTAAAGGAGTTAAATCTGCATTTTCACTATAAACTGTGTATGTGCCATGCAAAAGAGGCTTGTGTGTGTGTGTGAGTGGGTCTGTGTGGGTGTGGAGCAGCATACTAAAGAGTCCGGCACTCCCAGAGTGACCTGCTCCAGTTTATTCACTACAGATCAGCCATCACTCCTCTTCTCATCTGTCTCTCTGCTCTTCTTCTTCTTCTCCTTGTTTTGACTTGCATCTTATTTTCCTCTCTGCTATTCCTTTGCTTCTTGCTCCACCTCTCCTTCTCTTAACCCTCTACTTTTGTTTTGTTATCGTTGCATCTCTCATATTTGACATAATATATTGTTCCAAACAAGTCGAAGCCAAGTCTGTGAAATTGAAAGCAGTTGCTGCTTCACAGTTTTTACATCTCTTTTTTTTTTTGGAATACACTACTTTGGGCACAACATGACAACAATCTCCCATTCCTTTGGAAAGCAGCAGTCATCGTGATGCCAGTCTTTCTCAGTCTAGGCAGCATCCACTAGTTGATTCACTGTTCACTTAGAAGTCAGAGCTCCAGCACAGCAAATCTCTCCTCATCTAGAGAATATTGAGGTGGCGAGGTAGGAGCTAGAGGTCAAAGAGTGATAGTGAGAGAAGAATGAGCAGGATAAGGATGAGTAACGCCTGTTGTTGTAGACTGGTTGACCATGTGATCATCTGCTATGCACACTATGTTAATCTGACTTAAAGACCCCCTCCCGTGAAAATCGTGTTTTTCGTGCTTTTCACATGTTCCTGTGGCATTTTTCTTGTGTTAGAGGACATATCAGCAGAAAAGGAAGTGCAAAATTGAGTTTTTCTGCCTTCTAATTGCTGTGACCCAATGGCAGACGCAAACTGGCAGTTTCAGGGAGACTGGAGCTGACGTGTCACAGCTCCAGGGGAGGGCACTAGGGCTACAAGCTCCCGCCCCGCTCTGCATCTGGCTCAGAGGTGAAAGGCTTGACAGCTCGGCGTAGCTGTTCAGGTATAACAGGTATAGCTCACCTGGTAGAGCAGCTTACACTGTGAGCAAGGACTATGTTCCAGTCTGGGATCGAATTCCAGTGTCAATGTTTTACGCTAAACGCTCTGAATCTGTAATTGTACAATGTCCAGCTGTCAGCAAACATGGGGGGTGGGGTGCAAGGAGGTGGCTGGGCGGGTGCAGAGCAGCGCAGTCTCCGCCCACCCTCCAGAGGCGCATTGCTAATGTGCATTGCTAATGAGCTGGTTTTAAAATGACCAAAAAGGGTCGCGGGAGGGGGACTTTAAGTGATTGTTGCACAGTGTTACAGTTATGTAATTTCATGTGGAGAAAATATCATACTTCTATAAGGGCTGCAGACCTGAGGGATGTGACAGGCCAGACACTGGGCCCTATTTTCCTGGCGCAACTCAGGGGGGCGCAGCGAGGCGAGCCCTGACGCAGCTGGCGCAGTGGTATTATCGTCCAGTGCAACAAGGTGCGCAGCGGATTCAGTAAATTGGTAGACTGCTGTGCGCTGAGATGGGAGTGGTCGCGCAGCAGGGGGAGGTGTCGACAGATTCGCCGTGGCGCAGTGACAATTTGTTGCAGACAGACCGCGCAGAGAGTGCGCTGAAAGCTCGCCAGCTCCAACCTGGTCTAATCTCAGCGCAAGGCGAAGCGCAGCCAGAGCAGTGGCAATTTGACTGCCCAGCACGCAGTGCGCCCACGTCACCAAGACCTCACAGGCAGATTTCCACAGTTCCAGGCACATTTAAATGCAATTAATAATAATAATAATAATAATAATAATAATAATCATCATCACAATAACCCCTATTTATTGTATCTGAATCAGCACATACACCTATATCTACATAGATTGTCCCGTCACACTGATGGCAGATCAAAGGCTTGCGTAATGGAAACTCAGCCTGACTGAATTAACACAGATGAAACCAGGGAGGGACTGAGACAGCCGTGGATGTCCCAAGAGCAGGTGTTGACACTACACACTGTGCCGTTGCAGATGATCAGCTATTTATTTATTTATTTACTTATTGATTTATTAGGGGCCAGCGCCGCATCGTCACGCGACCATAACAAATAAAACTGAAAACAAATAAACTATCATCTCTCACAGCAAACCACAATCAGCCTCGGCATCATAGTGAGCAGATATTCACATCTCCCATCTCAGGTAAATTCTAAAGAAAAAAGAAAAAGAGAGACGCTCCGTGATGCCTCCTTCACGCACAGCTGTTTGTTTATGTTGTGATCTGTGCACACGTGTTTAACTATAGGTTACTAAATATGAGTGTCTTTATTAATGGAAAAGGGGTGTGTGTGTTTTGTTTTTTGTTTTTTTTTACTGGGCAACAGCTCTCAATCTGTCAGAGCAAACCTGGATAACATAACCTCCTCCCTCCCAGACTACTTTTGCATCATCAGCCCGTGAGGTCTGTTCGCGCGACCGGACACTGCCAGCTTGGACTGGACCAGAACATCAGTTTCCTCCCGTCTAACTTGCTGTGAGAGATGACAGTTTATTTGTTTTCAGTTTTATTTGTTATGGTCGCGTGACGATGCGGCTCAATAAATCAATAAGTAAATACATAAATATAGCAGATAATCGTGTAGTGTCAACACAGCAGTAATCCATCCTCATCTTTCATCTGTGCAGCCTTTGATCTGTCATCAGTGTGATGGGACAGTCGATATAGATGTGCTGAATGTGTATGCTGTAATCTGTATGTGCTGATTCAAATCTTCTCTTCCATGGTGAAATCAAACGTCCGCCTCGCGCGCGCGGCGGATTTAAAGGCGAGGAGAGGAGCTCATTTGATTGGTGAAGATCTGACTCGGCTGTGTCAAACCCACTCCACGCCTTCTCTCCTCCCTCTATGCCATTTGCGCCGGTGGGAGGGAAGTAGGCGGGATGCGCCCCGCTGCGTTTCGAAGGAAAATTGCAAACTGCTCCTGACCACTCCCCGTTGGCGAAGCGAACGCGGAGCGCAGGCCTTATCCGCTGCACCTGCGCTAGTTTACGAAAGTAGAGCCCACTGTGTCTTCACCACTGATACAAACACTGCTGGAAAACAATCAATTTAGTATACAACCAATCCAGAATGAAACACTGTATTTAACATTTTCTGAAAATGTCTGTTTATATAACACTGTTGCAACTATTGTGTTGCTGTGTTGTTGTTTTACTTCTACTGCAGTAATTGAATAAATGTATGTATAGATTTTCCACAACAAGACCAAAACACAGCAGACGGAGCAGCCTCCTTGTTAGGAGCTCAACATCCCACCACCCGCAGAGCAAACAGTGTTCAGATCACTGATCAACATCACTGAAACTCCTCAGTGCTGCTGCTGTAGTGTTGTTAACTATGTTACATCAGAGTCTCGTTGTGGGAGAGCTTCCACCCTCAATATTGTGTCTGTTGTTGGTGTGAGGTAGTTTATATGACTCTCCAGAGGAGTGCATCAGTGGTTTTGCATGAATTTACCTCTAAAACAACTCTGTCTGGTAACGTTCTGTTATTATCTCATAGCGTGGTGAATGTGCAGGTCACAACTTGTCCACCAGAGCGTTGTGGAGTTGTTGGATTGTGTATTTGATGAGTTTGATGAGGGAAACCAAGAAATCCCATGAGCCTCCGTAGCGTAGCTCTGAGCAGCTCACGGCTCTGCTTCGCTGTTCTAAAAATAGCTTGCACCAACAATTAAAGGTAACGAACATACTCCTGACTATTTGCCAAAATGTTGAACTATCCCTTTAAAAACCAGTTGTTCCCCAGTGGTTCAGTTTTTCAACTACATATCAGTTCATGGTCCTGGTTCATGTCCAGTCCCCATAATGGAAATTAAAATTAGACTTCAACTACTTCCTTCATTTTCACCGTCTACTGCATTTTGCTTTGCTTACCAGTGAGCTGGTCTCACCAGATCACAATGTTAGGGGAATGAACCATCAAACCCATCAACCAATCAGCCACCGGTTTGCTCCTGAAGCTTTGGAGGGAGGTGTCTAGAGTCTGGATCAGTGTGTTTTGGCTGAGGGGAGAGTGGGAACAATCTGACAGTATGGACTCTTTTTACCTGTGGGTTTTATAAAGATTCTGCAGATCGTCCTGTGCAGAACCGGTTATTTTACCACCTGCAGTACATTTCCCCGTTTGACCCTGAGAGATTGAAACCAGCCAATAAAAGAGCGACTCAATAAAAGAAGGATAAAACGTTGACATCAAGGTCTCCTCAAACTGTTCTGAAAGTTTCCTGAGACAAACAAGTTGCCGCTGACTTTTCTTATACACCACCTCAGCATTTATCTCAAACATCTCTTTATTGTCTGGTGTGGTTCCCCCGGTTCTTGTATGACTCTGCTGTTGTGTTATATTCTGCCATTAATCACTGTGCACACAGCCAGGAGAGAAGTGTTCTCACTGTCGTTGAGCAGGCTCAGACTATTGTGTATGTGGCTGTGTCCCTTCCCGTTGATGTTTATGTAAAGTCAAAGCATTTCAAAACAGCAGCGCTCTTCTGGAGAGTCAAGTGACCACAGTTGGCTGGGACGCTCTACGTGAGAACTGACACCTTTTAATCCAAAAGTCAGGGAGCAAATGTATCTTGTGCACAGTTCACACCACAGATTACATGAACATCTGTGATATGTTTGGCTGCAGCCTCTGCAAGACATCTAAGAGACATGTCTCTGTCTATTTTTAGATAAGCATTCAGTGAACCCTGTCTGGAGGTATACATGCTTCACTGCTACACCTCTGCTGCTTGCATTGTAATAGAAAGCACTCTTATGAAATTGCCATGCTTAGTTTCACTTAATATTGATAACTATACCTAATGACAATTACTATTAATCCCCATTGTTATACCCTAATTCAAAGTGTATTAATATTTACATTTAATAAGAATAAATGTAAAACAAAAACACACTTACAGGCCTGACTACAAACATTTGAATAAAATATCAAGCGAAGGCGTCAGTGTCATGACTCCATCATCTCACTCCTGGTCTGCTTCCCCTCACTTTCCCACCCAGGGTTAAACAAGGATATGGTTACACAATGCTGCACTAGGCTGAATAAAACAGCACGCACTCATGCACACACACACACACACACACACACACACACACACACACACCACTGAGTGTGTCAGTGGGGTACATGTATGGGGGGGATGAGGAGGGAAGCCCTTGCTTTTGCCAAGTAGTAAAACCCACCATACAATATTTATACCTCCCTCCTCTTCTTCCTCTCCTCCACAAATCCACCTCTCTTTCTCTCTCTCTCCATCCATCTCCCTCCAGATCTGTTGCTTTCCTCTCCTCCCTCCTTTCTTCCTCTCCTGTTCTCCTCCATAAATCCATCACTCTTCTTCCTGTCTGCTGCGTCAGAGTCCTCGGGCTGCTCCCTCGCTGCGTTCTGCTCGTCTCTCTTGAGTTTTCTCCTCTCTTGTGTTGTGGTGTGGATCATTTACTGTAGAACCACTTCCGTGCTGGTGGGTTTTCCAATGCTCTGTAAACCTTTTCAGAAACAGCCCTGTCTGTCCTGCAGAGCAGCGCTGCAGCCAATCAGGTTGCAATCTTCAGAGTAATCATGTCTCAGCTCTCTCTCTGTATGTGTTTGAGATTTGTCACTTGAGACTAATTTCTGTCCATGCATGCTGCCTTATGCCTCACTTTCTTTGTGTGCCTGTCTCAGAGTGGTGATTGAGGTGTGCTGCACAAGAGCTGCCGGTGTGCTGATGCAGGCCCCTAAACTTTGGACTCGGGAAGAAGGTACTTCTGCTCTTGCTGCACAGGTTGACCCTCCTGAGCTGTTTGAGGACTGGATGCAGCTTTACTGTATAGGCGCGTTTCCACTGCAGGAACTTGGGGGTAATTTTATGGGGCCAGCCCTGTTGGTGCATGTCTCCACTGCAGGAACCTCCCCCACGGGGCTGCTTACAGGAACCTTTAGGGGCTGAACGGAGTCCCTGCCTGGGGGTAGGTACTCGGATCGGCCCTGAAGAAGTCCCTTGAGATTTACTCTGTGCTGATTGGTCAGACTCAAAGCAGGATCATGTGACACTAAGAGAAAGCCCCAAAATAAGATGCATTTTTACAACCCAACGTTACTAAAAACGGAAAAACGGCAGGAAAAAAGAGAGAATAACTCAGTAAAAGACGAGAGTAGCAGTAGGCCTGGAAAAAAAAAAGAAAGAAAAAAAAGAGTGGTAAATAGACGATCGCGGGATTACGTGACAATCGAGACAGCTTTTTTTTTTTAAAGAAAGCGTCTATACTGACAGAAAAAAACAAGAGAAGTAAAAAAAATAAATAAATAACGCTGCACAACGACCACGCAATGATGGAAACTGTTGCACGTCGCCATAAGAGCCCGGTGAGTCCTGTCTGCAGTGGAGACACGGCCACCAACAGGGCCGAGTGAGAGGACGGTTCCTGTAGAAGTTCCTACCCCCTCCTTTTACCAGGAACTCCTGCGGTGGAAACGCAGCTTACAGTATGATGATGAACCTGCTGAAGGCACCGAGGCACACTCTGACACTCTGGTTTAGGCATGGCAGGAGAGAGCAGCAGTAAGAAAGTTATCAAAATGAGTTCACTTATTTGATACACTACATATAATATATTCTCATTTAATTACACTTAAAGGGATAGTTTACCCAAAATTCAAATTTCACTCATTATCCACTCCCCCTCATGTCGGCTAAGGGCTGGGAAAAGTTTCAGAGTCCTCCATGCCTTCTCGGAGTTACAGCGGGGCTCAGCGCAGCACTGCATGTCCATATGATGGTTGAAAATGGAGCTAACTTTTCTTCGTCCCAAAAGACATACCAAAAAACATCCAAATACCTCAATACTGCTCGTCTGTAATTTCCCTCTTGTATTGAAGCCCTGACATGAGAAATTGTTCCGAAAAAAATTAAATAAGTCTATATTTCAACCTTGTTTGTAGCAGAAGCTCCCAGCACTGCTCTTCCTGGTCCGTCCAAATCTTGCGCGATTTGCATTGACACCCAGTTCACGGCTCCGCAAATCGCGCGAGATTCCGGCAGAGCAACACTGGGAGCTTCTAACTTTCTGTTAGATTACTGTTGGGGGCAGTTATCTGCCCTATTTTCTCTCTGAGGAACATGCCAAGGCCATGGTTGCTCTTGGGCGTCTTCAATCTCACTCTCTGGCTGGTTACAGACACATCCGCAGAGTTAGATGATAACGTTCTCCGTCACTGGACGACACTTTGTGTGTGTGTGTGTGGGGGGCACTATTGTTTCTCTCTTATTTCCTAGCTGGTGTGAATCCTTCTCTTCATGTTTATGCACTATAGCCAATTGGATGTTAACTTAACACCAATCTCCCCTTTGCTGTCTCGGTCCACCTTTCTAATAATCTGAGCTTTACTGTTTGACCCTCAGAATTGAGGTGGCCTCACGCACTTATGTTGTGTTGATGAAACTTCTGTTTTCCTAAAGTAAAAATAAATAAATAAATAAACTCCTTCAGCAGAAGACATACAGGACTCTGGTACTTCTTCTTCTTCATCGGCATCACCACAAATTCCTCCCTGACAGTCCCCAGCTAAATGATGGAGAGTTGGTTGAAATGGACCCTTATAGATCTAACATCTTAACTATTGTTAAACATCTGCATTACTTACAAGAAGTCTACACAATTATTTTGATTTGATTTATTTTGTTATATCGCCTATGGTACCACAACAATAGAGCATGGAATTGTGGACAAAAAGCATTGACAGTGTGCTGGCTATGCAATATCAAGGTAGTTTCCAACCATGAAATAATGCCATAGGCCTACAATACCACAACAAATCATGTGTACACTCCCTCGCTAAGCTAACCAACTGTAGCATTTACAGGCATAATAAAGGTACAACTCCTGATCTGTTCCTTTAAAACACTTGTAGACTTGTGCACACTGTGTAACTACATTTATAAAACTGTTTATCATAACTGTCTCAGTGACACTGAACAGTCATGATGTTCAGGTATAGAGGCCACAGTAAGTCTCATGTACCAACACACACACACACAACTCTGACTGCCTTGATCGTCTCTGCATTGTCACACACGCGCACAGTCTTTTCATGCTGTTTTGTTGCTGCACAATCACCCTGTAAACAAGCCTTACACCGGTGGTGCTCTTCACCTGTCTCTCTCTCTCTCTCTCTCTCTCTCTCTCACACACACACACACACACACATGCTTTGACCTATTTTGAGTAATGAGAGGGTTTTGTGCCTTCTAGCTCTTCTCCAAATCACAATACACACTGCTGCAACAATCACACGCTGGACAAGGAGGGAAGAAAGACGGTCTATCACTCTTCTCCCCCATCTGCTGGTGTGCAGAACAGATAAGCCTCTTCTGTGACAAACGTGTCAACCTGTGTGTGTGTGTGTGTGTAGTCAGTTCCTAGCTCATATATCACATTGTTGTTTTCCATTCAGTGTCTGTCGTTCTTCCTGTACATAACATGCCGGATGTGTGTTATATTATTGTAGAAATGCTGTTAGTCACATACTGTATCATGACAACTTCATCCTTTACTCATATTACAGTAACATGATTACTGATGATGATGATGATAGATGTTTATTTCTTTTCAGTTAACCTATATGTTTAACAATGGTGATAATCTGGTTTCGACCCAAAACAGTCACTATATTTTGTTCTTTCATGACTGTGACCTTGTGCTGATATTATTGAATCATATTTCCGAGGACGGTGTTAAGACGTCTGCATTTTGAGAACATGGAGACAGCCAGCCTATATTGGGCCTCTGGATTAAGAATATTTTTGTTGGCTGAGCTGACAGGTGAGTGAGCTCACACTGTCACTTCTCTCCTCATACACACACACACACACACACTGATTATGTCACAACCAAGTTTTACAGCACTGGGGTAAACAGGGGGTCACATCCATAAAGTGGTTCAGTCCTCACTCGAGTTGACCTGGGGGATGGGAGTGTCCTGCTGAAGTTTGAGAAAACTCAATCTCAAAGAACAAAAGCTGAGCCACTATATCGTACAAACTGAAATATCATCAAATACACAATCCAACAACTCCACAACGCTCTGGTGGACAAGTTGTGACCTGCACATTCACCAGGCTATGAGATAATAACGGAATGTTACGAGGCCGAGTTGTTTTTGAGGCAAATGCAGAGACTGCTTGCCGAAAAACCGCCCCCGTTTTGGAGTTGTTGGATTGTGAATTTGATGAGTTTGATGAGGGAAACCAAGAAATCCCATTAGCCTCCGTAGTGTAGCTCTGAGCAGCTCACGGCTCTGCTCCGTCATTCTAAAAATAGCTCGCACCAACAATTAAAGGTAACAAACCTACTGCTATGACTATAGGGATTATGGCAATGGGCCAATTTGCCAAAATGTTGAACTATCCCTTTAAAACAGATTTGAAAAGAAGCTGAAATCTATTTTGCTGTGTCCAAGAACGAGACATATGGAAGCAGATGTACTGTAGGTCTAGTTTTCATTGATCTATAACTTACCTATACCTTCTGATGACTGTCACTATTTTTGATCATGTTTCCTTGTGAGCCACCAGAGTTAAGAAACATCAGCACAAGTTTATTTCAGTTCAAAAAGATTTTTTCGGGGCTTTCTCTGCTGCTACTGTATGAATATGTAAATACAAAATGTACGTCTGGTTCCAAATATATACTGTTTGCCTCCATGTGTTTATTTTGAGAGGAAGTACAAAAAGATTTTCTGCCTGCATTTTCATATCGGGAACCACTATACTTGAGCGAGTGCACACACACACAGACTCTCACATACGGGTGGTGCTTTGTAATTTGTACATCAAGAGGCCGTGGAGCAGGAGAGGGGGAGGAACTGGGGCTGAAAGTTCTGTTTATAACCATGAAAACACACACAACACACGCGACACACAGTGCTGTCCGTGGTTCTGAAACAACAGCTTAACGGCCACATGTATCTCAGCCAGTCAGGTTAGGGTTTCTTTACAGTGGGTAGCACTGTTGCAAAATGTCTGTGTTCGACTCTGGTGCCTTTCTGGGTGCAGTTTGCATGTTCTCCCTGTGGCTTTGTGGGTTCTCTGTGTTATCCAGCTTCCTCCCACAGTCCACAGACACACACACTAGGTGGACTGGAGACTCTAAATCCGGGGTGTCAAACTCATTTTGGTTCAGAGGCAACAAACAGTGCGATTTGACGTCAAGTGGGCCGGACCAGTAAAATAATACCATGATAATCTATGAATAAATTTTTTTTTTCTTTTTATTAGTAAATTATCAACAATATTATGCCTCTTTCTGTCTTCTATGTAATTTTCACACTTGGACCCTCTGGTGGGCCGGTTTTGGCCCTCTGTATGTCGGCCCTGTGACAGACTGGTGACCTCTCCAGGGTCCCTCGCCCTATGACAGCTGAGACTGGCCCAAGTCCCCTAAGCACCAATGCATGGAAAGGTGGTACTGGAGGAAATGCGGGGAGCAAATAGCACACCACAGTCATATATTTTGGTCCTGTAAAGTTTTAGATGGTTTTTGGTTAGATTCTGTTACAGAATTATCAAATATTTTTGGCATCTCTGTGAATAATAACCCTTTAGTTTTATTACTTGGAAAACTACCAGAAAACATCAAGAAGAATGATATATATTTGTTTTTAATAATAAGAGTGGCATTAATTAAACAAATTACAAGAAACTGGTTAAAAGATGATCATTTAAATAATTCTAAATGGAAGGATCTGGTTAATGAGATATATGTAATGGAGAAAATAACAATGAGAATTAGACATCAAGTTTGTGTTTTTGAAAAAAGATGGGAGAAATGGCTGAGATATATAACAAAGGATGTGTAAAGTATCTTCAATTGTAATTGATGTATTTTCTGCCGTACCTAGTGCATATATTTTATGAAAATGTATCCTCTGACTGAAACCTTTATGTAATTATTAGAATTTGTGATTTTTTATTTTTTTATTTTTTATTATTATTATTGTTATTATTATTATTTTTACTTTTCATAATGTCTGATTACTTTTATGTTTTTGTTTGTCTGTTTGTTCATTAAAAGAAAAAGATAATAAAAAAAAAAAAAGGAAAGGTGGTACTGTACATACAAAGAGTGGGTGGATGATTTGCACGACTTATATCAACGGTAAATTAAATTTGACATTGGACAGAACGTATGTAGTCTTCAGATTTTGCATCTGATCTAATGGCGAATCGTCCCAGATTCTTTTCCTGCAGGATGGGACACAAACTAAACCCTGCACACAGCACAGTACACATGTGGAGCTCTCTTGTGTCTCTAGAGTCCTCGATGTCCTCACTGGGAATCTCCTTGTCAGGGATTATTAAGAGAAATCTTCATCCTCTTCTGCTTTGTTGTCACATCTCCAGTCTCCTGTGACGTCCTTACATACAGTAGCTATATGTTAACAAAGCTTCTCTCTTTGGGTTCCTGTCTTTTCTATAGATCACTCCCCCCATCACCACTCTCTTCCCTTCTCTTCTACCTACAGTACCACTGATTTCTAACTACAGTAACCTCCAAATGATGACCAGCTTTTATTGGCTCCCTGCTGGTGTTAATGACGGTGCAAAACCAGTTGATTGACACCACTTAGGAGATGATGTTTCCTGCACACGAGCGTCTGTGCTGAAATATCCCAATTAAGATCATCTTCTGCAGAGTGAGTTCATTAGGAGCCAGCGAGAGACTGCCAGGACCAGTGAAAGAATCATAAATGAATTCGCTGGAGCAGACTCGTTTACAGTGTGTGCTCATTATAGATCAGCACTTAACATGATACATTTCTATCGCAAACAACAGTGGTGACTTGTTGGTGCAGCAGCCATGTTCGCAGCAGCAGCCTACGTGACGCACTTAATACTGGGAGAGGAATTAAGGGGCAAAGAGGCAATAACAGTAAACACGCTAATTAGATTACACTGTTCACTTTGACTCAGAGTGGGAAAGCGGCTCTGTGAGGATTACTTTTGATGTTCATCTTTACACAAACCACTTTATTCAGCACAGTTTGCAGTCTTTTAGCTCAGTTTAATTTATTCTCACAAGGGCTGGAGCTGGCATGACCGGTGGGTGGAGGAAGTTGCGTTTCTGTTTTGTTGTGCAGCCAACATCCATGGATCATGGATGAACAGACACACTGCAGTTCTCCTGCAGTGTGTCTGTGAAGATGGCCACCAGGAACAGCTTCAGAGCTCGTCTGTGTTTTGAAGACGGCTGGGGGTGACCAAATGTCCTTAATTGCCTGGACATGTGAATATCAATTTGTGAATATGTTTGGTTTTCATTGTTTTCACAGGACCGCTAAGCATGTACTTAAATTGATGGTGCTTTGCACAGCTTACTACAGTATTTTGTAGGGCTGCAACAATTAATTGAACAATAATCGATTATTAAATTAATCGTCAACTATTTTGATAATTGAAAAATCGGTTTGGGTAATTTTTTCAAAGAAAAAAAAAGTCCAAATTCTCTGATTCCAGCTTCTTAAATGTGAATATTTCTGGTTTGTTTGTTCCTTTATGACAATAAACTGAGTCTCTCTTTTGTTTGTGGACAAAACAAGGCATTTGAGGACATCATCTGGTGGTTTAGGAAACACTGATTGACATTTTTCAACATTTTTTAAAATTTATTGACCAAACAACTAAACGATTAATCACTGAAATAATCGACAGATTAATCAATAATGAAAATAATCGTTAGTTGCAGCCCTTGTATTTAGTTGTGTGTGAGCAGACATCAGGGCAACATTACCTCTCATTACAACCTGTTGAAGTGTGGGCCTCGATAGCTCACTTGGTATATTGCGCACAATGGAGTTTGATTTTTCACTGCAGCGGCACAGGTTAGAGATCTGTTGGACTATTCTTATGTTGATATATAAATATGGCATCTTTCATGTATCCTTTAAAGGGATAGTTCAACATTTTGACAAATTGGCCCATTGCCATAATCCCTATAGTCATAGCAGTAGGTTCGTTACCTTTAATTGTCGGTGCAAGCTATTTTTAGAACGGTGGAGCAGAGCCGTGAGCTGCTCAGAGCTACGCTATGGAGGCTAATGGGATTTCTTGGTTTCCCTCATCAAACTCATCAAACTCATCCCCTAACCCTCTACAACAACTCTGTCTGGTAATGTTCCGTTATTATCTCATAGCGTGGTGAATGTGCAGGTCACAACTTGTTCACCAGAGCGTTGTGGAGTTGTTGGATTGTGTATTTGATGAGTTTGAGGAGGTTTTTGCTCCAACAGAGCAGCAGCACACCAGACCTGACTCATTTCAATCAACCGACCTCAGGCTTCAGACAGCTGATTGGTCAAACTGTGTGCTCCTGATTGGTTGGAACAAAAACCTGCATCCTCAGCGGCCCTTTGGGGAATGAGTTGCCCATCAATGATGACAGAGAGTGATATTTTGGCGATGAGCCAGGGAAATCACTCACGCCCCCATCACACCTCCAGCCTCAGCCAATGGCATCCCTTCAAAAATGGTACCATATAGGCAAGATGGCGGCTGTATATATCCACCTCCTCAGCGCTCTTCGGTCAGGTCGTATTGCCCGTCGCCCCCCCCCGGCTGTGGATTATAAACCTGGACCCACGCCGGATTATTGGTGCTACCAAAGATACTCTACTATGACAAGATGGCTCATTACAAGCTGCGCCAATAATATGAAATGGTACACTTCCTGTCTCCTAAGTGGACGTGGTCAACACCCCACCTCGTGTTGTGAACATGTGTGTGGATTTATAAAAGTTGTCAGTAGAGGAAAGTGAGCTATATATATTTTCTTATCATGAGGTCCAAATATTTACACAACTTAGCTAACATCATACTGTATGAGCCAAAGACTTTTTGTTGAGGGAGAGGGGTCACTTGGGGGGGGTTTACGGACTAAATTGACCTGAACTTTCTGTTGACTGAGTTGAACTGCTTTTGTTGCTACAGTAATGCTGTGTGACCTTTTGAACAGTCACTGTGCCACATCATGTGTCTTGCTTGTCTCCTCTCAAGCTTTGACTGCAGAGCAGGGCCGTTGCTAGGAATTCTGGGCCCCCTTAAAGAATACTAAAGTGGGCCCCTCCCCCTAACTTTTCCTTTTTTTTTCTTAGACTACGTATGTATTATCGTTTTTTATTTAGCCTTCTTTGTTTTGATGCTAATGCAGCATTACACTGCAAAAACTCAAGTATCTTAGCAAGAATATTTGTTTTATTTCTAGTCAAAATGTAATTTCTAGTCAAAACAAATCTCATTATACTTAAAATAAGACACATCATATTAAAAGTAGCTTGTTTTTAGACACTTTTTACTTCTTTCAAGCATATTTTCACTTGGAATAAGTAGAACAAAAAACTTACTTTCACTGGCAGATTTTTCTATTTATTGTGAATTTAAGTGAAAATTATCTAAAAACAAGGTTAATTTTTAGGTAATGAGTCTTATTTTAAGTGGAAAGAGATTAGTTTTGACTAGAAATTAGACATTTGGACAAGAAATAAGACAAATATTCTTGGAAAGATGTTGAGTTTTTACAGTGTATTATGAGTATTAGTCAGGGTCTTACGCAGAATAAATCAGTCATACAAAGATTAGACTACTGGGGTTTTTTATGGGCCCCACTGGGCGCTGGGCCCCTAGAATTATCATCACCTTTCTCCCCTATACAACGGCCCTGCTGCAGAGTCACAAGTTGCTGAACTGTGTATCCTTGTGGGGGATTAACCCGTCTCTAACTCTAAAGTTCAAATTTGTTGGAAGGGGCTCCAACGGGCATCCGGGTAATCCACTACATGTAACTCTCAATGTCCCACCGCATTACGGCTGCACAAGAATTCTCAAAGCTGGTATTGCATGTGTGTGGCCTCTCACTCACTGCTCCTACAATTTACTTTAAGTGGTCTTAAAAATCAACATTAAATGACACATTTAAGTATTTCATTTGTTTATGTCACATTTCCTCTATAGTCTGTAAAACAAGCTGATGAATTGCCCCTCCTCTAATAAGCACCATGAAATAAAGGCATAGAATACAGAGAACACTGTGTGCTGCACGGAGTAATTAGAATAAATGCAGGACCACCACAAATTATTTGTGGACCATAAATCAGCCGCATTGTGCTGAAATGCAAACATTGTTGACAAAGCAGCTCTTAACTATTACAGGACATGTGGCTGCTGAGGAGCTGCCTGCTCAGCCTCAACACCTCCACTGGAGCAAAAAAAAAGGAGCAAAAAAACACGTTTTGACCAGAGAGACTTAAAGCAGATATCAGTGGCACGGCCGTTTCGGCTAATGCTGTGTTCAAGGCAGGCTTTTGAAACCGTAAGTTACAGCTTCAAGTCACAACTACGACTTGGTAGCGTTCCAGGTAACCCGTAGCTCGTGTTTTTACCGTCCTGTTGTCTGTGAAAGTTCCCTATAACGGCCACTCGTAACTTCCGACCCGTGAACTCGTACCAGATCGAACTGGTATGACTTCACAGGAAGGAAAAACACAAAGTACGAGTTTCCTTGAACGCACCATGAGTTAGCAGCCCCCGCCCTTGTCAGGCATCGATTGGTCCTCGTGCTACGTCACCACATTCACGCGCATCCCTTGGCTGCACACACAGCCCTTCATGCCGTTCTCTCCCCTCATTGGATAACACTTGTATCCCACAAGGAAAATTTTCTCCTCGGGTTACAGCAGAGCAGAGTGACGGAGAGACTCGTGTTTAGGCTGAAATACTTCATGTAAGTGATTGCTGACGGAAAATAGGACTATTTAGGACTTATATTAACAAAAACATTCCACTGATATCTGCTTTAATTTAGATCCTGAACATTACAAAGTAAGTCTCTTCTCCAAGGTTATAGACTCTATATCTGATCATAAAGGAGCTATGGGACTTTAGAGAATCGGTGGAGCTGAACGCCACTGGTTGGTTTAACTCAAACGCAATTAACTACAATATAATACCCCCTGATTCACACAGTAATGAACCACCATCAGGATAGACAATGTGTGGACCAGGGAGCAGGTGAAGAAGTGTGATCATTTATTTCTCACTTTGTTGTGGTTATTTAAAGCACAGCAATAATCATAAAACACTCAGATGTCAGCCTCTTCCACCTCTGCATGTCTGCTCTTCTTTCTCATTTAATCCAACTCAAGCATCAGAGCAAATACAAAAAGTAATGACTGTAAGTGGTCACTCCGTATTATTGTTTGTGTAGAAACAGTATTTCAGATTTCCTGCTCTTATTTTTAAACTCATCATCAGTCTGATTTGCACCGTTCTTCAAATGCAGTGGAAACATGGACGGGAAGGCTCCAGTGGGACGGAGGCTGCTGTATATTCACTGCAAAAACTCAAAGTCTTTCCAAGAATATTTGTCTTATTTCTTGTCAAAATGACTCAATTTTAGTCAAAACTAACCTCTTTCCACTTAAAATAAGACTCATCACCTAAAAATTTACTTGTTTTTAGATATTTTTTACTTGTTTCAAGCTAATTTTCAATTGAAATAAGTAGAAAAATCTGCCAGTGAAAATAAGTTTTTTGTGCTTGTAATAAGAAAGAAAAACTTGCTCCACTGTCAGATTTTTCTACTTATTTCAAGTGAAAATATGCTTGAAAAAAGTAAAAAGTGTCTAACAACAAGCTACTTTTTAATGTGATAAGTCTTATTTTAAGTATAATGAGATTTGTTTTGACTAGAAATAAGACAAATATTCTTGGTAAGATTTTGAGTTTTTGTAGTGTTCACGTCATCACACCACTCAGTTCAGAACAGTGAGGGTCACTGAGGGGGCCACCAATGAGTTTCTACCCGGGGCCCCTCGGAGGTTAATCTGTCCATAACCTTAAACCTGCTGACTGTCTCTCATACAGATCACAAGGGCGTGGGCCCCCGTTCTCCATCTGACGTTTAGAATATCATTGTTTTACCAGTTTAAGACAGTGACTCACAAACCACTGCTCACATAGACACGCACTCACACACGCAGCGCTTAATGACAAATGGGATGCAAGAGGTCACAGCGAGACATGTATGTAACAACTAATATCATTAAATCATACCATTAGTGTTCCCCGCTGTGTTTCACAATTCACACACACACACACACACACTCAGCATACAAGCTTGAACTTTAGCTGATGGTATCTGGGCTAATCCTTCAGCTTTTAATACTATGGAGGCAGAAGTAAAACTACCATTATAATACAGTTTTTATATGAATGGGAGCAGGACGAGGGTGGGAGGGGGAAATGAAAGCGGGAGGATGTTGGATGTTGAAAAGGCGAGGGAGGAGGAGGAGGAGGAGGAGGAGGAGGAGGAGGAGAGAGAGCGAGGACAGCAGGGGGAAAAGAGAAAGTGAGGGTGAGGAAAAGATGGGACCAGAGAGATGTCGGTGACCTTAAACCCAGACAGGATAATGGAAACGAATGGGACGTGGCATGTGGGAGATGTAAGAGAGGAACTCACCCATCTGTGTCCTGGAAGTTGACATTCACTTTCTTTGCAGAACCGAGGAGCTCTGAAACACAGATTAAAGAGGAACATGAATTGATTTTTGCAAACTAGAAACTTTAGTTAACTGCTTATTGATGCCGTTGTATGACGCAATACAGCAATAACAGCAGCACTGTCTTTAATGTTCATGTTTGGTACGTGCTTCACACTATTTAGTCCTGCAGACAAGCCAAGCAAACATTTTTCACTTGTTCCTTCTGCCATGAATGAAAACTCAGTTGTCATTTATCATGAGTCATCATGTCGTCACATTTGCTGGCCTGCTGTGTGCAGGGACCAATGTCATTTCCTGGAGTTCAGGCCCCTGTGGTGATAATGTGTCTGCCATTCTGAATATTTACATTGCTCAGAGCAGGTTTAGACATGGAGAGAATTCACATGAATGAAACTCAAAATTCAAAACAGAGACAAAGATATCAGCCACACATTCCAGCTGCTCTATGTCTGTGTACAGTTCCCTCCAGGACAAGTGACTGAACGATATCTGAGTCAAATAAAATGCTCTAAATGATTTATGGACATGGGTGTATTGCACATGACTCCATTGCATCACTTCGGCCTCATGTTACAGTACGTTGTTGTGAGTGCACATCACGTTGGTGCCGAGCTTGAAAAGCATTTTGTGACTGACCTGTTTGTTAAATGCTTCTCTCATGAATAAATTTAAACACACGTCACAGTTGAGTGCAGACGGTGGCGTTTGCATTATGTATTTACATTAATGCTGTGCAGGTTGTGAACACACAACAGAGTCTGGAACAAAGCAGAATGTACATTTGCGCAAGGCTTGAATAATGTTAATATGTCATTATTGCATTCCTCCTACGCATCACAACAAAATCACATCACTAATGGTTTAGACGGTGATACAAAATAACAAGACTGGTTTATGGCTTGTTATGACTAAGCTGCCTATAATGAGAAAACTGAAGTTCCTGCAGAAGTGAAGGGAATTACTCTTTATTTGATTTCAACCTGTGTATGTTTACACCTGCTGAGAGCAACCATAATACCCATGATCTTCTTTAAAGGGTCAATGACAAGAAGCAACCCAATGTCAAGTGGTGTAACCAGTATTTTTTCATAAAAACCTGACTATATAATACAGGAATTTTAATCTGGACTCAAATGTAGAATAAATGTAATTCACTTTTATAATGCAACACTATGTTTCTTGACAAATTTAAAAATATTTGTCACACATTATTTAGATGAAAAGCGGTGTTTTTAGGATGAGTGTTGCTAAAAGGCATTAAAATTCAAATATAGAATTACAGCAAAAAATCCAATTAAAGTCAAATCAATTTAATGTTTTCAGAAGAAAGTAAACATTTAAAACCACTTTAGGTAGATACAAATATTAAATATTTATTATTCATTTGTGGTTATTCCATTTGACATTTTCAGGTCATTCAGTCTTACATTTGTTAAAAAAAAAAACGTTCAAATGTCATTTCAAATGATGTAGAACATCAATACAGTATGTACATTTTAACAACTGTCTTAAAATAATTTTTATTCATTTCTTTTCTTTTTTTAAAAAAAACAATTTTTTATTTGTCACTGACCCTTAAAGCAGAAGTAAGCGGAATGTTTGTGTTAATATAAGTCTTAAATAGTTGTATCTTCCGACAGCAATCACTTACATAGAGTGTTTGGTCTGAAACATGGGTCTGTCAGTCACTCTGCTCTGCTCTGAGCCGAGGAGAAAACTTTCCTTGTATCCTACAACCTATAATGAGGAGAGAGAATGGCATAAAGGGGCGGTCCTCTCTGTGTGTGCAGCCAAGGGATGCGCGTGAATGTGGTGACGTAGGAACGAGGGCGGGGACTGCTAACTCCATCGGCTGACAGGAAGTTAGCCAAAACCACCGGATCGCTTACTTCTGCTTTAAGTAAATGGCCGTCTTTTCATCTCATAGTGATGATGTCATTGATTCACTCACAAACTCTATCCATCAGGGCTCAGCAGGCCTGGGCCAGTGCAGCGTCACAATTGAGAAAAGTCACTGCAGGGGTCAGTGACCTGTAGTCATGATATGCTGGTTAAACAATGATGCCTATAAGCATCTACACAGACATGTATCAACACTGAAGAGACCTGACACATGAAAGTGTATGACTGCACTAAGTCTACCAACAATAACGTTTTGCCGCTGTCGCCCACATTATTTTTCATTTTCAGCCCTCTGTTTTTATGTCTTCTGTTAGCTGACGATGCATCGCTGAGGATATAGATGAGCCTGCACTCTCTTTCTGCTCTCGTTCTCTTGCCCCCCCCCCCCCACCCCCCCCCCCCCCCCCACACACACACACACACACACACTCACACTCCCTCCAGGGTGCAGGAAACAGGACAGTCCCTCTATTGTAGAGGAGACAGCTCCCAGCGCCACTGGCAGAGGAACATTGATTTCCTAACAGGCTATTTCTGGCCACTAAATGCAGGGATTCACTCACACATCTCTAAAACACACACACACACACATACGGACCAAGAGCTTCCGACAATCTGTGTGTATGCACTTGTTGTAAGAGGAGTGTAATGCCACAGAACCTGATATGCATCGACTGACATGCATTACAGTAATGCTAAGGTGTGGTGAGGAAGAGAGGTTCAAAACGACCAGAGAGTAAACCATCAAACACTAAAACTGGCAGGAGAGGACAGAAGAGATCATTTAAAAACCTAGGATATCACCATACAATGACTGGCTTCTTCCCAAAAAAGAACAAAACATTTTCACACACACAGTGTTTATATGGCCTGCCACATCTGCCCAGCAGCCGCCAGTCGTGACCTTTTGACCCCATAACGTCATGGTCACCGGCCATCAGACGTGAGCCCTGCCTCTGTGCAGCCCTGTTATGTGGCTGGAAAACTGACACACCCTTTGGAGTAATCCCCTCCTTCAATCTTCAACCTTTGTGAGCAAACTTTCCACCGGCTGCATCTGATTTTCACAAATTACAAGAAAAATCCACATTGGATACTTTCACTTTCTGTTTGATGGATTGCACTTATATAATATCAAATATTTGCCTTTTAAATAATTTCAAAGGGAATGACCCTGACCTAGACAATACACCTTATACTGAGCCACCTGTTGCTATTATCTGCTTTCCATCCTCACACAGCACAGTTATGATGATAACCATGACAGGTTTACAATCAATAGTCACTGGAGCCACGATTTAGGAGGCTTCTCATTTCTATTTGACAGTCACGTACCTCTGGTAACTGAGACTGCTGCAATCAGATTTTATCAACTGTAGCTACCTGGCTAATTAATCTGCTTTTTATTGTTTCCAGCTGACACATTTCAGTGTTTCCTCTAGGATTTTTTTTAAGGAGTGGCGGTGCGGCACGCCACTCCTAAGGAAACACTGCATTTCAAACCACTCATGAGCGTGAATTTAAATAATGTGCTAGCCATCAAATATGACTCAGACAAAAAGTTTTCATTCCCATGATTTGATTCGTCTCAAAATATAAAAAGGCATCACTGTTTGAAAGTGTGTCTAGGATGTAATGTTACATTCATTTCTCTAGGTACAGTAGTAGCCTAGGTACCATAGGTTTTTTACCTATGGTACCTAGGCTACTTGGTACCTACTAGGCTTGTTAGCCTACCATGCTAACCGGCTGCATCCCTCATTTTCTTTTCTTTGTATTTTTTGGGTTTACAAGGCTAAAAAAAGACACAAATACCAGTTCTCCACATGACACAGTATCTTATATTGTATCTCACAGGTATAAGAAACATACAATGGCTGTATCAAAACTGGTATTTTCAGACCACAGTGTTTAGATATGCAATATCACGCTATGCTAAAATGTGCAATGCACAAGTTTAACAAGCAAAAATTTAATTAATTCAAAGCAGCACAAGAAGCTTTAAACAGTCCTGTGTGCAGGCTGCACAGAGCAAAGTGAACATATTGATCATTCTCAGTAGACTAATGAGGCTCGACAATTTAGAGACCATCGACTGAAAACACACAATCACACACACACCTGATAGGCTATATAATACAAACACGGTGATGAATACCTCATGTCAAAGCTTTTGCTATTGCATCAGTGTGTCCATGCCACGTGTGTGTGTGTGTCTTGCTCAGATATATTGGACAGCAACAGCACAGACAGTCATAACAAACAGTGAAACCATGGTTATAGAGAGGACAGCCAGCCGAAAACACACACTTCTTCAAAGTGCTCCACCCCACTCCACACCTACAGAGCTGCAGCCTCGTTAGAGCTACACACAAACACAGAGCATACACACACACACACACACCACGGACACCCGTTCATGTCCAAACAGAGAGATTACATGCATGCTTTAATGCACAAACAGGTATTCAAAAAAGACACAGATCCTCTGTCCCTCCCTGTGGACTTCATTCATAGCTTCTGTACACTCAACACTGCAGTGGCTGCAGGTTAATTGGAGTCACTGTCAAAACATCTGACAGCACCCATAGGTGTTTCCTGTTGGACCAGCCAAGGTCTGCCTGAAGAGAGGACAGCATCTGCACTGCAAGTCCAAACTGAATATGCTACAACTGTTTGAAATGTGAAAGGGCTAGGAATTTACTTTTGGTTAGTAGCTAACAGATATACAGTATGTATACATAGTAAAATAATGAAGGAAACACAAATACTTTTTTAATAATAAAGCCTAGTGTCAAAAATGACCCAACGTGCCCCACTCTCCCCTATAATAAAACACAGTTCAAGACAAAAAATCAAAAATAAAACCATAGCAAGTTTTTTTGAAAATCAGGGGGAAAAAAATTTCAACACAGAAGCAAAACTTCTCTAGAAATGCCAATCTTTAAAAAATAAGAAATAAAAATATGTCATTATGAAGTCAAAAATAAATGTTATTAAAAATGTTAGGCCCTTGGGGGTTTGGATTTTGGTGCTTCAGGATCTTGGCACGCAAGAAAAAGTGAAAAAGTGAAAACTACAACATAAACATGAGGGTTTCAGAAGCCAAAGAAACTGACCGTTTCAGCAGTAAATGCAGTTTCAAGAATGAGTAAAATACAAAATCAGAGGAACCAAGGGAAACTGATAGAGTATTTATGAAGAAATATGTTAACATATGTGGTTTGTTCAAAATGAAGTGGTTTTGAATATCATAAAATATTCAAAGTGTAAAAATAAGGGCTCTACTGGAAGATAAATGAGAATCTACCAGAGCGTTTGCTCTTACAATTTACAACCATAATATAACATTACAACTATGCAAACCACTGTTACCACCCAGAAGACTACACCTCCCCTGAAAATTGAACAGCCTTGCAGCCCAAAAGCATTTTGGTTTCTTCTTTATCCATCCTTGCAGCATCTTTTCTGTACTCTGTATTCTTATGTCGCTGTTTGTTGCTAACAGTCTAGTGGCTCTGCGATACTGTGTCACAGAGCTAAATTCAGCAAGCTGCTAACACCGCTTACTGTACATGCTGATGGAGCAAGTTCAAAGGGGCTATTTGTTCTCAGCTGCTGAACCTGTTTCTTGTCAGGAGCAGGTGGTGGCGAGTGTCGCTTGATAGGAGCTTCGGAACTTAACAAAAAAAGAGACATAGCCTATTGGACAGTGACAAGACAAGCCAGGGCTGGCTGGTTTAGCATGCTAGCTTTAGTAAAAGAAAAGAAACAGTGAATGAAATGATGAAGTTTGATGCTGAACTTTTTTAACCGTTAATGCTAATATAGCAATAACAAAAGTTACAAATAGCTTCAATATGTTTACTATATCACCATCTGATTGTATTTCCCACACTGGTTTAACAGGGGGCCTACTCACTCAACATGCTGGAATGATTGGCTTCCATTCAAAGTCATTGAAAAAACAGCTGAGCTTTTGGGCTGCACACACCTGGAACACTTTACAGCACTATAAGCTTAATGCACTTGTGCCCATGGTTCAATTTATAAACTATTCTACACGCTATGTTTTTCCTGTTAAAATCTACTCTCAACATGATTACAAAGGCTGCATGCTTCAATGACTTCTCGAGATTAAATAAAGGTTGAGTGAATGAATGCTAACAATTGCTAATTAGACCACAAGTTAGATCTGAGGCCAACGGGAAATCCGTTAATTTGACTAATTTTAAAAAAGAACATGAAGACTTGTGGAATAAGCAAAGTATGACAAATCCAGCTCCAGGCAGGAATATAAATGTTTGCACCTAATATCATATTAATCCATCCAACAGCTGTTGAAATATTTCACTTTGGACCAAGGTGGTGATCCAACCCACGAATTAACGTATCCCTCTGCGGCTTGCAAATTGCCATCCACTACACAGATCAAATGCGACAGTATGGTTATTTTAAGCACTTGAATTTACAGGGGGAAAAAAACATACCGTACCGTTACCGTGATATGAAATTACTCATACCGTGATATAAGATTTTGCTCATACCGCCCAACCCTAATGGCTGGAGTTTTAGAAATTCACAATATTATTAATGTCTCAGTGATTTTCTGATATCTTCCCAGTCAGACATTTTAGTGTGCGTTTGACTCTGTAGGACAGTGTTTTTCAACCTTTTTTGAGCCACGGCACACTTTGTTCATTAAAAAAATCCCGCGGCACACCACTAACCAAAAATGTTAGAAAATGACACAGTGCAGCCTAATACAGTAAATATAATACAAATTTTGTCTCTTACAGTGTAGTTAGTTTGTTCTGACTCAGTAATGGTCACTGTGCAGGCTTCTGCCACTACACTCATTGACATTAAAAAAAAGTCCTATTTTATTAGCCAACTCTGCCAGACAGTCACTATTGCAGACACAGATGCTCAACAAAGCCTTTTTTTTTCTAGCTGTCAATCAACTCATGCGAGCTTGTCAACACGTGCACACTTCCACTCGTGCCTTCAGCCATATTTCACAGCAAACATGAGATGACTTAAACTTATGTTGTGCACTCCCTGTGATAGAAAGTCAGAACAAACTCTGAGTGCAACCTGCAACTCTGCCTGGTCGCACATCTCGCGCTCTGGAGCGCAGTGTGCGCAGCTGCAGCGCTTCAGATCGGTTCAGTTCTATTCTTCATGCGAGAGCGCCGTCAAGCTGGGTAGACCAGGTCGTACCAGACAGGAAGTCTGGCACAGAAAAGGCGAGAGAATCCGGTCAATTTTCAAAATAAAATAATTAAATGATGATTAATAAGTTGTTGCGCGTCCGTCTATACATAGGCTATTTGACCGTTGCGTATGCACACGAGACACATGTTTACGTGTGTGTGTGTGTGTGTGTGTGGAAAACCGAGTGAATACGAATAAGGACGGTGCCCCTAAAATAAAAAGGAGGGGCTCTCAGCCGGCTCCCCCGTCACTCACCTGCAGCTGCACAGACGAGCAGAGGAGCGCTCTGCTGTTCTGGCGTGGATGAGACGCAGCACAGCGGGAGCAGCGCGCGTGTGTTATTAAAATAAAAAACAAACAAAATGAGACTGGCCGGTCGGCTCAGTGGAGTGCTGAATCTCACTCATTAACGGTTATAACCGCCTATGAGCGTCGGTTATCGGTCTGAAAAAAAAAAATCAAAATGTGCATCGCTAGTTTGGATCAATAAAGTAAATTTGGTAATTTTCCACGGCACACCTGGCGAAAGCTCACGGCACACTAGTGTGCCGCGGCACAGTGGTTGAAAATCACTGCTGTAGGAAACCAAACCACTTCCTCAAAGATAAGTTAACAACACAGTCTATGTGTCCACTCATCTGCTGTGCTTGTCATGTCAATCCTGAAGGGGTATTGATTGTCTGCTGTTGACACGCCCCAGTGAATGTCAAAGGTCAGGGACAGCTGAAAGGCATGATGGGTTTTTAATTGTAGTGTCTATGCATGAGCAAGCATGCATGTTTAAAAAGGTCAGGTATGTTCATTTGGCAAATAAGAGATAGAGGCAGTGAAAGGTAAAAGAAAAGACTATGTTTTTTTTTTTTTTGGAGGGGGATTATTCGCAGTCTGCTGATTATGTGTTTTCATACCCGTGGCAAAAAACAGGCTGATCTCGTCCTCCTGGGAGAGGAGAAGGGAACAATGTCCCTGCTTTTCTTAATTTGCTGCTCGGTTATATAATATCCATCCTGGGGAAGACGGATTCTAGTATAAAGACAACAACAGCATTTATTTTGTTCTTATTTTTGTATTATGAAATACATTTACAAAAAGGAAAAAAAAGGACGGGAAAAGAGGATTTCTTTGTAGCTTATTAAGCCCCCCCCCCCCTCTCCCTAAATTTCTTATTCCTTCCTCTCTTCCTCTCTTTTTCTCCCTGGCAGTGAGGGTGGAAAATAGTGTGCTGGACTCTGGAGCGCTCTCTGAAAGTAGACCTGTAGACTTGGCTCTGATCGATCTGTCCCCATTTCCCCTCCTCTGACTATTTCCCTTCTATCCACCCCCCCACCCCTTTCTTCATTTCGTGTTTCTTCTGGTGCCATCCCACCCTCCAGGTCCACAGATCATGAAGGTGATAGTGTTTCTTTTCTCCCTCCTTCTCTGTTCCTCGATTGTGGCAGTGAAATTGCCCTGGCACCGGTTGTAGTGGGGTCTGTCTTCATGCATTCATCCTGCATTATTAAGGTAGACTCCTCTCGTGAACATTACCCAGCAGAGTCGAATCAGGAATGCTGTAAAACTATACTCTCATGTCAGTTTAAGTTTTCCCAACTGTTTTAAACTATAAACCCAGGAAATGTCTCTATGAAAAGACCTTGGAGCAGACAAAAACTGGCAAAAGGTGATTTCCCCCTTCGTGTAGGCTATTGACCTTTGTAATTCTATTGATCCCATGCACAGTATCCATGTCAAAGATGTCTCTCAGTTATTTACTGTACAATATCATTTTACCTTAGAAAGACACAGGTGCTCCAATGCATTTAACACTACCACAGGTTTATTTTTAATTATTTCATTTTGTCTCTTAGAAGCCATGTTTTGTTCATCAGTTTTATAAGGCTGGCAGCTCTTATTACAAAACCCATGAGCCTTAGCTGCAATGGCTGTGAAGACGAGGGCAGCCAAAGTAGCTGCAGGGCGAACATATCAGAGGAATGATAATGAAATGAAATAGACACATGTCAAAGCAGGAAGTTTTTACTGTTGACTATTCTAATGTCTTTTGGAAAGGGGTCAGTCAGTGTGATGAAAGCCTAAATGATCACATATAGCTATGTCATCTGATTTTACATATAGAGGGATTATATGTTTACCAACAAGTCAGGATGCGTGCGCAACCTGACTGCAGAAAGATCCGGTTGTCATGGTTACCTCCATGGATTTAGTGTAGTCAAAGCGGTGTTAGCTAGCGATGTTGTCAGCGTACTACAACAGTTTATCACCTACTGATGTAGTGTGTGTTTTATACATAGACTGTAGGTTTTATAACGGCAGAAAAAAAAAAAAAAAACGTCAGGATAGAGGATCGAGTTTGTACCGCGGCAACAGCAACTCAGCCACGGGACAAGCCACGGACACTCACAGCACGGCGTCGGTCATCGGTTAAAAACAACACTGCATCCCTAACGTTACCACAGCTATTTAACAGACAATCATGTTCAGGAAAATACTCACGATTACAAAACTCTGTGGCTGTGAGGACTGAGGTGCTGCCTGGTCAGAGATGAGGGAAGAGGACGGACATGTCTAACGTCTGGAACAACTGCATCCTGACCCGAACTGTAACATTACGTGCAGACATTCAGGGGCAAATCCTGAATACAGGGCAACACACCACAGACGTTTACAACATTGACAAAATTAAAAAAGAATGTCATCTGTTACCTACAGCCCAGACACTGCAAACAGAGCTGTGCCGTAGGATCATGGAGGAGACTTGCTGTGTGTTGTGTTTTGTGCTATACATACATTTTTTATTATTATGTATGCCAATTAGGGCTGGGCGATATAACGATCTCGATACGGGATCGCGATAAATCTTTGAACGATTTCGATAATAAGCTATGGCCCTATTCCTCGATATCACATGAAAGTAAATATGCGCGACAGCAGCTGGCCACACTTCCGTCTGATACTCCGCCTCCTGTCCTGAGCATGCAGAGCTTGTTTGAGCTGCTGCAGCTAAAGGGAGGAAGGATAAGATGGATAGATAGATAGATATACTTTATTGATCCCAAGCTGTGATAAAGTGAAAGTTGTAAAAGAGGGAGGAAATGAGTGGAGGTGGAGCCGATGGCAACTGAAGCGATTGTGAACGTGTGGAGCATCAGTTCGTCTGTCCCGGCTAAAGAAGCCTGTCAGTGTGGAGTCAGAGCAACCTGATGATAGCCTACCACGGTCAGAAAGTGGAGGAAACACGGAGCTGCTTGTGACGTTTATTCTGCGGTAACATGTCTGTTTGCTCATGTACAGTGTGAAGAACATGCGCTAGGCTCAGGCCCCCACATACTCCGGCGTATTTGACTCCGCGGATGTCCGCGCGCACTCGAGGCAGACGAGGACCCAAAGCGGGCGTCCGCCGGTCCCTTCCGTGCAAAGCTCAATTTTTATGACCGCGCGGACTCAATCTGTTTCAAATGTGATACTGTATGCTTGCCTATGAAACCGCAAAAGTCCGCGGACAGTGCGCGCGGAGTCAAATCCACTCACAGTATGCGCCGACAGCCTCTCTCCCTCCCTCTCTCTCTGTCAGCGCCGCGCGCACACACACACGGAGCGTCGCGTCGGAGCGGTGAAGTGAAACAACAACCTGCAGATCACCTGAGTTGACGTGAACTGCGCTCGTGGTTACCGAGTCAGATCAATAAATAGGCTTTATGCACAGCTCCACTACTTCCTGAGCTCAAACAGGCTCCTTTCCTTCCTGTCTTACATTATTGGACAAACTGATGAATCCAGGTGTGTCTGACAGTTGTTGTGACTACTGAGGTCAGAGTCAGACACACCTGGATTCATCAGAGTGGGCTCGGCATAAAGCCTGGTGTCAGAGCAGCTAAATAGCTAAATATTTGTCTACAACCTGTTCAAATAACTAGAAAGACTAAAGCCTCATGATTGACACATTTTAGAGCTGATGTATGGTAGAAAAAAGACAACAGAAAACAACAGCAACAACAATGTAAATCAAATCAAACTGTGGATTATTGAACTGTTCCACCCTTAATGAACATTAAAGTGAACTCATGTCATCCTCCCAAACTGAACACATTCTCTGGTTTCTTCAGGATTCAGTCAGGATGCTGCTTGAACTGGCAGCGGCAGCAAAAAATACATATCGAGACGATATCGAGAATCGATCAATATGGAAAAACATATCGTGATAACGTTTTTTGCCATATCGCCCAGCCCTAATGCCAATAAAGCTCTTTCTGTGAATAAACATGTTGCTGGCAATTTTCCTTTGCTCAATAAATTCATGTCCATAGGATAACAATGTGTGTGCGTATATTTCAACCAATTAGGAGTGATTTTTCTAGTTTAGTAGTATATATATCAACCAATCACGAGTCATTTTTCTAGTTTAAAAGTATATATATATCAACCAATCACGAGTCATTTTTCTAGTTTAAAAGTATATCAACCAATCACGAGTCATTTTTTCTTGTTTAAAGTATACATATCAACCAATCACAAGTCATTTTCCTAGTTTAAAAGTATATATATCAACCAATCACGAGTCATTTTTCTGGTTTAAGAGTAGTGGTTTCAACCAATACTGAGTGAGGGCATTCAAGCCACGCCTGGCCGCTGCTGTTCATATGCTGATTAGAGCCATTAACACCTTCTGACCAGGTGCTGATTCGCCGCTATTCATATGCTAATTAGCCCCATCCACCAGTGGTTCGTTTCGGTCAGTATGTGGCACGGACCAGAAGTATAAGTTTACGCACTTTTAAGTGGTTCCAGGGTGCCATTCCGAAGGGCCGCCACTCCGAACGTTTACTTTAATTTGTCGGAATGCCGACCCTTAATTATTTACGGGAAAAGGGTGCCATTACGAACCTGAAAGAAAGGGTGCCATTCCGAACCTGAAAAAATCTTGAATGGTTTACAGCGAAAGCCTAATTTCAGTGGTAGCGTAGTGGTCAGAGCATCTGCTTTTGACGCGGTGGATCAGGGTTCGACTCCCGGGGGAGATACATATTAACTGCGATTTTATTGGCCTCTACCTAACCTTTTTACTAAACTTAACCAACTCCTTTCTACATTGCCTAAACCTAACCAAAGCACAGAGCAAGGACATTTATTTTCAGCAGGAGTGCCGCGGCTGCATCAGACCATGGATGTAATGCATCAGACTCGCACCTGGGTGAAACTTTGGAGGCGGAGGGGGAGGGGCCGGTCGGGCGCTGTCCCCGCGGCGCGTCGTGTCAAGCCGGGCCCTCGGGAAGTTCGAAATGACGGACCTTCGGGAATTTTCGGATTGGCAGACCGTCGGAATGGCGGTCCTTCGGAATGGCGGTCGCCCCCCCTTTTAAGTGCTGAGACTTCTGCAAAAACAACCGATTATAGCGTTTTCTTTTGGGCACGGACGAACGCGACGTTTGCAGTCCGTAAATTGTCGTTAATTGCTGGAAATTAGGGAAATCTGCGGGCGTTTACGGGGACGAAAATCCCACTTTTCATGCTGTGATTGCTGTCCAGAGTCAATGATGGATGGTAATGAGTTAAGCAGTTGACTTCATGGATGTAATTGACCCTTCGCCAACTCCTCCCACAAACGGCTATTGTCCAATCCTACGTTAGCAACCGTAACTATAGGCCTGGCAAGCTTTCCGCAGTGAGCTTGCTTTTGTGGACACATTTAGAGACTAGGACGAAAAACATTTGTTTGTAGAGAAGGATGTTGTTACTGCTGCTGCTACTACGGCGGTGGCAGTGGCGGCGGCAGCAGCAATATAGAGATGTTCAGATACGAGCTGACTTTTTTTTCGACTTGAGCAAGTGTAAATATGGGGATAACCCAGTGGTGTAGTCGAGGGGGTACGCCGGTATACGGCGTATACCTACTTATTTTTCAGTCAGGATTGCGTATACCCACTTCTAAATCCCCCCTGATGCGCACAAAGGGTTAACAGTCGGTCTCTGCTAGAAGTCCCGCCTCTAACCTGAATATCGATCTCCGATTGGCTCTGCCGTTTCTCGCTAACGTACATGTGATTGGTCCCCGCTGTCACTCCGTCTGCTTGTAAAAGTTACCTGCTGCTCGTTGGTCGGACGGGACAGGAGGTCACGGTGCTTGAATCTGCAACCGCGAATGTAAGTTGTCAACATGTTCGGCTTTAGTTCTGCCTGGATCACGTTAGCTAGATGGATTTTAACATCAGTGGTGTCATTTACATGTGTTTCTGTCTGTCTGTCTGTCTGTCTGTCTGTCTGTTTGTTTGCATGCGTGCGTGTGTGTGTGTGTGCGTGCGTGTGTGTGTGCTCTGCCTGTGGGTCTGTGCTTGGTAATAAGGATGTCAAAGAAAAGGAAAATGGACATAAAACACTTCTCTATCAGTGAAAGTGTAAGTTACTTAAATGGTATCTAACTGTAGAGCCTCAACAATACAGATAATGAATAAAAGCCAATATTTAATGGCAAACACTTTTTTTTTTAAAAAAAGTTATTTTTACTACTATTATTATTTCCATGTAGGCCTATCCTTTGTGTGAAAGGGAGCAACTGTTTAAAAAACAAAAATAAATAACATTCAGGAAAAGGCCTAGAAAAAAACCTCAGATTCCAGATGCTCGTGTAGGCTAATTTTATACATTTTGGGGGAATAAATGACACATAAGTGTGTGAAAGTAAAATCCTTTTTTCCTCAGGCAATAACTGTAGGCCTACCACCAAGCTCTATTGTATCCCTAATGTATCTGTTCATATGTCATGCATCAACATATTTTTGTCAGGTGACAGTAGAGAGGCTGGAGTAGATGGAGAAGGAGAGACCATAGGAGGTAGAGGAGGAGAGGCTAGAACAGATGAAGGAGGAGAGGCAGGAAGAGGTAGAGAAGGAGAAGCTGGATGAGGTAGAGAAGGAGATGGAGGAGAGGCTGGAAATTCACAGGTGAGGTTAAATAACGATGAAAATTTAGAGTATACCCACTTCTCCAGGGACCACTACACCACTGGGATAACCATATGTTCACCTCCGAAATGACAGCTGTACTTTTAGGGCTTTTACCTGGGCTTTTAGGCGAGGGATCCTCCAGGCAGGGACTGCTTTCACTGACTGATACAGCGGTGGGAGAAAAAAAACAGCAGCAAAAGCTGTATGTGGTTCACAATCGCCCCAAAACTTGCAGTTTGACATGACCAGTGAGATGACCTAAGTCTTCGTGGGTTGATAGACAGTAAAATGACCAGCCCTGACTGCTGCTCTGTACATTGTCCAGTCGTGTTGTTGAACAGATGTTTTATCCTCCTGCGTGAGTCACGTCACTGAAAACTATAAATGATCTTTGTGACTTCTTCTCTCTATTATCTCAGAACATTTTATCCAGAAATTTTCTGATATTTCCTTTGAAATCGATACCAAATATTGCCAGGAGCATGGCTGGGAGTGAAAGCTTGCCCGGCGTAGCAACAGTAACCAAGGGGACGGGGCTTACGCGAAGGGTCAATTGAGGTCTACACTCTCAGCTTTATGTCTCCACCCCCAGCAGGAGGCTGCTCTGAAACCAAACAGCAGAGACCAACATCATCAGCTAGCTGGTACTGTAGCATAGTGAAGCTTTCAGCAGCTAAAGAGCAAAAAACCACACTGGTGTAAGTACACTATATACTGAACCCTCACCGTCTCTGCAAAAGATGCAGTGTAGATGATTGACAAGGTCACCAAAGGCAGGCCTGTCACATTTATGAAATAATTGCCTGATCGCAATTATTTGAGCTGATCACAATAATTTTGCACAATTGTTAAAATCGTTTCCATTCATCTGTATGAAAACAGCTGGATGAAAGTAACAGAAATGTCTATTTCCATCACTAGTTCCTTGTCAATTTCTACTGTTTGCAGTTTCAATGGTCCTCTTTCAATGACATCATCACGTTGCACCCCCTTCTTCTGCTATGGTCTAATTGCACATGAGTGGAGAATTAGCGTCACAAACTGTTTATCAATGAGCATCTATTGACATTAGCATCATGGATTTAGTTACAAAGCCTGAAGACAAACAGAAATGTCATTTTTGTTCCAATGTTTAAAGCCAAAAATGGATCTTCTTCTTCATGAAGTGTAAGACTATGTTTAGGCTTATTCTATAATAGTGGCATTAAATGATCAGAAAAAGAAAATTAAATCATTCATCCCAATTTGTATGGCAAATAAACTTCAACTAAAATGTCATGATTGTGACAGGCCTACCAAAGGGTGATTTGACAGCTTTGTGTTCGTAGCCCAGAATGTAGTATTGCAGGTTGTTCAACAGCCTCCTCCAGCCCACTGAGCTCCAACTCACTACGTACATTGAATTACGGCTAAACAAGCACACAATAACTGTCTAACCAAGGTCACTGTAGGCCTGATGATAAGATACGGATTATTACAATGTCAAATCTGCAAAGACTTGTGCTGCCCTGAACAAACACATTCAGCATCATCATCTACAGTTATTGAACTGATCCAACATTCAAAATGTTCATCTCCTCTTGCCTGAGTGCTGATGTGTCTGCACTAAATCCTAGTTTTTCCATGCACTTGGTGAACCCCTCCCCCCCTTTTATTCTTTGACATCATAAAAAGAGATGGCCGCCCCCATGTCATCAAATAAGGACAGAGGCTCTGAGCAAGACATCATATAAGGACAGAGTGGGTAAGAGTGGGACCTCTGCCAATATCATCCTCTGCCTGCCAGATGTACACACACACACACACACACCCTGTGTGCTGTTTCATGAATGTATACACAAACAGTGACAGACAGCTTCACATCCAAACCAAATACACACGCATTCCAGTGATTTGTGAACATGAGCATAAATCGGACGTTAGTATAAATTATTACTATTATAATAATTACTATTAATAATAAATGGTGTGCATGGTAACTGTAGGAGCTGTTTGATCCTCATTGACTCTCTCTGCTTCGTCCCTCCTCAATGGTTCCTGGTCAGAGCGTCGTGAGCAGGTAGCATACATGCCATCTGCTCACAGCTACCGCCAACACACACACACACACACACACACACACACACACACCTCAGCACAGTCACACATTTGGTTGTCAGATTATATTTAAAGATATATGAAGACATTAAAATGCACATATTACTGAGCATCCACTTGACAACATGTTTACATATTCACACCCTCTTATTTCCCTTTGTGTGTAACCTCAGCCGGTGAGCCGACATGTCGCTTTACAACGTGTCAAATGCTCCTCGCTAGATTTTTTCGAGATTAAATGTCAGCCAACTTTCATAAAACATTTACAGGGAGTCAGAAGTGGGCTGATAGATCAAGTGTGCAGCGCTGCTGGAACTCTGTGTCCCGCCAGAGAGCGGATCCGAGCGGGGAGCGGCGTAGTGGCGGGAATTGGGGGATAATTTTGGTGCTGGTTCCACATCTGTTGCTGTTTTCATCCAAGTGGCCACAGCTCAGATGGAAACGGGTCACCCTCAGCATAAAGGGACGGGTGGTACGACCTAGAATCTTTAACATCATGTTAATAGTTTCCTCTTTTCTAAGCTGGTGTAAGTGCAGTATGAGACATGTTGCATAATAACCTTGTATTCTGCCCATTTGTGTTCACTTCTTTGTTGCTATGCTTGGACATCATTTTTTCCACAGTGGTTCACGATTGGATTCAAACTCAACAGGGAAAGTATGCAGCGTGTAGTCCAGTGTTACTGTTTCATAAATGCATCTCACTGATATCAGCCTCAGTGCTAATGATGGCTCTCTTACATAATGCTGCCGACCCAGCTCAACATTTCCTACAGCTGTTGTTTCAAATGCATTAAACTGGCAAAACACAGTGAAGAAGCCGAAAGGAAACTAAATCCACCACAACTCAAGTCTTGAGGTTACAATGTTATGAATTAACCATTTATATCAATTTAGTGCTTAATACATGTTTGTGTACAACACAAGCACATCCATGTCACACAACTATGGAGTTATTTTTGTCTCATTAATATCTGTAAACGCACAGAAGGTGATCTACAAATGTTCCTTGGTTTGCACACGTGTTTTGCTATCCACAAATACAAATTTCTAATTTGTAACTTGTATTTTGGTTTTTACAAATAAATGTGTATATGTAAATATATTGTGTATTTGTAAATGTATAATTTTCCATTTGTAAAAACAAAAAAGCCATTTGTAAAACCGAAAATTCTGTTTGTGAAGTGTAACTCTGCATTTGTGGATCACCAATCACACACACGCATCTCTTTCCGCAATGACGTATTTCTGAGACATTCCTGCCGAGATCCACACAGATCCACAAACTCACAGCTGCTGATTCACAAAGGGCCGCTCTCCTCACCAGGAGGGGCTGCTCTCCTCACCAGGAGGGGCAGTGTTGGCGAGTAGCTGAATGAAAACTAACGAAGAAGACTGCTACTGGCTTATCTCGAGAAATTATTTTAATTCCCACTGTTAATGCGTCACTTTATTAAGTTTTAATGTTTTTTCATGCGATAAAGTAACTGTTAAGACCCCCAATATGCGGTTAGTTTATCCAAATGACGCCTGTTTGGAAGTTTGCTCCGCCGTTCGCGGAGCAGTGAAGCTCCATCTGTGGAGCAGCTAAGCTAACTAGGCTACCACCGGACGAGCGGTCTATCACAGAGGCTACAGCCGGGCTGCTGTGGTTTTCGGCCGGCTAACCTCCGCTGTCATCCAGGTCTCCCCCGGCTGGTTTTTTCCCCCGGAATGACGAAGCTGGTTAGCCAGCCCACCGCAGCAGCCCGGCTGCTGTTTAGATCTGATTAGATGTTAGACTGTTTAGATCCCCAATATGTGGTTATTTTTATCCAAATGACGCCGGAGCAGCTAAGCCAGAGCGATAGATATAACAGAGTGGCGACAGCCTTTGATGTCGCCGCCAGCGCGGTCACGTGGTTCATGTAGCTCCCAATAGTTCCAAACGAGGCTGCCACTGTCATGTTCTGCTATGGGACAGACAGCACTGAGCTTGCTTTTGGACGGTAAATATTAAAAAAATAAACCGTACAAAGGTATATTTACAACTGTTACTGAATTACTGTATGTACATCAATGTCAGTTTTCAAACAAAAGGCAAAATCTTCTTGCTTCAAGGTTTTATTTGTCACTCTAAAGTGAAGATTAGCCTGCCCTACAGTAAAAATGGCATAAGAAGAGGAGTAAAGCAATATATTAAGCGGGAATATATATATTTAAGCATAAAAGATGTTCAATCAAACCCACACAGTTTGAAACAACGTTCAAAACACACACAGCCAGTATCACAACTAAATATAAAGCCCGCTAGCTTAATGCTAACGTATAATGCAAAACCTCATAGACGGGCTAACAGAAATTAGCATCGATATCGCCATTTTGCGGCAACCGAGCCACAGCAGTAAAGCTGCCAAAACCTGGCTTTAGCGCTGTCAACACGTCACAGTTTTAATATTTTGTTCATGCAAGAAAGTCACCGTTTAATCAAGAGTCTGTGGTCAGTTCATAACGTTTGTTAGGAACTTGCACCGATGTTTGTTCTGGGAGAAGTGCAGAGTCTGTGTGAGCCCCGACCGGGGACCAGGGGCAGCGGCTGTCACAGCAGCAGCAGCCGCTCTACTGAGCTGATCTGCCGGGGCCGACCGTCCGTCCTCCCGTCGGAGGAAACGAGCCAAGTAACGTATCCGCATGCTTTTAGAGGTTTACCGCTGGCTTGTTAAATTATTTTGAAGAGAGTTGGTCTCATTGATGAAATTTAACAACTGTGGCAGTGGCATTAGTTTGTTTGAATGAAAAGTGAGCAGGGCTGCTTCTGGGCTACGGACTGAAATCACCACAGTTACGTAAATAAATAAATGTTTTTCAATGAACCGATCAGTCTAATAATTTTTATTTTGTTAAGTCAACATGGTTACTGTACTTGGGAAAGATTATTACCACTTTATAACTTAAAATTGGTCGGTATTTCGTCAACGTAGCTCAGTAGTTTCTTGCTGTGCAGCCATAGAAACAGACGTGGTCCAGCGCCGCGGGAGGAATGTTTGGAACTATTGAGGGCTCCATAACCCGGAAGTCGGCCCGCCATTTTTTACAACGGAGTCCTATGGGAGTGTCGCCACTCTGTTATATCTATCGCTCTGAGCTAAGCTAACTAGGCTACCACCGGACGAGCGGTCTATCACAGAGGCTACAGCCGGGCTACTGTGGTGGTCGGCCGGCTAACCTCCGCTGTCACCCAGGTCTCCCCCGGCTCGTTTTTTCCCCCGGAATGACGAAGCTGGTTAGCCAGTCCACCGCAGCAGCCCGGCTGCTGCTTAGATCTGATTAGATGTTTAGATGTTAGACTGTTTAGATCCCCAATATGTGGTTATTTTTATCCAAATGACGCCGGAGCAGTGAAGCTCCACCTGTGGAGCAGCTAACTAGGCTACCACCGGACGAGCGGTCTATCACAGAGGCTACAGCCGGGCTACTGTGGTGGTCGGCCGGCTAAGCCGCGGTCTCCTCCCAGGGGAGAAAACGACCTGCATTGTTAATGTCAACTGACTGACCGTTTCATTGTAAAACATTTATTTATTGATGTAGCGGTGGTGATTGTACATAGCCCATTATAGACTAAATAGTTTTGTTTGTTGATATAGCCTACTACACCACTGAATGAGACAACATTTATCTCCTAAAAATAATTCATCCAGCCGGCGGTAAACCTCTAAAAAACTGCCGGTAGATTGATGGGCTCCTTTTCTCCCCTCGGAGGACGATGCAGATTAGCCGACCGACCACCTCAGCAGCCCGGCTGTTGCTTCTGTGATGATCCGCTCATCCAGAGGCAGCAACCGGGTTGGGGCTGGTCTCTCCCCTGGAATGACGCCGCGGCTTAGCCGGCGGACCACCACAGCAGCCCCGGCTGCTTCCTCTGTGATGATCTGCTCATCCAGAGGCAGCAACCGGTTTACTGAAGTGCTCGTTTTCTCCCCCGAGAAGACGCCGTGGCTTCGCCAGCCGACCACCACAGCAGCCCGGCTGTAGCCTCTGTGATAGACCGCTCGTCCGGTGGTAGCCTAGTTAGCTTAGCTGCTCCACAGATGGAGCTTCACTGCTCCGGCGTCATTTGGATAAAAATAACCACATATTGGGGATCTAAACAGTCTAACATCTAATCAGATCTAAACAGCAGCCGGGCTGCTGCGGTGGGCTGGCTAACCAGCTTCGTCATTCCGGGGGAAAAAACCAGCCGGGGGAGACCTGGATGACAGCGGAGGTTAGCCGGCCGAAAACCACAGCAGCCCGGCTGTAGCCTCTGTGATAGACCGCTCGTCCGGTGGTAGCCTAGTTAGCTTAGCTGCTCCACAGATGGAGCTTCACTGCTCCGCGAACGGCGGAGCAAACTTCCAAACAGGCGTCATTTGGATAAACTAACCGCATATTGGGGGTCTTAACAGTTACTTTATCGCATGAAAAAACATTAAAACTTAATAAAGTGACGCATTAACAGTGGGAATTAAAATAATTTCTCGAGATAAGCCAGTAGCAGTCTTCTTCGTTAGTTTTCATTCAGCTACTCGCCAACACTGCCCCTCCTGGTGAGGAGAGCAGCCCCTCCTGGTGAGGAGAGCGGCCCTTTGTGAATCAGCAGCTGTGAGTTTGTGGATCTGTGTGGATCTCGGCAGGAATGTCTCAGAAATACGTCATTGCAGAAAGAGATGCGTGTGTGTGATTGGTGATCCACAAATGCAGAGTTACACTTCACAAACAGAATTTTCGGTTTTACAAATGGCTTTTTTGTTTTTACAAATGGAAAATTATACATTTACAAATACACAATATATTTACAAATACACATTTATTTGTAAAAACCAAAATACAAGTTACAAATTAGAAATTTGTATTTGTGGATAGCAAAACACGTGTGCAAACCAAGGAACATTTGTAGATCACCTTCTGTGCGTTTACAGATATTTATGAGACAAAAATAACTCCATACACAACACTGACTGGACATTTTTGGATCTACTTTCTGCTGTGGCACATATATAAGAGAAGGAAACGTATTCATATTATTAATATTATTATTATTATTAATAATAATTTATCTGACTTTTACTCTTTAATTGTTTAAAAAAAAGTGTTTTCCTGCCTGAACCATTTTCTCATCAGTTTATCCACAGAGCTGGTCTCTGCAGTGTAATGTGCTTCTCTGGTGAGTTTTGTCATCATACAGACAGTGACTGGTCAATGTACTGAAAGCTCTGCTAATACTCTCTGACACCTTTCCTCATCATTAAGTCTGGCTTCTGCAAAAACGGGGAGCAGCGATAGTGTGACATGTACTGAGTTGTGCTAATGATCTCAGTCCACTTAAAGCAGAAGTAAGCAGAATGTTTGTGTTATAAGTCTTAAATAGTTATATCTTCCGACAGCATCACTTCTATAGAGTGTTTGGTCTGAAACACGGGTCTGTCAGTCACTCTGCTCTGCTGTAAGCCCAGGAGAAAACTTTCCTTGTATCCTACAACCTTTATCCAATGAGGAGAGATAACGGCATAAAGGGGCGGTCCTCTCTGTGTGTGCAGCCAAGGGATGCGCGTGAATGTGGTGACGTAGGGACAAGGGCGGGGACTGCTAACTCCATCAGCTGACAAGAAGTTAGCCAAAACGACCGGATCACTTACTTCTGCTTTAATGTGATGTGGCGGAGATAAAACTGGTCAAAATGTCCTTGCACTTCCTCCTCAATTGTATGTATGCTTGTGTATGTGATTATGGTGTGGCGGTCAGTTGTAGAAACAGAATTGCCCTATGGGATAAATAAAGTAATCTCAACTCAACTCAATGTAGATTTAGAGTTTGAAGAGTATTTAAATGCAATATCAACCATCGATCCAGTTTGAAAGAGATTTAGTAAAACCTTCATCTAAATAGTTTATGTGCTGTATCTGCTGGTAGTTTTAATTCTGTGACACTACCTGCTGCCAACACACACCCACACACACCCACATGAAGTGTACGTCCAAATGTTTAGGCCACACACTGAATGACTCCAGCATTCCGCTGCCTGCCGCAGCAGAACTCTGGGAAAATACTGATTTCATGATGTTGCTGCAACTGCTCAGCCTGCAGCTTAACTCTGCTCCCTTCACTCCTCACACACACACACACACGAGCACAACAAGGGAGCACCGAGTTGCATAGATGTGGTTGCTAGGCAACTAGCATCCTCTAGGTCTTCCTACACATGGAGAAGTGTGCTGTACACACATCCAAAAAACAAGGAATCAGAAACACGCGCGCACACACATACACACATTAGCGTAATGAGAGTGTGACATCCTTATTTCCAGATGAAGTGTCTAAAACAGCATCTGCTTCCTCCACACAGTCTCAGTGAACAAATGAGTCTTCATGGAGACTCCTCCATTCAGACATTCAGCTGACACCTGTACCCAGATCAGCTGAGCTCAATGCAGCAGAATAGTCTCACTTTATTACCACTGTTAACTCATTCATTACTGTGATGGTGATAATAGCCCACCCCACAATTACAATCTCTTTTATTGCTCCACTGTAATGTTTATATCTAATTCATATTTATTCAATTTACATATGCATTTAACCATGTAACAAACTATCCATCCAAGTTTTATATCTATCACATAAATTGCTTTTCCTTCTGATAATGAAGGTGTCAGTCTGTATGTAGGACCAGCACTATGTTTGAGAAGTCAGAGACAACGGGCTCTTATTTCGTGGCGCAGCGCAGTGCGGCCAGCGCAGTGGTAGTTTCTTCCGGCGCAGCACCGTGCGCAGCGAATTTGGTAAATTGGTAGACCAGGTAGAGGCGCGCCAAGATGGGTGTGGCGGCGCAGCAGGGGGCGCAGTGACAATTTCGTGCCAAAAGGCGCAGGGCTAAGTGCAGCCGGCACAGTGGTATTTTGACTGCCCGAGCGCAGTGCGCACACGTCACCAAGACCTCACAGGCAGGTTTTCACAGTTCCAAGCACATTAAATGCAAAATCACAATAACTCCTATTTATTGTAACTATCTGAATCAGCACATACACGTATATCTATATCGATTGTCCCGTCACACTGATGACAGATCAAAGGCTGTCGGCATGCGTAATGGAAACTCAGCCTGACTGAATTAAAACAGATGAAACCAGTGAGGGACTGAGACAAAAAAGCAGCCGTGGATGTCCCAAGAGCAGGACAGTGATGACTGCATGTCGCTGCTATGTTGACACTACACACTGCGCTGTTGCGATGATCCGCTATATTTATTTATTTACTTATTGATTTATTAGCGGGCGAGCGGCCACATCGTCACGCGGCCATAACAAATAAAACTGAAAACAAATAAACCATCATCTCTCACGGCAAACCACAATCAGCCTCGGCATCAGATAGTGAGCAGATATTCACATCTCCCATCTCAGGTAAATTCTAAAGAAAAAAGAAAAAGAGAGACGCTCCGTGATGCCTCCTTTACGCACAGCTGTTTCTGATTTCATTCCCGTTACGCATGGTATTTGTTTATGTTGTGATCTGTGCACACGGGTTTAAATATAGGTTACTAAATATGAGTGTCTTTATTAGTGGAAAACGGGTGTGTGTGTGTTTCTTTTACACTGGGTAGTCTTCAGTATGTCAGAGAAATTAGAGCCCAACATGTTGAGGCAGGGGAATGCAGGGTTGAGCATCATCACTGGAGTGTGCCAAAGTAAGTTAATGGTAGATATTCTGAAGATCATCATATCATCATCATCGATACACCTTGATATGTTTACAGTCAGTTTAAAGGAACAATCATGAATTTCACAGAGAGTTACTAACTGGTAGGAAACTACATGTTTTAGCTCGGTCTTAAGTCTTTAGGGTAGTAACCAGCTGAGATGGTAAATGGAATGGTAAATGGACTTGCACTTATATAGCGCTTTTCTAGTCTCTTGGACCACTCAAAGCGCTTTACACTGTAGGTCACATTCACCCTTTCACACACATTCATACAGCGCTGTAGCGCAGGAATCTAACCATTCACACACATTCGTACACCCAATGGACACATCGGGGGGCAAGTGTCAGTGTCTTGCCCAAGGACACTTCGACATGTTGCCAGGAGGAGCCTGGAATCGAACCACCGACCTTCCGGTTAGTGGACAACCCGCTCTACCTCCTCAGCCACAGCCGCCCAGATGGATTGTGGGTGGGCGGGGCTTGCCTATCTGTGAAAACCTCTGCTCGCTATTGGTTCCTGCTGATCTCTGCTGATGAGATCAACTTTTCCTGCAGAAATAGTGAAGAATATAATGTACTGATGAGCGGTGATGATTAAAACCGTGCACATTAACCCAGGTCAATGTCATTACATGTGAAGTGTGTTGAGAAAATGTCTGCAGTCCCTCCTCTTCACCCTCTACACAGCAGCAGAGCTCTTGAGCCAGGTCTTCACTACAATATACAATACACATTTCTTTCAATTATCAGCTCATTAAACAATAAATGATTGGCTAGCCACTTATCAGATATTAAAGAGAGCGGAACACGGACAAGTGTAAGATTATTGACACAGGTCTTTGATTGCTACACTGTGGTTTCAGGTCTGTCTCCTCTCTGTAAATATAGACCTGCCTCTCTCTCTTGTGGGATGCTGGTAGTAAAACACACTAATTGTGTGTTTTTTAACATCTCTCCCACAGCATGAGTCTCATTTTGAGGTGAGTCCCGCGCAAATCAAAGTGAAGCAAAAGGGAGCGCTAAGACATAAAAACAGAAGGCACAGCCATTATAATCACAGACAGGCAAACAATACACAAACACACTGACTGAGACGCCGGGGATACACAGCAGCGCTCATTACACAAGTGACTGATTCCAATTTAGTTTTTTGTGGTGGATTATTTGAGACGCTGGATAAAAACAAGTCCTTATCTATGAGGTGTCCAAAACAATGACTTACTCTAACAGCCAAATGATTTGTTGGTCTGTAATGCAGCACTGTAATGCACAGTGCTACTATACATCCAGCACAGCTCAGATCATGGTCAAACATTTAAGATGTTTCAGACACAAAAACACACAATTATATATCTATTGTGTGTGTTATTACGACATTATGTTCTTTTTAAACTTTATTGCTACAATGAGATACATTTGTACAATTCTGTATACTGTGCAATGGCAAATACTTGAAATCTTATAATGTCCATGACTTGAATTCTAGCATGTAATAATTGTGTATACCGCTACTGTGCAATGGTTAGTACTGAAAATCTTGTAATGTCAATGATTTGAATTCCGGCATGTAAAAATGGGACAATGATGTCACCAATAGACATATAAACACATACCGGAGGCGGACCTGATGGCGCTACATGCAAAACACGCTGTTCGCTACAACGTGAATCACAGTAGAGTGAGTCTTATCAGTGCGTGGTGGTTGCTTTTTTTAAAATCTTATTACAATTATATACATTTCACCTCTATCTGTTTTAAAGAAATCTTGTATAATTCAAATATTAAATGCATATTTACTGCATGTACCAAATGCTTAAGAAGAAATATAAAAGGTCATGTTTGAAGTTGAACTCATCTGTACTCCCATCCACAAATCCACACAGGATTGACTTGTAATCATGGTGCAGACTCTTGTGTTCAAAGCAAGGCACAGGGGGAACAATCTGAGCTACAGTGGCCTTTTGAAGGACAAGGGCACACATAATATAAAACATAAGCATATGCTAAATTACTTTTTTGAGAGGCTGTAAACTGTTTGTGGATTGAGGATATTTTTGTCTTGTTACAATCTGAGCTGGTCTCCTAGTCTCCACATCACACTCCAACACGCTGCCTGTCCCTGCAGGTGCTGCGTCCACAGAGTGCTGGAGATTGAAAATCTGTGTTTTTTTCTTTCATTTTTTTCTTCCTTTCAGACATTTAAGTTTGAGGACGGATCACTGCTATGTTTACTTTGTAAACTTTGTTTACTTGTGCCCTGACTTTTTCAAGCCTCTTGGACTTCTTGGAAACAGCAACACCAACGCTGTCTGGGTCTTATCATCCATGACTAAATAACAAGAAACAAGCGTCACTGTTGAATATAGTGTGGAGGCAGCCTGATTTAGTTTACAGTCATCATGTTATACGCTAATGAAAGCAAACCCATTAGACATTGATCAACGTATCATTTATTCATTTGGCTGTTATATTACTGTCAATGTAGTAAACAAAAAAGAGAGAAATGAGTCTGGATAACATTGTTTTGTAGACGTCTTTCAGTTTCTCTGTTTTGTTTAGATTTGGACTTTTTCCATGTGCATGTAGCCTACAGAAAGTAGCTGCTGCATACCCAGCACTCCTTTATGTTTAGAGACATTTCACAGTCATTCACAGAATGAATGGACTACAGAGCAGAACTAGATTAGACCAATCCACTTGAGAAATAACCACACTCTCCCCCTCTTCTGCTACTTCACTGAGCCCAGACCATTTCATTGATTGACAGCTGCATTATGGGAAAGTGACAGTCAATAATTGTACGCTGTCAGAACCGGACGACGTCACACGACGGATGCATCACGACACAGAAACACAAGAGTGGGGAACCACACGTGCATGCAGTGTGGGGCATGCAAAACACAACAGCATCATAAACATGTGTAGAAGCAAGCCAACACACACACACACACACACACACACACACACACACACACACACACACACACACGTACACATGTACAGATGGGCATTGTTCAGTGTGTGCCACAGGAAGTCAGAGGTGCAGCCAGCTGAATTCATTTACTATAAATATACACATCATACCCTTACTGGCTCTCCAAACACACACACACACAATTACAAAGAGCACAAACACTACGATGCACTTCTGTGCACTCCCTCACACACACACGCGATCCTGGCACATCTGTTTCTGCAGAGGGAGGATGAGAGAGCAAGAAAAAAACAGGATGGAGAGAGAGGGAGTGTGTGTATATGTGCGTGTGTGTGTCTGTGTGTGATACAAACTGGCTCTCAGATGAAGGCAACTGACCAGCCCATCTTTTTTATTCTATTATCTGATCAATTACTCCTGTTCCCTCCCTTGTCTTCTTCTTCCTCCATATCTGCCTTCTCTGCTCTCCTCCCTCTTCACATCCTGCCTCCCCAACATGTCTCTCCTCTCCTTTGATGTCTTTCCTCCCCCTTTGTCTCTCCCTTCCTGTCCTCAGTTTGTGTCTATGTACAGCATAGCCTACAGTCGTATGAGGACACAGTTGTCCAAACACCAGATATTGAAAGTCATAAACTGACCATTCATTCATCAGAGTCTTATGTGCCCAAGTTTCACACCGAGTAAGACATGATTTGTAATATTTGAACATGAGATGGCTGTTTCTGTTTCTGTCCTCACACTAATGACTGACTGATCATGGAAGTGTGCTACGTTCACAATAATATACTTTCATTTTAAAAGGACGGCCCTTTTACTTCACAATTACTGGACATGGGGTAAACAGGAAGTAGTCTGTCTACTCTGCAGTTGATTGGTTGCCAGAAGTACAACAACCAAGGGACAGCAAAGACAGGTGTAGCATCAAAGTAGAATTGAAACAGCTGCGAGCAACAAGGTCAGTAACAAGGTCAGTGTTGTATTCCCCAGTTGAGACCGATAAGATCCAATCACATGTCTTGCCTTCCGGCCCCCAAAATGTGAGAATGGACAAACAAATCTGTAATGTTCAGGCTCCCTAGGTTGAAATCCATGTGGTTTTACGAGCTGTTCCCTCCATTGTCTTCCAGTGATGTAACTAGGATTCAAATTTGCATAATACCACCCCTACCTGGGACTAGAGCACTGGAATAAGAGAGTAACGACACCACCATTGACTCTCGTGGTAAGCCTCATGCGCCCCGAGTGGCAGGATATGGGTATTGCAAAAGTGCCCAGAAAACCCATTCACTCTAATGTATGTGTGTTGCCCACTTGCTTGTAAATTGATGAAAACGGCCGTGTTTTTGTTTTTAGGTGTCATATCAAATTATACTTATAATTTGTTTATTATAAAATGTAGAAAACTGTTTTATTTTTTGTTTTGTTTTTTACTCGCCTATGTGTTAATGTTTATCTGTAAAGGGTCCTCAATGATCCTATAACGTGGGTGATCTATAAATGTCCTTAAATTATTGAAAATACCACACTTGCTCATTCACCAACAATGCAGAGATGTCAGTTCTTGGGTGCTTTTGTAATACCCATATTCCGCCATCAGGAGGCGCTTCCATTGGACCAATGCGTGTCGTTACTCTCTTTTCCAGTGCTCTAATTCCAGTGCTCTACCTGGGACCGGTAGAACGGGCGGGGCAAGCAGTGGTTCATTTGCATTTAAAGGGACAGGCAGTGAAACCAGCCGTTGTGAACAGGGCTGTATAGAGAGGATGAAAAGAGCTGTGATGTTTGATCCTTGGGGGATTTTGACCAAAGCATGTCACAGACATGTCTTTAAGACACCTGGGAACTATTTTAATTTGTGGAAAGGGGGCAGAATATGTCTCCTTTAAATTTTGAATAAAACGTTTTTTATTGGTTGGTCCTGATGAAGGTCAATAAAACAAAACGTTGACCAATGGGTCAACGTTTTGTTTTATTGCTCCCACACTCACACTTGCTCAACTTGCTCCCACACTCACACTCTGTTTAATGAAACAGAGTGTGAGTGTGGGAGCAAGTTGTGATTTTTTACATTGAACTTGACTGGGGATCAGCCTGTCATAATCACGTTTCATTTCACCCCAGGGTGTGTTACAGCTAACCTGGACTATGGGGTGAAATTTTCACTTCTTGTGTTTGAGACTAAACCATGCATTTTCTGTTCAGAGATAACAGCTACGCCATTTAATAGCAGACACATGTAGCTTGTATCACATTTTGATCACACTGGATTAAAAGAGCTACAAGATACAGACAGAAGAGTCAAACATGTCACAACCATCCCTGGTCTCCCCTTCTGTAATACCCATGGTTTTGAAGGGACATGTTCAATGGCCATCTGTCATTGTAAAGTGTTGGTGTCTTCAGACTTTTGTCTTGAAAGCAGAGCACTGAGGTTCACCCTGCTGAGAGCTGCTTCAACCAACTCTAAACTCAAAACCAGAAACTTTCACGTCCAGCACAGCTGATGTGAGTTAGCTCAGTCAACTCTGAACTAGGGATGTGGAGATTCACCGATTCATATCGGTGGTCCGATATAAACGTATATGCGACTGCACCGGTAGATTCAGGCTACATCGGACATAATTTATGGTTGAATTTGCGATGCATCTCTTCTAGCCTTCTACATCGGTAAATTCCATGGTTACATCGATCATTTCATTTTCCGAGGCAACCTGAATGCACCATCGTGAAAGCCGTGCGCAGCCTCCTGTCCCCAGTGTTGCCAACTTGGTGACTTTGTCGCTAAATCTGGCGACTTTCCAACCCCTCTTGGTGACTTTTTTTGTCAAAAGCAACTAGCGACAAATCTAGCGACTTTTCCCCGTGATATTACAAACGTTTCTGGACCTGAAATCACGTTATCACAGCTGTTTTCAACGAGCAGCGGCGCTGCCGCGGGCACTCACAGGTATTCAGCCTACACACAGTAGTGTCACGGAGCTGCCTCCGCTGCATTCAGAGACGCACTGCTCCACGCCACAGACATAAAGAGCGCCGCTGGCCGCCCCCCCCCCCCCCCCGCTGAGATTATGACGTCATTTAGCGACTTTTAGCGACTTTTACGACAGCCAATAGCGACTTTGCTTACTGAGGAGTTGGCAACACTGCCTGTCCCTGACAGCAGTAGCAGCAGCAGCAGCAGCTGCTGTAATCAGAGCCGCCAAGAACAGTAAACAGTCCGAGTGAAGCGGTGGGTCAATACTCGGCCGTCACCGGCTGTAACTAGGAGGAGGGCCGTGGTAGTGGCTCTGGTTGTAGTGAGCTGGGAAGCGGTGGCAGCCGCGGATGCTAACCGCTAGTTAGCGGTAGCGGTTAGCATCCGGACAGCTACAATAGCAGGGCTAGTACAGTTAACGTTAGCTCTCCTACTCTGCTGCACGGACCTACACCTGAGCTTTGTGAGTACTGGCTGGAGACTAGAAAACACAGACTCTCCACCCAGAAATGTCCTGTGCACAACAAAACATCTGTGACTTGTCTCTTTTAAGTTGTTTTGTGAAGCACTTTGTAAACTTGTGTTTTTAAAGGTGCTATATAAATAAAGTTATTATTATTATAATATAGCAAAAGACCAAACTGCAGAGGTGCCACCACACAAGACTAGCCCATATGATTAAGCTGGATTTCATTTCTACCATTTATTTCCTCTAGACTGTACCTTTAAATATGATTTATTGGTTTGCCCTGTAAAAATTAACCAAATATAGGCTACATCCCTCAAATTGATACATAGAGTAAAGCAGAATGGTATTGAGGTAATAAACTTGATATGGGAAGAAACTCTCATATCACAACAGTATCAAACATCATATCGAACCAAATCTCTTTGTAATTAAGTCATATCGTTATCAAATCGCATTTGAATCGCATCGCATCGTGAACAGGAGTGAATCGTATCGCATTGTATCGACGGGAGCTTCAGTGTATCGTTAATGTATCGTATCGGTGGCAGCGTATCGAGATGCGTATTGAATCGGCCTCAGTGGTGGAGATATACAACCCTACTCTGAACAGCTCCGATACAGAAATTCACCATGGCAACGGGTAAATAAAGAGCAGAGGCTCTGTTTTAATCCGGTGGAACTGGAGAGATTTATGTGTAGTGATGTACATTTATCTCTAAAAAACAGCAGCAGCAGTGAAAGAGCCTGAGCCGGAGAAAAGAGTAGATAAGTTAACATAATTACATTTTATTCAGCGTCCTCCACTAGACCACATTATTTAGCAGACTTTAATTTCCTTAATGGACACTACAGTGCTCGAATCGTATTGTTTCTGAGATTAAATCTCCCTTGAGTTAGGCTATTTATTCAGCTGTCACTGATGGAGACTGCAAGTTCTACTGCAGCAGAAAATGAAAATATATAGATCAATCAGCTAAGACGTCAGTTTATAGACCTATAGACTAATGCTTTCTAACAGTTTTGATGATTTACAGTTGAAAAAGCATTGAGGTTGAAAAAGAGTGTGAACTATATTTCAACATGCAGGCCTCTGACGATTCCCACCCCCACTGTATAACATTTAATATTACTCAGTGTGTAAATGTAGCTACAGCAGAATAAAGAGTCCTCCACTGCCCGGAAACCGAGCAAAGCCTCTAGATTCAATGGGTCTTCCCTGTTTACAGTTTTTCTCTATTGGTTTGGCTCAATTCTTGAAACAGAAATTACATTCTCAAAATAACATGGACAAATCTCCAAACCACCTTGCAAATGTTCACAACAGAATGGCATTTCTCATTGATTTCATCAAATTGCAAATGTCTTAGTACATGTCTCAAGTGTCTTTGTGCATCTTTGCAAATGGTTATGTACAAGTACCCTAGAGTTAGCACAATGAGCATACATTTAGCACATTTTCCAAATGAATAGATCTTGCTGATCTAAGCTGATTAGTTGATTCTCAGTCTAATGGTTGCTCTCTCCAAAACATGTCAGCATGATTTCACTGTGTAAATCATCATATGCACAATAGTCTGTTCAACTGTCAAAATTAGTCAACATACTGTAGGGTAATACCATGAAAACCATATGAATTTCTTGCAGCATTTCATAAATTCATGACAGTAATTGACAGTCAGGTGAAATTAGAACTTGACTAACGAAGGAGGAGTTCCTACATCTCAGATGACCAATCAATCAGCTGTTTAGCTACCTGACTGGTGCTGTCTATGATTGTGAATGCTGCCAAACGCGTATATATAGAGCTTGGCTAGGGCCTGTACCTTTTGCAGTATAAACATGGAGGTACCTGGCCAAGAAAATTATCATGAGCAACTCCCTGCTCAAGGAAGAGGAAGAGGAGGAAGAAGAAGAAGAGGAGGAGGAGTGCGGATGCGTGGTGGAATAGGCGGAAGAGGCCGAGGAGCAAGAAGACACAGAGTTGTGCCTGATGAAATTTGGGCCACAATTATAGACCTTATATGCGTATGGATGGTCAGGAGGATGAAGATGGTGGCCAGGAGACAGAGGGTGATGACAGTGATGACCAGTGAAAATGTCTCTACTCGTGAAACTTTGTTTACTGCACTATAGGCTTGGTATATTTTTTCTGTTTTTTTTTGTGTTCATATTTCATACATGTACAGAGAACTGTAGGCCTATACATTTTGTTTTTACAGTACATAATCTTGAGTTACTTTATGTAGGCTATATGTGAATAAAAATGGTTACAATTTCCTTGGCAATATGAGTGCAGTGTGTGTGATGTCAAACTTTGGAGGCTGAATGAGCCAAAAGCAATTGAGAAAGATCTTTGCCATTTTGATGGTACTGACACTTTACATGGTAAAGGAATCTAGTTTTGAAGCATGTGTGAACAGTTTTGGGAGAGATATGCGCTTTTGCTAGTGAGCTGTAATGTTGTGCAGAACTGTAAGACTGTTTGGCCAAATGGTCTTATAGTTTTAAGAATGTAATTTCTGTTTCAAGAAATGAGCCAAACCAAGCCAAAGAGAGAGAGGGAGGGAGAAAGAGATAGAGCATGTTTGTGCGTGTACAACAGTTGGCAAAGTGCACGGGACAGGATGATGAAGTAGTGATTAGTTCCGAGCTGCCGATCCATATTTGCTCAGCTGCTCACACACACACACTCACATAAACACACAAACACACTCTATGCTATAAATGTGACTTGAGACACAGGTTAACAGGAAGTGGGGTGATTGAATTAGACGGGGGCAGCTTTCCAAATGGATGCAGGACCATCAGAGAGAAAAAGACAGAGATGGATCAAAAGGGCAAAGAAGCTGGGACAGGAAGCACTGACACAGGAAGTGATGCTTAGACAAACCAAATCGATAAGGGCTGACTGTAATGCACTGCATTATTGCTGGAGTGTTAAGGAATATTACAAACAGGCACCAACATGCTGCTAATGCATGCTGACGGGCTGATTTATGGACGTTTTCATCAGTGTATTTTGCACAGACCTCAGGAATCTGAACTAAACTGAAGGAGACAAACTGCAGCAGTGCTTTTAATCTGTGGCTGCTAATTGACTAACTGTAAGGAAGCAAACTGGAGACATTACTGTGGGCTTGAGAAATTGTGAAATTAAAATTTTTCTCATTATCTTTCAACATTTTATAATGAAAGAAACACATGAGGACAATAAGAGTTCGATCTCATATGTTCCCTATTGCACCATTAGACCCCTTTACAAAACCCTTGATTAAAACCCACCACATCAACACATGAGCCAACTTTAGCTTTGTTTACTGCACTGTAAAAAGGAATTTGGGTTTTTTGTTACCTCAACTTATTTTTCTTAGTCAATCCAACTAAAAGTATCTAAATTGTTGGGCCAACTTGAAATATTAAGTTTTAATATTGTCAACTCCTCAGTTAAATCAGAACAGTCCAGGTAACTTAGTTTGCTGAGTTGACTCAATTAAACATCAGTAGCCCCTGCAAAACTGCCCTGGACAACCCCTACAAGCCCACATGTCACAGACTGACCCCTGCTCGACATGTGTCAGTTGGAAAGGACGCCATTTCAACCAAGATAAACAGCAACAAGATGTCATCAGGAGTGGACAAAAAGAGCAAATTCCAGGTAAATAATTATTTTTGTAAGCTATATGGTGCAGTCAGTGCCATTTTACTGTTAAAATGGTTGCCAAACTAGTTTTCTTAAACTATAGTATATCAAATAGCCCTCAAATCTTAAAAAGAAAGAAAGAAAAAAAAAACTTAGCTCCCTGTAGCCTAAGTTTACTATCAAATTCAGCAAGGGCTTTGTCTGTAAATCAGATATGCAATGTACAGTGTGTTACATGAATGTGCACAACTGCTCTGGGAAGTATATTTGTTTAACGAAATGTCTGAATATTTTGAAGTTATGAAGTTAAATGTGCGATGATGAATGAGCTAACTATGCTAAGGCACTGAGAGAAAAGCATACGGCTGGAACCACAGTTTGTGGAGTAACTTAACAAAATGTCTGTAATTCATTTAATGTACTGTGGTGTTTATGTTGGAAATTATGAATTAGTGTAAGCTATGCAATTAGCAATGAGCTAGCTTCATTAGCTCAAGTATTTTCTGCAAGTTAATTATATAACACAAGATATAGATCAATCTGACATAGATGTGTTTCCTTTACAGGTCCGGACGCTGGGCTGTAAAGTATACCCCCGCAGCCCCCGCATGCCGTGGGGGCCCCGCTCCCGCCCGTAAAGCCAGGTTTCCACTGAATCAACAGTCTTTTTTTCAGTCCCCCCCGCACCAGCGGACGGCCGCGGGACCCCGCATGTTGACGTTAAGGCGCAGTCGGACGTTATGCTGACCTGTTGGATGACTTGGATATGCAAGTACTATACATTTTCCTCAGCAAACCAGCACAACATTTTACGGCATTACAAACTAAAACATGAACATTACAGTGGATCTTGCCGCTTCAAGACACAAGTTGCTCTCAGCAATCTTTTTTTTTTTTTTAAACATGGATCTCACTCTGGTTTTATTGCTAAGGAATGTCAATCTGATGGACTGTCTCACAGTGTGATTTATATACTGTATGTAATTTAAGTAAATTTTTTATATGTCTTTAGTTGTATATCATGTGTTGAAGTATTATTTCTGTTATGCACCTAAATTTGAATTATTTGAATATTTGTCATTTTTCATGTTCAAAAGTATAGCCTACTATGCCTGAACTGATTTTGTTGAAAGATGTTTGTGGTAAAATAAATACTGTTTTTAAAAAAAAAAATGTCTTTATGTATTCCACTCAGTCATTTTAGAAAATAAGTGATTTAGTTGACTTGACAAATAATGCTGTTGATCATACTTAAGTTTTGAGTGAGGCCAACTTATACTGGAAAAAGTTACCTTGCTGCCTTAAAATTTTATGTTGATTTAACTAAAGGGGCCAAGTTGGAACAACTTGTTTCCTTGTTTGTGAAACAAATGTAGACATACATGTTTGTTGGTTAGACTTATAATTTAATGTCACCTCAACTAGGCATTGAGTTCATACAACTTAAATTTCTTTGTTAGTTGTACTTAAAATGTTATCAACTGAACTTAAAATATCAAGTTGATCCAACTGTCTGTCACTTTGGGATTAGTCATTTCAACATATTATTGTAAGTGGTAAGAACTTACATGGAAGTGCAAAGAACTAGAAATTCTTAGCTCTCTAAACTCAAAATTTTAAGGCAACAAGGTAACTTGTTTTTTTAAGTTGAGCCAACAAATTTGTTTTAACGTACATGATACAATCCACTAACAAGCTGTCATTGGACTGCAAAAATCAATGTCACTGGACAGCCTGCCTCCATCTCTTTCTGGAACCTAAAAATTAAAGAGACCTCCAGGAGTTTGTATTTGGTTATAAAAGAGTCTCATATTAATGTGGATGAATCTACATTACCACTTGTTAATGGCTCCATTTTCAATAAATATATCGTTTTGTCTTTATAGTTATTTTGTCATTATTATTTAGTGGTCGACTCGCCCAGCATTTCCTGGTTTCCCGGACGCTAGTTGGCATCGTTTATGGTCGGAACTACGATGGTATCTGATCGTCTTCCAACCTCCGACTTTCATTCTTGATGAATGAAAACATTCTTGCCAAATGTTTTCGCTTTCGTCTGTCTTGCGCCAGTCCAAGAATTTCACAGTGCGTGCAGAGGCTCATGGGAAATGTAGTGTGAAAACACTTTGCTTTCCGAAACTCCCCTTTAAGTAAAAGGGATAGTTCATCCAAAATTCAAATTTCACTCATTATCTACTCACCCTCATGTCGACTAAGGGCTGGGAGAAGTTTCAGAGTCCTCTGTGCCTTCTCTGAGTTACAGCGGGGCTCCGTGCAGCATTGCATGTCCATATGACGGTTGCGAATGGGCCTCACTTTTCTTCGCCCAAAAAGACACACCAAAAAACATCCAAATACCTCCATAGTGCTCGTCTGTAATGTCCCTCTTGTATTGAAGCCCCAACATGAGAAATTGTTCCGCCGGTCAGTGCAAATCAGGAAGAGCAGTGAATTGAGACACTGGGAGCTTCCACTACAAACAAGCTCAACATATAGACTTATTTAATTTTTTTCGGAACAATTTCTCATGTTGGGGCTTCAATACAAGAGGGACATTACAGACGAGCTGTGTGGAGGTATTTGGATGTTTTTTGGTGTGTCTTTTTGGACGAAGAAAAGTGAGCTCCGTTCGCAACCATTATATGGACAAGTACTGCTGCGCGGACCCCCCCCCCCCCCGTAACTCCGAGAAGGCACGGAGGACTCTGAAAATTCTCCCAGCCCTTAGTCGACATGAGGGTGAGTAGATAATGAGTGAAATTTGAATTTTGGGTGAACTATCCCTTTAAGTTATTATTACTATGAATTTTTAACTGCTCAAGTGAGATACTTAATGAGGGCTCAGCTATTTTTCTGTTCTATTCATCCTCACCTTTAACCTTTTGTTTCTATGAGCTAAATGTTTGTCTCTGCATTGTCATTTCCGTGTTTTATTGAGATATATTTGTTTTGACTTCCTGTTTTTAAAGCACTGTATAACTTGTGCTTTGACAGTAGGAGGTGAAGTGGATAAGCATGTGGTGGTGGCAGTAGTAGCACTGTGTGGTGCACTCCACTGTACACTGTGGGCTTTTACTAGGACAGTGGGTTTGTTTCCATTATAACCTGCTATTTATACACATGCGAAACTCTAACCCCTGCTTTGACCACACACGCTCACACACACTCCAGCTTACCATGGGAGGCTGTCTCCATGGATACAAGAGTGCTCCTTGATTGAACTCCTGCTGGAGCAGGACGGAGGGAGCTGCACTCTTATCTAACCAACATTATCTCCAGCAGGCCAGCCCCATTGAAACTTTACCACCAATCAGAGCCGTGTCACATCTCTGAGACACAGAATGAAGCAGAGCAACGGAGATAGGCGGAGCTGAACACAGAGCTGAGAGGTCAAACGTGACTTGTTGACCTTGATGTGTGGGGACTAACCTATGTCTGAGCAGTAAGGGGGAGGGATGAGAGGGCAAGGGACGTATTGAGTTTCCCCTTAAAGCCTTAGTTTTCTTAAAGGACAATATATAGGACACAGTTAAAGGGCAACAAGTCGGTCGCTTTTTGCTGTTTTGGTAGCTTTTTTTTCTCTACGGAGCTCACCCTACAGTTTCAGATTGTATATTTCCCCCCCGGCCATGTAAATTTGTTTTCAAAGAGGCCATCAAGAAGGAAATCCATGGAGCGATGTCTACCGAGGTGGGTAAAGTTAACGACGTGTTTGTGTGGTAGTGTCGTAAAGCAGTTTCTCGCAAGATGAGATCTGGGACAGCGGGTCGGAGGCGCTGGTCTTGCAAAGTTGAGTTTTTTGGGACAAGAGATGCGAGGAGAACGGCAGAGTCATTCCATCACAATTTAATTATGGTAAAAACTTTAGTTCCTCTTTAAGGTAGCAAAGAATGAGGAAATAGCTTTGAGTTCATCCAAAATATGATCCAGTCATTCATCTTTAAAACATAGGCTATGGGCCATATTAATGTGTCTAGTCATCTTGTCCACTTTTTAACACTGAATATAATTAATAACACTCATTTATGTTGGCAGAGAACAGAAAAATGTGCCTTTTAACAGGATAATAACAAATCCTTCAGCTGGAAGCAGCAGTGGCCTCCTGTAAACAACTGTGTTACTGTCAGTGTAACAGAAATAATCAGTCTGATGAGACGTCTCGGTGTCACCCACAGCAGAACAGAAGCCTCGAAGGAAATGAGAGACATGCTTTTTAATCATGGTTTCTATTAGTAGAACTGAGCACATCTAAAGTTCTTCAGGCTCCATCTGTTTATCACTGCCTCTCTACATCCTTGTTGTGTCTTGAACCACTTTAATAGTATTCAAACCAAATCCTTGTTAAAAATATGACCGATCCCTAAAACGTAGCTTCGTCCACAGCAGGCAAAGTGACGACTGACGAGCTCTTTAAACCGGACGCCGCTGCCACCTACACTTACATTTGAAAAATAAGATTAAACGTGTGTCGGTGGATGATCATTATTGCTCATAAGACCTTGGACTGGAAGCGTTACAACTGCCACAGTCAGAGGTGCGCCGACACTCTATGGTTACCTAGCAACAGCTTCCTCGCCAGTATCAAGGTTATCTCCCCCGATGGCTAACACGTTTGTCAGAGCCACTGCACACACACACACACACACAGCTACATGTCAAACGCCATGCACATTCCACACAACAAAGCAACAGCTTCTTGTTAGTGTGAATTTATTTTTATCTTTTTTTTTTTTTTGGGGGGGGGGGGGGGGGGGTATTTTTACATGCGTTGCCACTGTTGTTGTATTTGATGTTCATGCAGTGTTCACACATGTTAAGTTTGTCCAGCAGACGACGGTTTGTCAGGTTTGGAGTGAAGATGTGCTGATTAGATCTGGTGTCAACCTGTAGGCTACATGGGTAATGCAGCATCTTAGCTACAGCTTTTTTTTTAAGCTATCACAATAAACTAATATGGTGAACACAATATTTCATCCACTGAACACCAGGATGTTAACTGTAGGCCTAAAGATGATCATCTTAGCAAACATTTAGCTTAAAGAAGATAACTGTAAGTTTTGGTTTTACTTGATAAGCATTAATGGCTGCTTCCTCTGGGCAGTGGTCAGACTGGACGCTCCAGTGGCTAAGTAGGCTATTGGAAAGTGACAAGGAGAGACTATGTGGTAGAAACAAAAGTAAAACATGAAGGTTGTTTTCTACCGCTCTTTGTGATAAAAGGAATGAAACTTTAAGCTGGACTCACAACTTTTGTTTTACACTAGTGAGCCAACAGCTTTTTGCAAACGTTGGAATTAGCTAAAACAAAAGAAAAGCTTCTTTAAAGTTTATGCAAAGTGAAGTTTAGAGGTGGCATCGTTATGTAAAAGTCAATGTAATGTGAATTAATCAAGGTTTTGAGTTCTGTTCAATCTCAGGCGTAGGCTAATACAAACATACAGACACAGCTGGTTGATATTAGCTAGCTACATACAGGCGTAAATCTTCCTGTACACACCTATAGCCTATTACACTAGTCTCTTAGCTGTACAACCCAACTCTCCACTGCAGCACTGGGGGCTTTAAAGGGATAGTAGCATTTTTTGTGGGGTTGTATGATCTACAAATAGCCCCTAAGTACTTTAATTGCAGTAGAAGACTCTCTGCACTCCTCCCGTTAGCAACGCCAGCCCATAGCCCTGCCCAGAGATTTACAACATACAGTGTTGTGAACAGACCCAAAGAAACGGCCTATTTTCGCAGCCTAAAAGAGGTTTTACCTGAAAAAAATACACAGTTCCATTGTTCGCTATAATATAATTTTTTCCAGCCCCTCAAAGTGCAGGAAAAACGCAGTTTTTATTTGGACCTAGCCAACTGCTGATCGGCGGGCGCTAACCCTGGGCGGAGGGATACGTGAGTTGGTTAGGTCCAAATAAAAACTGTATTTTTCGTGCACTTTGAAGGGCTGGAAAAAATGATATTATAGCGAACAATGGAACTGTGTTTTTTTTTTTCAGGTAAAACCTCTTTTAGGCCGCGAAAATAGGCCGTTTCTTTGGGTCCATTCACAACTGTATGTTGTAAATCTCTGGGCAGGGCTATGGGCTGGCGTTGCTAACGAGAGGAGTGCAGAGAGTCTTCTACTGCAATTAAAGTACTTAGGGGCTATTTGTAGATCATACAACCCCACTTTTAAAAAAATGCTACTATCCCTTTAATTGACTCTGAACTGGTTAGTATCACATTGTGTCAGGTGAGTAGCAGGTGAGGCTTGAAGGTAGAGACATGAGGCAGAAGGGACGGGTGCATGCCAGTGAAGGAACAGAAAACCAAACAACGGGGAGTTAGTCATTGGAAGTGGCCTGTTGGTTGTTCTCACTTACCAAAACGGCCTGTTGGTCGAGCAGCAGCAGCAGCTGTGACACACATGGAGGCAATGAAGGTACTTTAAAAACTTGGGGACTGATTTGTGCAATTTTTTGTCCCAATTCACACTTTCTTTTCAACAACATGATACACAGACACACAGATAACTCACACCATGACAAAATGACACTTCCTGATTACATCATGTGAACATAAGCATTATGTAGGCCTTCATCCTTTGACAGAGGACCCAAAAAACATGCATTTCCTGCTGAATGTCTAAACCCCTCCCCAATCCTTTCAGTCTGATTGTCATTTTACATCTGAGCTTGTTTGCCTGCAGAAATGCTAAACACATTGAAGTCCAAGTGCAGACACAGACGTCACTTCCAATCCCTGTATACTTAACACACTCAGACACGCAGACGGCATGACGACACCCACACAGACAGGCACAGCACACTCGCAGGCAAAGAGAGACTTACAGAGGACCATAAGACACCCGGGGGACAGTCACATGGCTGACTGATCAATAGGGACCATGTGTCTGCTGTATAAAGATTTTTCTCTGCCTGTCTCTCTCACTGTTTTCACTGCTTTGTCTCACTCTCCTCTCTGCTCTTTTTCAGACTTTATTATTTTATTTCATTCAACATAGAATAATTAAGGTTTCCCCACAGTGGTCCTTCTTGACTCGTCTTTATCCTTGCCTACTTTAATACTTTCTCCAGCCCCTGTTTTCTTGGAGACTGTAATCATCCGGGGCTACTTTTCCATCTCCCAATGTGACCTTGCGCAAACACTTCCTCACATATAATAAAAGATTAAAACAGCCACACATTGAGCGAGTATTCAACCATTAAATTCAATTCAACGACCTGTCCCAAAATGGAAAACTGGGAATCGCAAAGTACACAGTACAGTCAACTGAATGATACTTGAAAAGAGAACTAAATGTATGCCCGCCTCCAAACCCTCAGTACTCCAGATTAGCCACAGTAATGAGACACGGGTGTTTCTAACCCAAAATCCTAACTTTGTGTGAAATAGGCGAATAATTGACAGTAAATCTGGGCCAGTATGTACTAAACCACCCGGAATAGGATAGCTGATCCTGCATTATTCAGTAATTCATTCACAAGGATGAGAAAGGAAGATTTTCTGCCAAGACAGCACTCCTGTTCTCAGAGAGCCTGATTTATTATGGACACGGGTCTAAATCATACAGTCCAATATCTCATCTAGGTCCTGAGCCAGGATTAAGTGAAGGGTCTGTATTTTCTTTTCTTCATGGAACAACAGACTTGGGGTATGGTAGATAATATTTTTTGCACATTTTCCACATTGTTGTTGCTGCTTGCACACAAATCACGTATTGAATGGACAGAGGCCTCAGAGGCAGCGGCACAACACCACAACATTATTTTTATCAATAGTGCTAGGCTAATGGAGTTAAATGTCTGATCTATAACAATTACAGGCAAAATCCACGAGAGGCACAGCTGAAAACAGAAACATTACCTCCAAAGAGCTGAATATCAGTAAAGAAGAAGGCTAAGAGAAATCTAGCTATTGAGCAAATAGTTCCATCATATCTAATGTCCTTTGAAAATATAGGAGAGGAAGCCGCAGGCTGTGATGAGGGACAGTGATTCTGGGGGCTACATGCTAACGTCAGGATATTAACACACACATTGACAGGTACAGTAACTGAACAGTGTGAGTACTGTATGCAGTGAAAGCACCCAGAGGGCGAAGTCAAACCAGTCAGAAAATTGAGTGTTAAATGATCCAACCTCTCCAAGCAGAAGGGGAGGGAGCAGCGACATATTTTCAAACTGAAAACAACAACTGAAGGACACATTAACTGCAATATTGTCTGGAGGGAATATTCCTGGTTGCCAGAGGAGAATTATTCTGATGACCACCTGACTATTCACAGTGTTTCTCAAACTTTTTTACACCAAGGACCCCTAAACGGATACAAATTGGACCACTTCTTAGTCAATGTACATTTAAATTAGGGCCAATACCGTGAATTTTTGGAAAGATTTTATAGAAATTAAAGCAGAAGTAAGCGATCCGGTCGTTTTGGTTAATGCTGCGTTCCAGGCAGGCTTTTGAAACCGTAAATTACAGCTTCAAGTCACGACTTGAGACTTTGTAGCGTTCCAGGCAACCCACTCGTGTTTTTCCGACCTGTTTTACCTGTGAAAGTCACTATAACGGCCACTCGTAACTTCCGACCCGTGAACTCGTACCAGTACGTCTTTTTTTACAGTCTATGTACCAGATCGAACTGGTACGACTTCACAGGTCGGAAAAATACGAGTTGCCTTGAACGCACCATAACAGTCCTCGTCCCTACGTCACCACATTCACGCGCATCCCTTGGCTGCACACACTCTATGTAAGTGATTGCTGTCGGAAGATATAACTATTTAAGACTTATATTAACACAAAAATATCGCTTACTTCTGCTTTAATGGAAAATGTTTAAAAAATCATATTATTTCTAGAGAAAATTCTAGAACAAAGGTTTTAAAAATTCTAGAAAAAAGTGGTAAAATTTCAAGAAAAAGTTGAGGACCCCCTTGAACCCTATCAAGGACACTTTGAGAACCACTGACCTACTGACTCCCCATCAGGTGATGTTGGGTACTTCCGTATCAAAAGCTCATTTCTGTTGTTTCCAAATTCTGCTGTTTGAATGTGAAGTGGGAGATTTCTGCAGGAAAAAAAAAGATATTCCCTCTTAACTGTCTGTGTTGGTTTACATCACCGAACACGACACCACACACAGGATCTACAAAGATCAACAAGAGGTCCACTGCTGCCTTTGGCTTCTCCCTACAATGATAGGAGCAGAGTGCATCACACTCGCAGCAATACCCCAACAGACATGTGCACGCACACATGAAAGAGATAAGTGGTTAGGCTGCATAATATGTTGTGTGTGAAATGTTAGTGACCTCAATGATATGTGAGAGAGCGTTAAGGGCCACAGCCAGACACACAATCACACAAAGTGCAGCTTGTTCTCCCACTAATAGTACTACCCATTAGCAGTATAAAAATAATTTTCTGTCTGCATATGATTGTAATGAATATATCTCTGTGTCTTTGTTTGTCTAATCTGCTTCATTTTCTTTTGATTTTAATTTATATTCCTCAAACATCCAAGTTTACTCACCCACAAAACAACCAATAACCTTTGCAACATTATATTTTAATCTCATATCATTTAGTCAGAGTTGTTTTGTAAAGACACAACGACACAAAGTCTGAACTGAGACTGATGTACTTGAACTGTCTCTGCCTAATCAGTCAAGTGGTCAGGATCTCTCACTCCTGTGTCAAAAGTGTTTTTACATTAGTTGACCTCTGACTTCTTGGATATAAACTGTCATCACTTTAAAATAAACTAATTAACATTTGTTGTAGTGGCCTTCTTCTCGTCCCAATGATCGGAAGAAGGTCACGGTGGCTGGTCTTCGGTTTTCGGACGCGTGCGAGTGCGGCCAAACAATGACTGCCCAAAACGAGGTTCCAGTGGTAAAATATACAACATTTATTAACAACAAATACCTCTTCCATGTAGCAGATCGGACACAAATGGCACATCGACACGGTCAAAAACTGTTTGCCTTGACCAGCAACACCTGGCACTGATTGTCCTCGGGTTAAATCACCCCCGTGACCCGGAAGTCCGTGACGATACTTCCGGTGTCACCGGAGGTTACCACAATAAACCTACCACACAGAAGAACACCAAAATAAAAGCTAAAATGGCTCCTACATTTGTGTTACAGTAAATTGTGTCATTGTTAGCAAATGACTTGTAAACCACAGTTCTGTGTGGCCAGAGTGACCTTGAACTTTGACCTCTGACCATGAGATCAGTACATGTATATCCTTAAGGCCAAGTAAGTGTTTGAAACTAATTTAAAGAAATTCCCTCATGGCTGTCCAGACATACCACATTCATCCAGCAGAATATCCTTTATGAGGCCACAGTGAGCTTGACCTCTGACCTATAATCATTTAATTGAGGGGTCAAAGTGAATAATTGTAACAAATTTGAGTTATTTCCCTTGAGGCATTGGTAAGATTTATATTCATGAAAAACACAATGCCCCCAGCCATGGTTGCTGAATGTAATGAAGAGCAGAAACACCAACAGCTGAACATGGGAAAATACGACTCCAAATTGCATTTAAAGGGACAACGAGGAGTTTTGGAAAAGCAAAGTGTTTTCACACTACATTTATGAGCCTCCGCGCGCACCATGAAATTCTTTGACCGGCACAAGACAGACTCATGTTTTCATTCATCAAGAATTAAAGTCAGAGGTTTGAAGACGATCAGATACCGTCGTAGTTCCGACCATAAACGGCGATTCGGCGGCGTTATTCTCATGACTCGCCACGAAACCAAAAGTAAAGAAACGCTGGTCGGCTCGCCCAGCATTTCCACCACCACTAATAATAACAAAATAACGATAGAGACAAAACGATATATTTATCGAAAATGGGCCCATTAACAAGTGTGGGTAACGTAGATTCATCCACATTAATATGAGACTTTTTTATAACCAAATAGAAACTCCTCGTTGTCCCTTTAACTGGGGGGGGGGGGCGCTAACAAGAACGCTATTGACAACTTCATATAAGCTCCACCCTGCTATTCTGGGATGGCCCCAAACTGTCTACATTCAAGTCACACATGACATGATACCACGCTTTAAGTCCAGCACCATGAGGTAAAAACAACACCTTTGGAACACCAGTCACATCATCAGAGTTCAGATTTAGACTGATGATGAAGCCGGGATGTCTGTGGAAAGTTGTCATTCAGGTGACAGGAGAGAGAGGAGGAACATTTACTGCAGCAGTCATATCTGTTGGGAGTGTATTATGAGTAGACATCCATCAGTAATGATCAGTTTATATTACCTCTCACAATACTACATGAATAAGGAAATGCGTCATCTAGATCAGGGGTTCTCAACTAGTCTCACTCTGGGACCCACATTTTCCCATGGTCATTAAGTCGCGACCCTCTTTTATAGAATTCAAACCAAGATTTTTTTTTTAAAGCCTTTAAAAACTAATTTTGCTCTTTATTGAGCAAAGTGCATTTCAGAGCACATGAATGAAACTTAGGAGGACGATGACAACTGCATGTGTTCACGTGACGCGTGCCTTTCAATATAAGTTATTTTTCAAAATAAAAGACATGTCTACCATCAGATGTGCATTAAATATTATTTCCTTTTTTTTTTTATTATTATATTTTTTCATTTTCAACCACAGGGTACACACAACAGGAACTCAGATCACCAAATCTCATGTAATACAGCACTTCATATCACAGTCATTCAATCCCAAATGGGCCTGGTTCCCTCACAAAACAAACAAAACAAACAAACAAACAACAACAAAAACAACAACAACCAGTCATATACCCTCCAAACACACAGACGACGATGACAACAAAACAAAACAAACAAGTATATTTTTTGGGGCATTTATGCCTTTATGGATAGCACAGTTGAGACAGACAGGAAGCGGGGAGGCAGAGAGAGGGGGAACGACATGCAGAAAATGGCGCCCGACACAGGACCCGAACCAGGGCCGACCGCAGTGAGGACTCTCTATACATGGGGCGCCCGCTCCAACCACTACGCCACGCGACGCCCCAATATTATTTACTTTTTTGACCAGCTGTCCGTGACCCATCCAGAACGGGTCCGCGACCCACTTTTGGGTCCCGACCCACCAGTTGAGAACCACTAATCTAGATGAAGAAGTAATGACTTGGGCTTTTGGATCTGGGATGGCCTGTATTCATTGTGGGCCCTAGTTTCTTGGCGCAGCGCAGGTGGCGCAAGGTAACGCAGCTGGTCTAATGCAAGTTTCGACCAGCGCAGCCTAGCGCAAAGTCAGATTGGAAGATTGGCAGATCGCGCTGCGCTGAGATAGGCGTGGCCGCGCAGCAGGGGGAGGCGTCACAGATTCAGCTTGGTGCAGTGGAAGTTTTGTGCGAAAATGTCCCGCCGAGGTTGCGCTGAAAGCTCGCCACCTCCAACCAGGTCTACTCTCAGCGCAGGGCGGAGCGCAGCAGGTGCAGTGGAAGTTTGGCTGACTGACCTGCAGTGCACACACGTCACCAAGACCTCACAGGCAGATCTCCACAGTTCCAGACACATTTCAATGCAATAAATATCCACAATAACCACTATTTAATGCAACTAACGGAATCAACACGTGAATTTATATCTATATAGATTGTCCCGTCACATCTGACGTCAGATCAAAGCAGAGATCAAAGGCTGTCGGTGCGTAAAGGAAACTCCACCTGAATTAACACAGCAGGGACGAACTGGCACTGAAAAGCAGCTGTGGATGTCCAAAGCAGGACTGTGAGGGTGGATGACTGCATGTCGCTGCCATACCACTCTGCCCTTGTGATGATCCCCTTTATTTATTTATTTACTTATTAATTCATTAGCGCGTGCGACCGCATCACGCAGCCGTAATGAAAAACAAAACACAAATCATTATCTCTCTTAGTCCACCACAACAGCCTCGGTATCAGATAGTCAGTATATAGCCTAGTATACTCAGCATCTCTATCACAGAAAAAAAAGAGAAAAAAAGAGACTGACAGAGAGAGAGAGAGAGGAGGACAGAGAGAGAGAGAGAGGGGGAGAGAGAGAGAGAGAGAGAGGGAGAGAGAGAGCGTCCTTTACGCTGATTTCATGGTGTTTGTTCATGTTGTGATTAGTGTAGCCTACACCTCTCATCTTGCTTACACAGGGTTTGAATAAATGTGAGTTTCTTTATTAGTTTATTAGTTGTTGTTTCTTACATTGGGCAGGGGTTCTCAGTGTATCAGATCAATCCTGGTTAAGTATATTAGTAAACTCATTATTGGTCACTCTGAGCTCGGACCTCCGGACCAAAACAGCTGTTTCCTCCTGGGAGAGGTTCGGCCTCTGGCGTCGCTGTTTCCTCCGTCCATGTCCAAGTATAAAATGACAAACTTGCAGCGCGCATCACCCGCCGCGCAGTTAAAGGTGAGGAGAGGAGCTCCTTTGATTGGTGAAGATCTGACTCTGCTGTGTCAAACCCACTCCACGCCTTTCTCTCCTCCTCCTGTCTCCCTCCCGCCCTCTCTCCTCCCTCTTCACCGTTTGCGCCGGTGGGAGGGACGAGGGGAGGGTTTACGCTGGTCTAAGTCTGACTGCGCGGCCCACCAATCTTGCGAAATGGACCTGGGCCACACCCCGTTGGCGTGGCGAAGCTGCGCTGATGTTAGACTTCACCTGGTCTAAGAAACTAGGGCCCTGTATGTGTAAATATGGCCAGACACACACATTCTTACACACACACAATCTTGTGGTGTTTATAGTGCAGCTAAGCCGCTGTCTATTGACTTGAGAGGATCTCATTATGGTCAGATTAGGCAGCTCTGGTGCAGTGTAGTCGGTGCCTCTGTCAGAACTAAACACAGTGAAAGTAAAGTCCTAAAAATCCCATGAAAACATGTGCTGTTAGGAGCAGACACAGAGGAGAGGAAGAGCAGACAAGACAGGAAATGATTGAGAGGGGGCGGATTAGCAGTGGAGATCATGTTCTCTGGCTCTGATGTCTAAACTCAGCTAGAAGGCTCCACGCTGGTCACACTGATGATGTGTCATTTCAGTATTATTTGGCAAATCACACTGTTATGAAGTTCACCGTCATGATGTTTTAATTTGATTTTGTCTGGATCCGCTGCAATGCGCTGCTTTGTAGCCTGTTTGTTTTGTTGAGTGTGACAATTGACGTGTCGGCCTCTGTCTGAGTACAGACCTCAGGCCAGCGCTGTGATTACTATACTGAACCGACATTGACCTCATCACACACACACACACACACACACACAACCCACCATCACTGTACTGTTTCCACTGTGTTCACCCCAAAAGCCACCAAATAACTGTCATTTCCAGGCAAGTATCCACTCTGATAAAACACACACACACAAAGTAGTAGTGTAGGCACAGGGCATCATTATGTGTCGGCTCTTCCTTCGTCACAGGAGCCACATGTTTGTCATTGAGAAAAACGGCAGGAAGAGGAGAGGATCAACACAGTAGTAAAGTATACACTGTCGGAGGAAATAGAAGATGAAAGAAGAAGGGGGGAAAAAAAGGCCAGAAAACTAAACAACATTAGTGTCACTGCTCTGATGATGATCCATATGAGCTGTTTCTGCTGCAGCTCTACCAACAACACTACATCATTTGTTAAAGGGATAGTTCAACATTTTGGCAAATTGGCCCATTGCCATAATCGCAGTAGGTTTGTTACCTTTATCGTCGGTGTAAGCCATTTTTTAGAACGGAGGAGCGGAGCGGCAGGCTGCTCAGGGCTATGCTATGTAGGCTAAAGGAATTTCTTGGTTTCCCTCATCAAACTCATCAAATACAAAATCCCAAAACTCCGAAAGGCTTTCGTGGACAAGTTGTGACCTGCACAATCACAACGCTATGAGATAATAATGGAACGCTACGAAACGGAGCCGTTTTCGAGGTAAATACAGGGTAAATACAGAGTCTGCTTGCTGAAAAACTGTCATGCATGAATTTACCTCTAAAACAGCTCCGTCTCGTAACGTTCCATTATTATCTCATAGTGTGGTGAATGTGCAGCTTACAACTTGTCCACGACAGCCTTTTGGAGTTGTTGGGTTGTGTATTTGATGAGTTTGATGAGGAAAACCAAGAAATTCCCTTAGCCTCCATAGCATAGCCCTGAGCAGCCTGCCGCTCCGCTCCTCCGTTCTAAAAATAGCTTACACCGACAAATAAAGGTAACGAACCTACTGCTATGACTATAGCGATTATGGCAATGGGCCAATTTGCCAAAATGTTGAACTATCCCTTTAAAGGTTACAGAGGGATCAGACGAGACAGGATTTAAAAAAATAATAATAATCAAACTGATCTAAATACATCAAGCATCTATAGGAAGTGAGGGTAGAGCAGAGGAAAAGTGGCAGACTGTGATGAACTACAAGTGTTTTGTAGTCTTTGTGAAGTCACCAGGCGGGGCGTCTGTCTGCTGAGTTACACATGTGTGCGTGTGGTTCGCCTGTAAGGCCATAAACAAACAGTAAACAGCTGCATGTTTTCCACTGAGCTCCATAACTGAAAACAGAAACTGTCCTAACGGAGAAAAACAGTGTGTAAGTGACTCCTTCAACATACGCTACAGTCAGACTGTAGATGTCTGGTCTGATGGCTGCGTAACATCAAAACAGACGTCCATGAACTTCCTGTATCACACAGCACGTGTCTCGCTCTGATCATGAGGCTGAGTTACTGTGAGTTCATATCCCTAAATCAAAGCAGGAAAGTGCAGTGTGCAGGGATCGGTCTGAACTATTCTCTTCTCTCAATAACAGAAATACTAATACTAATACTACACTAGGCAAGGCAAGGCACGGCATCTTTATTTATATAGCGCATTTCATTAAGGCAACTCAATGCGCTTTACATAAAGACAAAATATTTTAAAAGAACAGCAGAAAAACAAACTTTTTTAAAATTATTTGCAAACATTAAACATAGAGTTAAAAGCAAGAGCAAAGAAGAATTTTAAAAAAGTAGAAGAAAAAAAAAAGAAAAAGTTCTTAAAAAGAGCTCAGCCATAAGCACATGAAAAGTACAGTTAACAGATGAGTTGCTTTGTGCGCTATATTTGTCTGAACCACATGAAAAAGTTTTTTTTTAAAAGGAAACAATATGTGAGTCTACACAACACTAATTGGAACAAGAAGTACACAACATGAGTGTTCAGTTTACTGTTTGGTTGCATAGTCAGCACACTTATGGTGCGAACAGTCTCATCGTGCAACTATGGAAACCATGAACAGTGGAGTGTGAGTATTTTAGCACAGTGCTGATGGTAACATAGCAACATGCTCACACTGACAATGTAGTTTAATTATTGGCAAGCTAACATCAGCTAATTAGCACTGAACACATGGTACATGAGGGGGCGTCGCTTTGTTCTGCAGGTATTTGGTCACAAGAATAGTAATTGATTCATTCAAATTCCAAATTTGAAGCCAAGCCTGCAGTTTAATACGGTATACTGAAAAACAATTACTTGTCCTCAAGCAAATGACTTACTTAATCCGACACCAAAAAGACCTGGGTGAAAAACAACGGCAGAAATGGCATGCTTATTTGGCCAGTGTGTGAGACTGTTTATGGTGTGTTGTGTATGGTATTTTGTCTTTTGGATATTACAGATCACCCCTGGACTTCAAATTTGTGTAATTGTTCAGTGTTTTGTATTTGTCTTTTGTTTTACCTTTTCAATCTCTGTACTAAAATATGAAAATGATCTATAAATAAAGAGTAAAAACAAATAAAAACAGATAACTCTTTGCTTCTGACAGACAGTGGTCACCGTGACGTCTATGTCAAGTAAATATAAGTGTGTCAACGTTGTTGTTTTTGTACTGAGAACAGGCTCCAGAGTGGGACGGAGACAGATGAAATTAAAAAAAAACAACAACTGAGGAAATAATTAAAAACATATTAGCCAACAGCCCAGAGGAGACAAATTGTGATACAAGAAGGAGTGAGAGCAAACAGGCCAGAGAGGGATGTGGAAAAAACTACGTCGGAGCCTGTGCTGAGTGGAGTAAAAGTGAGGAGGGGAGAGAGAGATGGAGGTGACAAATTCATCACAAGAGTGGCAGTGATCACGGCCGAGAATAAGCCAGCGCTGGATTAAAAAACAGACTCAGAGCTGCAGGCTTTAACACAACAACAACAACAAACACCAGCAGCTCATCCTGCTGGTTTCCACTCCCTCACTGCACCCTCTCATTTCCACATTCTCACTTTCCCTCCGCTCCGCTATCAATATCTCTCCTATCTGACTCTCCCTCCCTCTTTCTCACTCCTCCTCTCCCTCCCTCTATTATAACCCAACAGCGTGGGCTACAACTAGAATGGAATATATTGTGATTGCTCGCTACATTTAGTGTGTGAGAGGAGGAGAGGGGGAGGTGAAATGCAGAAAAGAGGAGAGATGGAGAGACAAAGATAGAGATGGAGTGAGATATTTTAAAAAAGCGTACAACCTTTCATGTAAGGCTAGTTAGCCTTGAGGCATTAATAAAGCGGAACAAGGTGCGTGTTTGTGTGTCTGTGTGTGTGTCTGTGTGTGTGTGTGTGTGTGTGTGTGTGTGTGTGTAAGTGCAGTGATCTTTGTGGCCTTGCAATGCTGCAGTAAATCTGCCCCTATATAATAAATGGGTGAGAAGGAGAGGGGAGGAGAGGAGAGGAGAAGAGAGGAGAGGAGAGGAGAGGAGAGGAGAGGAAGAGGAAGAGGAAGAGGAAGAGGAAGAGACGACTGTTGTGTCCCAGTTTTACTTTGACCTCTATCTGTCTGTCTGTCCCTCCTCTCCCCGATGACGCCACACACACATTATGCAAACCCCCAGAAGGCCCTCTGATGCCTGGGACAGTCGGTGAGCTGTTCCCCCAGAGGCATGTAGCCTCCATGGGCATGACTCATAATGAATACCCCCCTCCACTCCTCCTCCTCCTCCTCCTCCTCCCCCTCCCTTTCACCAAGGGTCCTCCACTCACCCCTCGTTCTCCACTCCACTCCAGCTCCCTCCTCTTCCCATCCTCTGTTGCTCTCATCTCACCCACTTCTCCTCTTTCTAATTCTCTCATCTCTCCTTCTTCTAGCCCTGCTCTGCTATCTCTTTCTTCCTCCTGCTCCTGCACGCCCTTTTTTTCCCTCTTCTCTTTCTTTTCCCCCCACTCTCTTCCATTCTTCTCTTGCTGCTCTCCATCATCCTCTTATTCCATCCCGGTCGGCCTGTAAACTCCCATTTCCTTTTCTCTCTTAGTTGCTTTTTTCGGCGCCCCCTCTCTGTCATCCTCTTATTCCCTCTCCGAGCAGCGCCGTGTTATCTCTCTCTTTCAGGCTGGAAACTGGCTCTGGAAAACAGCCAGTAGGCTACCCCCCACACACACACACACACACACACTCACACACACACTCACACACAGTGGGACACACATACATTAACCTGCACACTACAAACTAAACACAATAAACCAGTAATGCAAACATGGCCTACCACAAGTGCATGTTCACACACAAGTGCAATTGACCATTAGCTGAGTCCACACATGCTAAGCTATACTTCTACTATAATCAAAGTGGGATCAACACGTCCTTTTTCAGCAGTGTGTTGTGTGGCTCACTTATATCTTTTGATAAAGAAAAATGAGCTAATGCTGTTCATTCAGTATTTATGTTTTTTTTTGCACACCAGTTACCTTAGGCCTTATGTGCACAGGTTAAACACCGTACCAGAGGTGACAAGTCCAGTTAGCTCTGACACGTCTGACGTTATTAGGTCTGTGAGACACTAGTCATGTAGCATCTTTATCACCGCCACACCAGGTTTGTGTTATCACACCTGACGTGTTTCTGCAGTAGCCCAGCCAGATACCTCACTGCTCTTAAAAACTGTTCTTTGTTGCTCTAGGTTTAATCATTGCCAAGAAAATATCTTCAAGTGTGATTGGCAATATCTTGTGGGTGATTTTCTGTCCTGTGCTGCCCTGAGTTAATGCTGTTGTGCATCCTGTTACACAGGGGCGCTTCTAGACAATCTGGGGGCCCCAGGCAAGAGGGACCCTGTAGGCCTAAAACCATTTATGATTTAGTTTTGCTGGACCTACATCAATGCTTCATGTTAACATTTTTGGTTCAACATTTTGGCAAATTGGCCCATTGCCATAATCCCAATAGTCTAACAAGTAGGTCTGTTACCTTTAATTGTCGTTGCAAGTTGTTTTTAGAACGGCGGAGCAGAGCCGTGAGCTGCTCAGAGCTACGCTACGGAGGCTCATGGAATTTCTTGGTTTCCCTCATCAAACTCATCAAATACACAATCCAACAACTCCACAACGCTCTGGTGGACAAGTTGTGACCTGCACATTCACCACGCTATGAGATAATAACAGAACGTTACAAGACGGAGTTGTTTTCGAGGTAAATTCATGCAAAACCGCTGATGCGCGTTCCTGTCGGGGGCAGGTTTTCAGCAAGCAGTCTCTGCATTTGCCTGGGCCATGGGCCAATTTGCCAAAATGTTGAACTATCCCTTTAATGCAACATTTATACCAGAAAATTCAAGGAGATATTACCCTCCTCTTCCAAATACAAATAAGTAACAGGTTGGACAGAACAAACTAATCGACTGACAGCAGAATGTATGTTGGTATCATGTTAGCATTTGACAACAAATGCATTGATGAGGGGATTAACGTTGACGTTGGCAGCATTGTGTATACTATGCACAGTATTCTGCGTACACAGCCATTGGCAACATCATGTTGTCATTGATATGGACCAATGTCAGCCACCTCTGGGAGCTCCCTTCCAGCCCGGGGCCCTGGACAACTGCCTCTCACCTCTGCTGTTACATCATAACAAAACGGGACAGAGGCCACTAACGTCATCCTGAACTCTGCCATCATTTATCGTGCACACAGTGGGGAAATAATACACAGTGGATGTGCTGAACGTCTGGTCATGAACGCAGCTGTGACACTGCAAAATGATATGGTTGGCTAGTAAGCTAGTTAGCTGGACATGGTAACAACTGATAACAACAGCAGTGTTAAAGCAGATCAACACTGATTTGCTTTGAAAAGGCTTCTATTAAAATGTGTGTGCACGATTGGTACATGTGTACTGAATGTACAGGAAGCCAACGTCTGACAGACCTGCTCGGTGTGTGAAGCATTAAGGACACAGGTTAGCAAACACTCAATTAGAGAAATGTAATCACTCACTCACACACACACACACACACACACACACACACACACACACACACATTCAGTTACACGTGACACTGACATCAGTGGTCCCTGAACTATCAGAGCATCCAATTCAGTGAAGGGACTCTCAGATCGGGCTCCTAATATAGCTCATAAACCAGGCTGGCTGCACTGATTCAACACTGGCTCACTGCGTCTCTATGTGTGTGTGTGTGTGTGTGTGTGTGTGTGTTTGTGTGTGGATGCAAAAATGAGTCTGCTAGCCCGTATGTAGCTCTGATTATTGTGCAGATCAATTACCCGGCAGTAAATTACCCTGCCACTATACTCACATAATTATAAAAGACACAAACGGCAGCGAGTGTTTGTGCAGGCGGGTGGTTGCAGGGGTAGCCTACTATGTCTTTGCCTATTGATTGTTGAAGCGTCAAATGAATCAAATATTTTATCGGTACACCTTGGTAGTTGAGGGGGTCGTTAAACTTTACAGTAATCAAGTCATCAGCAGGTGACTGGAAAATTAAATGTTTTCCAGAGTGAGCTATTACAGTAAGACTGATGAGGGTTACATAACCTGAGATAGATAGATAGATAGATAAATAGATAGACAGACAGACAGACAGACAGACAGATAGACAGATAGACAGATAGATAGATAGATAGATAGATAGATAGATAGATAGATAGATAGATAGATAGATAGATAGATAGATAGATAGATAGATAGATAGATAGATAGATAGATAGATAGATAGATAGTGATCACATGCTACATCTGTGAATGCAAGGAACACAATCTGCTGCAAGGCACAAACACACGGAAATGTGAATGTTGTCTTTTCTAAAAAGGCTGGGCTTATTGAGACGAGGGGTGATACGTAGAGAGAGTATCAGAACAATAAGTGACCTGAATAATTGAATACAAAAATAACTGTCTTCTTGGGTGGCAAATCTCAAAATAGCAAAAAGTCTGGTGTTAAAATTAACAGAAAATGCAGGAGAGAGAGAGAGAGAGAGAGAGAGAGAGAGAGAGAGAGAGAGAGAGAGAGAGAGCATGAGGAGACCTAGGTTTAGGAAGGCTTTGATGTGCAAGATGGTGCATCCTTCTCAGAGTGTAAATGTCAGGTTTCTCACAGAGAACGCCCAGAGAGAGAGTCTAACCCTGTGTGTGTATGTGAGGACTAGTAACACACACACACACAGTGAGGTCCTGGTATGGATCTCTTCCAGTTGACTACTGGTACACACGGGGCTATTTCTGTCTGACTGCTGGGAAACAAGGACACAAATGGACGGATGAAGATTAAGGGAGAGAGGAAGATGGATGAATGAAGAGAGCGGGGGACAGAGTGATATGAGAGCAGATGAGGAGTGAACATTAAAGCAGCGAGTGGTAGATCGGCTCAGTATTGATCGTTTATTTAAGCCGCTACACGTTGCACTGAGGCATCAATAAATCATTACAAGTGTTTTGAGCCTTTGTTTTAATTACGGCGAGTTAACATGACCGACACACAGAGCTGCTGACACTCTGACTGACAGTGACATTTTAGATAGATGTATTCTCTGACGTTGATGTTTCCTCCTAAAAATATGAGAATCCTAACCCTAAAAAGCCAAATGGGCCGGTGTCTCACACAACAAAAATGAGGCTGGAGGGGAAGGGAGGGATAGAAGAGACAGAGACATTTATGGAGGCATGTGCAGAGAGGAGGGAAGGAGAAGAGTGTTAGAGAGAAGAGCAGGAAGGAGAGGGTATTTAGGGGATATACAGTGGTTTTTCAGGAGTTACAGCCCTGGAGAGTTCAGTAGAAAAACAAACTCCAGCCCTGCTAGCAGCTGTGTGGCCTGACGTTTACCTGCTAACAAGCGTAGACTGACGGTGCTTTCATGTTGTTACTATCACAGCTTAATTTCATGTCAATCCATCCAACAGTAACAACACATACCTCTGGCTCATCTAAACTCTGTCAGTAAAAGGTTCAGTCATCCAGCTCATCATAGTTGTTAAGTGCTGAAATTGACAGCAACTGGACTTGAAGACAGACACATCACTTGATTCTTGAAGACGCTTCACCTCTCATCCAAAAGGCTTCAAACCCAGTGAGAATCCCAGGTATTAAAGGTACAGTATGTAAGAAATCTAGAGCAACTGGTTGTAAAATCCTAATATGTCACAGAGACTCAGGAATAATGTTCATATAACATACTGAACTCACCAACAACAATCCTACAGCCAAGATATTCGCATTAAAAAAAAATTTTTTCAGACCGCAAATCATGTTTATGTTTTGAATTTCTATGGTTGGCATGTGTCGCCACCCAGCGCTTTCTCCCAGTCACAGTGTCTGTGGCATTTCAGACTCCAGGTTGCCAGTTACAGTAGCTTCCACTGAGCTGCAAATACGGCTGGGAGATAGAACAAGATCGTGAAAAAAAAAGATTGTGTTCTATTATCGTTTATTATGGTCATATTTCCTTGATATCACATGGTAGAAATAAGCGGCTTGCCACTCTGCCGTTTAATAGGCTACACAGCTTGCTGTTGTGAGCATATAGCCTAGTTAGTTTGAGCTGCTGCTAATGCTAAAGCTAAAGGGAAGAATTACAAAGTGAAAGTTAGAAAAGAGGGAGGAAATGTGGCGAAATGGAGCCGATGGTAAATGAAGTGATTGTGAATGTGTGGAGCGGTTCATGAGAGTCCGGCCCGGTCAGATCGCCTGTCTCCGGTCGTCATGTTTTATGATCCGGGTGAGGGTCTGAGGGTCCTGACAGATGCTGCATTCAAGACAACTCGGAAGTAACCAAGAAGTCCCCGGTTCGAATCCCACGCCGGGCGGACCTTTCCTGCATGTCATTCCCCCTCTCTCTGCCTCCCCGTTTCCTGTCTATATCACTATGTACTATCAAATAAAAGGCGAAAAAGCCAAAAAATATACTTAAAAAAAAAAAAAAAAAAAGAAGTCCAAACTCTAACTCAGAAATTTCCGACATCATTGCGTTCACTTGGAGGAGAAAAAACATGGATGGTCGAAAGTAGTTTTGCATATTGTGGCTGACTGCTGAACACGAAAAATATACGCAAGAGCAATTTATGCTTATTTTGGAAGCAAATAAAAGAGTGAAAACATCAACAAATAACTTGCACTACAATTCCATTCTTACCATTAACAATGAGGGCCGCCATGTTTCATTGCTGTCACTGACGTCAAGTCAGAAAATTGGAGCTGTGAGATGATACCCGAATTTCTGACCTGTAATTCCCCAGTTTGACACCGTTCAACTCATTTTTGACAACTCGCAGCTCTGTTTTCCCAAGTTGTGAGTTGTTTTGAAAATAGCGACAGTGGTTGCCCCTCCCTGGCTCTAAAGTCAGCATTGTAGGTGGTTGATCGATGTTGTCACAAACCACCGTCTCAAGGAAGGTTGTTCCAAGTGAACATAGATGATCTCCTTCACTCCTCTCTCATACCGTCCTCTCTGTCCAAAACAGGGACACTGGTCTCCTTTCTAAGGAGTCCAGCTGCCTTCAATTTCACCACTTAACCACGTCATCTAAACTCCGTTGCTGGGGGTTTTGGTGCACAGAGAAGCGGAGGTGGGCCGCGGCTGTCATATTTCGTGCCTCCTCCACCTCCTGACAAGATTCTTCTTGTTTTCACAGAGAATTCTTAATAATAAATTTGTAACAATCCTCTAACAACTTCAATTAGGGTTATATGCCCCTCTGGCAATGTACCAGTTACATCCCATTTTGTATGTTTTTTGCAGGCATGCCTCAAATTGTCAAATGTCTCAAACTGGTTATTTAAAAAAACTGGAAAAAAAAGTGCAGACATCATTATTATTAGCTTCACATGTTTCCTCAGCATCTATTCTGTCAGTAAAGACAGGTGGCTGCTATCAACCTCACCACGCTCACCTCTGTTCTCATTTGTTTTTAACTGTTTTCATTCACTTTCATTTCCCTTTCCACAAATATGTCACACTCGCTTCTGCTTTGGATTTTTTTGAATCACCGTTTCTTGCAGATGTTTTATTTCTTCCTGTTTTGTTTAATTCTGTTTTCTAAGGGGATTGTTGAGGCTATGTTGTGTGTGTGGAGGGGCTGTGTTGTTTAACAGCAAGATTAAATGTTAAGTGAAAGTGAAAATATTCAAAATAGGTTAAACAGTTTTATGGCTGGCCCTGTTCACAGCTGTAGCTACATCACTCAGCTTTTGTGCTGCTTCTCTGAACTGGTAGGACACATGGCATTAACCAAACTATCACTTTAAGGCTCTGGTGTGTGTTGTGTTTTATTGACAGTAGTTAAACTGCGATTAAAAAGTTGAAACAAATGGAAATGATTATGTAACTATGACAGGACTCTGCGGTAGTCAACGTTGTACTTTATACTGGAACCTGAAAGCACACAACATCGACCACACGCTACAATGGGAGCAGATGAGAAAACAGATGCTTCAATACGATATAATAAAATCAACTTATACAACAGGATTCACACGGGACATGAGAGGAAACAAACAGGTAAAGAGTTTTATCTGCTCTAAAATATTGAGGACACACCCTGATCTCTCTCCTTTACACACACACACACACACACACACACACACACACACACACACACACACACACACACACAGACACATCCATTACAGAGCAAGGGGATAAATTTACAATCACAGGAAGCCAATCCCACAGACACAGAACCAGCAACCCTCCCTGGTCTGAACCTGATCCAACCGACTGAAGGCCAGGCCCACACACAACACTGCTCTCTATCTCTATTCTTTTTTTCAGGTTAGGTTCAGGTTCAGGAGGTAATTTAAATCTTTAAGCAGCGCTTCCACGTCTCTACCTCCTGTAGATAAATATTCGAGGCACTGATTCCTGCCACATGAGACGTGAGATCCTGCCCAAACAATCATGGAGTTGTTTCCTTTTGTCTGAGCTGAGACGTGAATAACAAAACCTGTGGACAAAGCCTTCCTCTGAAAGCTGCATGATTACTCTTACTGCGTACACTTGAAAAATCAATGTCATTGTCATCAAATAAACATGCTATTTTTCTCAACAAGAATTGTATCCTGTACATTTATAAGGATGCAAAGGATGCAGAGGAGAGGAGAGGAGAGGAGGCTCTGAGAAAACTGTATGTAGAGTCCAGTGGGGCATGTAATGAAGTCAGCAGCAGAGTCAGCAGCAGCCCCCTAATTGACTGCTATAGATTAACCCTCAGAGAGAGTTACACGTTGAGTGAGTTAAAGGAGGATGGTGTTCTTCATTCAAACGGCCGGACGACTGAAACATCGAGGCGCTGCAGTACTTCCAGTGAACACGCAACTTTTTTAATGGACAACACACTGCACACTTCCTCCCACAGTTCCAACCTCACACTCCACTTCGGAGCTATAGATGATATTAAAGGTAATAAATGTCAAACCTGAACTGACGGAAAGAGGCAATATTAGCTCGGGCCCCTTAAGAGACTTCCTTAAAAGCACACTTTCTTTTTTGTGAGCTGATGCTGATGGTTAAAAAAATAAAGGCATTTATTTGAGTTCACATAAAAGCATCTTTTTTCAACATGGCAACAGGCTGAATGGAGGAGCCTTTGTCTGTGTTCTTGTTCAGCTTCACTCAGTAAAACTGGACATGCACACTTGAATATTTGTTTACTCATTGCATGTCATATCATCATTGCAATATTAAACAGTTATTCAGGCAGATTCAGATTCAGAATGCTTTATTTGTCCCAGAAGGACAATTCAGTTGACTACAGTCCCCGACAAACACATACTGTACATATTCTCAGACAAGGGAGCACAGTGTGCAGCAAGTAGGGAGTAAAAAAATGAAATATGCAAAAACCAAGTTAAAAGAAAATAAAAACAGTCAAGTAGATAAGTTGACATAGGTTGTTGCTTGGAATTAGAGTTAAGTGACTACAGTAAGTACATACGTATATTGCACATGGGAAACTACTACTACTACTTTGCATTCAGCGAGGGGATGAACGACCTGGAATTATGGCACATTGTCCTCATATCATGCAGTGTTACTCTGCATTACTCAAAGTTTGGGTTTGTCATACAGTAGCTCAAATAGGGAAACAGTTGTCACAGCTTTTGGTGAACTGCTGGCAGCATTACCTATTGAATTAATTATCTTTTTTATTTTTTGATCAGAGGGAAAAACTTGTGACTATTTGAGACATAACAAACATCCCATCTGTAAATTAAATTACTTAGATCTAGTGGAAAAAAGTGGTTTGATTTAAAATCGCTGATAATGAGCTTTGACAGTGTAGAGGAGTCACATGGTTTGACCTCTGAAAGATTTAAGGAGCTGCCAATGCACCTAAAATAAAACGCCTTTTTAATGAGACATTTTGATGCCTAAATGCAGTTTTATGATTATTTGCTCGTCGCATTGTCTTTTATGTGTGTACTGAACTACTTTATGGGGCCTCTGGGGGCCTGGACACAAACAGACATGCGGTTTACAGTAAAGAGCTCGGGATCCAAAGATGAGAGACTGACTTTCTCAGTTCAAGCTCTCTGTGGTGGAAGTTAAGGAAGCTTTTAAAGGACGTATCCTGAGTTTAAAGAGCAGAGTGAAGCTGTGAAACCCAGCACCCAGCTCTCCCTTTCTTTCATTCTCCCTCTCTCTGAATTGTCAACCTATTAAATGTCTCTTTGTATCTCGCCTATTCACACACACTGACCAATGGAAAGCTTTGGGCTGTTTCACTGTGTGTGTGTGTGTGTGTGTGTGTGTGTGTGTGTGTGTGTGTGTGTGTGTGTGTGTGTGTGTG